>NC_081407.1:416695154-417008904 GCF_030272615.1 Cryptomeria japonica | reverse complement strand
TCCCTGTTTAGTTTCTTTTCCTTCCTCTTGCCTCTGGTGCGGATTCTGGGACCTTGAGCTTCCCCTATTCCTTCAGCTTCCAGTTCTAAGTCCTGGATTTCCTTTTCGTCATCCATCTTGTTGATGAGGGTGTGGGTGTTGTTGGCTGAGATCTTCAAAATACTTAGGCTCTGTTCAGCGATGTTCTTCAGGCACTCCTCAATTTTATCAACTTTGGTGACAGTGTCCGAGAGGGTTTTTTCACTAGTGTCCGCAAGGCTTTTTCTGTCCAGCATCTCCTTTTCAATCTTCTCAAACCTGGGGTTGAAAGCATCTCTGATGTCTTCAGCTTTGGAGATGGTGTTTTTCAGATCCTCAATATAGTCAGCCATTGTATTTCCCTCCCCAATATTAATGGTTTCCAGAATCAAGACTTTGTTACAGAGCTTCTTGTATTCATCCTCAGCTTTCTTGTAACCATTAATGAGCCACTCCATAGTTTCCATGAAACCATGCAAACCCTCAGGAGGAGGGCCAGATGAGGGAGCAACTTTTCCAGGAGTAACCTGTTCTTCTTAAGGGATGTGGAGGGCGGAAATTGTGTTGGCAGCCCTGAGAGTCTCTTCCATAGTCTCCTTTTCCAAGCTGTGCTCAGCGTCCAGGGTCCTTGCTTGCTTGTCAGCTTCTGGTTCCTTGCTAGTCTCCTCCTAAACCATGTTGTCTCCTCCTAACAACTGGCATGCCTCTTCATATTATTACACAACCTTAATATGTTATCACTCTTAAATATTCACCATCGCTAGAGATTAATGGTGAGGGTTGATATTTATTGTCTTTAATCCATATAAGCTTGACTATAGTAAATCAATGATTTCCTCCATGAAATTGTGAAGTCTTATTGTGTAAGACAATTTCATCATTTGGACCTTCCGTGAAGAAATGTTAGTTGTTCAAATCAAGGGCATCAAAGTCCTCCCCTCCCAAATTTGCTTGTCCTCAAGAAACTTTAGGTTTAGATGATCAAATATATCAGCCCCCTCCCAAGGTTTGTAATATTAAGACAAGTTTTCTCAAATCAATTGTAATCATGAGACAAAAAAAGGGCAAACTTTCCATATATTGTCTAGAAGCATGCCACACATCCATGACCTTAAACATAATGTTCTCTTTTGAATAAATTTTTGTTTCTTTTTATTCTCTTAGTTTTCAAGCATCATTCTTGAAAATACATTAAGCATGAACCAAGTATGAAGTATACACATGCCAATATATGTACTATTATTAGGTCCTTCTTATTTAGTAGAATGCATTCACTCTTTACTTAACAATGAAACCTTGAGGTTCTATGAAGAGGTTTCTTTTGTCATATTTAGGAGGGTGTTGTGATTATTGGATTGGTTCCTCCACAAAACTCCATTCTTCAATTGTCCCACCTTCTTTTGATGGGATTCTCTTATGGTCTCCTTAACCATATCTTTCTTTTTTTCTCAGGTTTCCTTTTGCTTTTTCATCTAATATTGCCTCTATTTTTTGTAGTTGGCCTCGACATATATGTCCTAGTTCCCATTTTTCTATGCATTTATAACACAAGTTCTTTCTTTAAAGATTCCTTGCATTACATTAATGCCTAGGTGGCCATGGATATTTGCACATAAAAACACATCTTTCCCTCTTCTGTTTCATCTTGTTTACAAGTGTGTCCTCTTTCCCATTTCTTCCTGCAATATAAAGATAGGCCTTTCTTCCTTAGTTCTTCTCATTTTTCATGAGAGAGTTTCATATTATTGTGAGTTTCATATACTGTAGTGACTAGAGCGTGAGTTTCCATGAGCCATAAAACATAAAATATTGTCAAGGCATAAATAATTTTCAAGTCCAAAACTAGGTTACACATCTTAATCTTCTTCATTTTCTTTTTGTTGATCTTTCTGGTTCTTTTATTCCTCTTCAACATCTCCCTCTTCATTAACCTTCTTCTTGCCCTTGTCTTTATCCACCTTCTTTGGCTTTGTTCAGCTATCCTAATAGGAGTCCAATGGCTATCCCAATGAGGGGGAAATTCTATCCCAACTAGTTGTATCAAAGTTCTGATGTATAATTTCAAGGTCCCTGACTTCTTCATCCCTTCTCTTTTCATATTGATGTTCCTTGCACTACTGCAACCTTAAATGATATTAAATAATATCTCTTGTTGTAATATTTTTTTTAGTTACAACACTTGGCATAGAATTTGATGAACTAAGATGAACTAAGCCCTAGGAGTCCTATATCTCATCTGAAATAATAAAGAGAATATAGGGTTGCATCTATGAAGAAAAAAAAATGTTGGAAAAGACTATTTCCACCTACTTGGCCACCTAGGAGTGGTTTTTGAGGTGTATTCAAAGCTTTTACTCCTTTTGTTGCATTTTCACTTGAAATATGGCTGAATTGACTTTGTAAGCTCCTAGATACTTGGTACATGTTCTAATTGAGTTAAAAGAGTCTCAAGACTACCCTATAGTCATGCTCTACCTTATCCAGCTACTCAATTAGCTTCCCAAACTTATAGGACATATGGTTTTATTCCTTACTTTGAGTTGAAATTGTCTTGGGTTAGATATAACTAAAATAAGTCATTCCTTCAACTACTTCAAAAATCGTCAAAAAGACTTCATACTACTATCTACATGTGTTTCTATCCTTAAGAAGTCTAATTTATGCATGTGAAAAAACACCTAAGAGGCCATAGCTACTCCTTTTGACTTGGTAATATTCATGGTTTTCCTTTGTCTATTTAACTTCATTCCTTGCATCTTACCCACTATCTTGTAGCATACTTTGTTTTCTTTTTTAGTGAATTGCATTTAGTGGACTGATGTGCATCTTTAAAATCATTTGACAACTTCATGAAATGGTTTTCCTTCTTTATTACTTGACTATATCATTTAATATGCATGGATGGTATATCATTTAATTTTCAAGATGGACCTTATATGGATGGTCCTTGCACCTTTTCAAATTGAACTTTTGCAAAAGTCCAAATTTGGAGAGGAAATTCCTACTATTTGTGAATCCAACATTCATCTTTCAAATTTTAGGTCCAATTTCCATGAATAAGGGTTCCCAAGACCCTAGTCCTATAAAAATGAGCCATGAGGAACATCATGAATAATGGAATGAACCAAATTTATGGAAACATTCTCAAACCTAAGTACAATTAGGCATAAATAAGGCACAACCACTAAAGTGAGTCCAAACCTAGTGTATATTTTTAAAGAGATATAACTTATGATGCAATATTTAGCCCCCTCTCAGCAAGAGTATGAAATTATGCTCATGTACTCTTGGGAAAATATGGAGAAACAAAATATTCTTTCACCAAGATATTGAAGAGTCAAGATGACTACAAGTTTGGAAAGGTGGTAGCTCCCAAGACTTATGATATTGTCAATCTACAATATTGAGATAAAATGGAAGTACAAAGTGATTAATATGAGTAATATTGGTAACGCACATGGAGCATGCAAAACACAAAGTTATGACATTTAGAACTAGTAAGATTCATATATTCTCACTAGGAACCATATAAAAAAGACAAGGCATAGGTGTAGGACTAGTAAGATCCTTATATAGTTACTAGGAGTCATGTCAGAGACATATAAAAGAATGATAAAAAAGTTAGTAAGATCCTCTAATACTTAGTTATAGATCGCATTCTAACAACAAATAGAGACCTAATTGTGAAAGTTTGAGGTCCATTGGGAAAAAAGTTGTCATATTGCCATGACAACTTTTGCATTTCTTATAGAAACTTCTTAAAAATATGGTTGGAAAGTTAGTTTATGGTGGTTTGAGGTTGTAACCCACTTGGATGGGAATAAATATGCCTTTGGCATGCCATCCAAGTGTTTTGCTTAATGAAATTGGGGTTTTATGTGCATTTTTTGACGTTTCAGTCTGATTCTCTTCATTTTTCATTGTGAAAATCATCATAATTTGATTGGAAGTCGATTAGATGTGGTAGAGAAGTGAGTTAACTTCATTTTTTCTTTTTTTTCCATTGAATTTCATTGTGTTTTAAATTAGATATCATAGTTTTTCCAGAAAATGTCAAAACCCTGCCTAATGTTTACCGAGAGGAGTAAATAATGTATAGTTTGGTCTCCCATGCATATAAATTCACCCAAATTTGTGGGAAGACATTTTTTCATGCTATGTATCATATTATGTTGTGTGCAAGGCTCCAAATTAGATTTGGTATGTTTGGGCATGAGGACAGTCTGATATCTCTATTTATCAATTAGTAAAAGGCAATAAGAGTGAAGAATTTGGTGGGAAGGCCAAGCGATTGGTATTTTGAAGTGGTTGATGATAGAGAGAGGGGTGAGGGGACCCTATGAAACCTTATAAAGGGTTTGTATATCAAAACCAAATGAAATAGATTAAATTTCTATGACTGTCCTAAGGGTATTGATTGTCACAATCATAGTTTTACTAGTGATATTGTTTTTGTTTTGACAGAGTTGTGTTTGTAAACCTAGGTGTGGACATGTAATGGAGTCATGAGATGTCTTAAGACTACATCAATACTTAACAACAACATAGTGTGTAGGCACCTAAAATATGAAAGGACTACATATTGGAAGGCGTGTGTGATGATGCCATGAAAGGTCTGATATCCCAATGTATCAGACTGAGAAAACCAGTGAAAGACAAAAAAAAATGCATTGAGAAGGAAAAAGGTTGAATTGCCTAATGTTTGTTGTTGAAGTGATGTGTGGGAACCCTTCCAAGTCAAATACCTTGTTGTAGTTTCAAAGGGTGGAAAAAGAATAAGCATTTTATTTACCGTCCTAATAGACCATTCATCATAACAATTATTACCAATATTGATGTGTGTGTTGCAAAGAAAGTTCTAGAGGAAGGCTCTTTCTATTGTAATACCAAGTGAGTGTTCATAGACCTTGTGTAGGGTCCTCCTATCCTATAGTAAGGAGTTTGAAGCCTACATACATTGATTTGGCCTTGTGGCCATCAATGAGTGCTGACCCAATAGGAGAAGTCTTGAGATTGACAATTTTGGAAGTGTGGCATTGTTGAGAGCCAACACTTATGTGTGAACCCCATCTTCACGTATTATGATTAGTTGCCATGATACTTGACCCTATCCTCATGGTGTTGGCTCAATTCATATTAGTGTGTTTTGTTGAAGAAACATAATGTGAGAAGTTTGATGCAGAGGCAAGGGTAGAACTTAGTATTTCATATTAGGACAACAACCACATTGATTAGGCAAGTCAGATAAGGTTTCTCCAATGTTTAGGATACTGAATTCATATTAGACACTCATGGATTACCCCAATTAGACATTAGTCAACTTAAGATATGATACAAGGATTGCATACCACAAAGCCATTAGATATGTTTTGAGATGAAAAAGAAGAGTTAAATGGTTTTGGTTCAATGATGATAATTTCTATTTTCAAGTAATTTAATTTGGTATATTATACTGAAACGTGATTTCATAACTAACATTTCAACTTCTATATAACTATTTCTATAGCCTGATTTTCTTGCCTGTGAAGAAAGACCATGTCAGACAATATCAACGAACAACAAAATAAGGAGACAATTGCTACATTGTGGTCTAACTTGAAAAGAAAAGGTGATGGAAATTGTTATTGTCCCTGCAAATTTGTAAGGGGTTAAAGACTAGAAGACTTCTAATCAAAACAACTAAGAAACATTGTAGGTTGCATGTTCACATTGAAGTTGGACATGATTATCATCCATTGGTAAGTTTTTCATTATATCGTTTTAACAATTTATATACATAATAAATCACTTGATGATGAGATCATGATCATGGTTTATTTATGTTTATCAATTTTATATAGGTCAAGAACCCCGGAGCACATGGTATGGATCAACACAACCTAGAGAATATGGTTTTTGAAGTGGACGAACATGGAGGTGTGGATATCAAAGTTGAAGATAATGATCCCATGGAAGATGGCGATCATGAGCCACAAAACACAATTGAAGATGATGGTACAAATACATTGATCCATGACACATTAAGTACTCGCGCAGTTGTTCATGATGATGAAGATGACCTTGATGTTGTTTATGATGTCCCTCTACTTGAGAAGGCATCGGAGGCCCTTTACGAAGGCTCGCAGACAACTCTTCTCTCTGTTGTATTGTTGTTGGTGAACTTGAAGGTTATGAATGGTTTATCCAACATAACAATCTCACGTATGTTAAGGTATGTCATATATGTCATAATAAACTGTGAATCATGTTGTACCATTAATATTCTTTATATTAACAAATTATATTTTTTTGCTGTAGATTGATAGGTGAGTTTTTTTTACCACCATCAAATATTCTACCTCGCTCATACCGAGAATTATCTGCCATTATGAAAGATATTGGAATGGAGTATCAAGAAAAAGATGCTTGTCCCAATGATCATATTATATATCACAAACAGCATGAATTTCAAACTGAATGCCCTGAATATCATATCAGTAGATATCGAATAGATCAAATAACAAAAAGGGTTCCTCTCAAGGTTCTTCGCTATATTCCCATTATTCCACGTATGCAACGATTATTCAAGTGCACTAGTTTGACACAATTTATGGATTACCATGCACGTAATAGAAGTCGAGATGACATTATTTGAATTCCTGCGTATGGTTCAACATTTATGGACATAGAGGAAAAGTGGCCACACTTTAAAGAAGAACCTTGTAATCTCAGGCTTTCATTGGTAGCGGACGGTGTCAATCCATTTGGAGAGATGAGATCTGTTTCCTTAGTGTGGCCTGTTTTTGTTATCAACAATAACATTCCTCCATGGATGTCAATAAAGAGGGAGAACATAATGTTGGCAATGATTGTTCCAAGTATTTTATCATTTAAATATAGTCGTCTACTTTGATTTATAAATATTGCAGTAAAATGGTCATAATAATTATGTAATGTTTTTGTTCATTCGATTAGGTAAGTACCAAGTTAAAGATATGAATGTATATATCGAGCCCCTTATCAACGAGTTGCTGGAGTTATGGAATGGTGTCACTATGTATGACATCTCTAGACCAATAGGACAAAGACAATTTCAATTCCATGCGATGCTTCTATGGACAATACACGATGCCCCAGGGCTAACACATTTTTATCGTATGTTATAGTGTTTAAGTTGTGCATGAACATTATAATTCAAAAAATTATCATATTTAATCCAATTATACATTATCTTGTAGGTCTTCAAACAAAGGGAAAATTTGCATGTCCTGTTTGTGGTCCAAAGGTGAAATCTTGTCATTCAAAAAGTTTAGGAAATCAGGTGTTTGATGAGTATAGGCACTTTCTCCACAAAAATCATAAGTATCAAAATACTGAAAAACATCTTTTCAATGGGAAAGAAGAGAATACATCAAAGTCACGAAGAATGACACCTCACCTATGGAAGTTGGAATATAATAGAATTAATCGTCAAGGTAATGCCATTCCATCTATTGGTTTGTCATAAAACATCTTTTCTATTTTATTTTGTTTACTAATGATGTGATTGATGATCATGATGGTCGTGAAGGCATAAATGACCACCTTCCTAAGGGACTAAAAAGCTATCCCTGACAATTTAGTGGGTTGCCCTACTACGAGCAATTACAAATTGTTCATTTGTTTGATACTATGCATATTGGAAAGAATATAATAGAGACATTATGGAAAATATTGGATGGAAGGCACGACAAAGAAAAAATTGTCAAAATATGTAGTGACATTTAGGATTCCAATCATGCAATGATAAATGTCATTCAATCGAATAGCCATGGAGACCAGATTAATATAAGTGAGCTTCCTTGGTTATTAACGGACCAACAAAGCAATGCTATAAAAGAAGTCATACGAATAATTCGATTTCCCACAGGATTTGCTGCGAACATAAACACTCTCATATCAAAGAAAAGTGAATTTGGGCCAGGGATGAAAACGCATGATTGGCATACCTTCATTAAGGTAATTCATGTTCTTGTATTTTTACTATGTATTTAAGTACTACGCGTATGTGTACTTTTCATTGTATTATGTTAAAAAAAATAAAAAGAGAATTTTATAATTGTTGCAATACATTCTAGTTCTATCTCTCCCATACTGTCAAGCAAGTCATATATGATCTTGGAAAATACATGAGGTAAGTAGTGATATTTGTTCAGTTCGTTGTATAGATATTATATTTGCTATTTCTTTTACTTGTTATGTAATATATTTTTTTGCGTCTTGAATATCTTGTAGGTGGTTGTAATGTAAAGAAATCCATAAAGATGATATTAAATATTGGAAGAGAAAAATTCCTCATTTAATGTGCTAAATGCAAAAGTGTCTACCTCTAGCTTTTTTCAATGCACAAGAACACTACCTCATACACCAAGTTGAGGAGATTGAATTGTGTGGACCTGTACACACTAGGTCAATGTGGATGGTTGAGAGGCACTTGAAATTTTTGAAGGCTTTGGTTCGACAAAGAGCACATCTTGAGGGTTCTTTGGTATACCAGACTATGGTGTACAATTCTGAATATCTTCCTAAGTTTGCAGCAAAGATCCACGAGGATCACATTTGGGATCCCAACCCCATTAACAAATTTGAAGGGGAGTACTTGACGGGGAAAGTTAGATTGAGGAAAGTGAGAGGGAATTATAAGATGTTATTGTAGTTAATTAATTCTTAACCTTCAAAATAATACGGTTGTAATATGTCTATTTATTTTTTGTACAGTTGGTCAAGAGTGAGATGCACTACATTTGTATATTGCAAATAATCTTGATTGGATGACGGTATGGATTGAACATTGTCAACATTTTGGACGCACGTTAACATGGGAAGGTGTGGCTTCATTGGTTAAAGAAGCTCATCGTAATGGAGATTCCAATGTTATGCAAAGGGAAATTGATTTAGCATATGGTTTAAGAGATAAACAAGTATGTATAAATTTATTAATCACCTATATGTTTATCAACTCACAATGCAATAAATTTTACATGTTTGACATATCACAGGTCAAACATCACAACACTATGTGCTGCAATGGTCATAAATTTTGCATAAAAAAGTTGGATGACACGAAGAAAACTTGTGATTTTGGCATCACTGCAGTCTTTGAGGTGACAAATATTTCAGTGAGAAATGACATACATCCTCAACAGTCTCAAAATCGATACTATGGCATTTTGGATGATATACTTGAGTGTGACTTTAATTCCTTCAAATTAGTTTTGTTCTTTGTCAAATGGTACAGGCTACGATTGAATACAAATGATCCTGATAGAACTGTTATTGAACATGATAATAGTTTTACAATGCTAAATACAAGGTCATTTGAACCAGTTGGGGATGAGCCCTATGTTCTTCCAAGCCAATGTGAGAAAGTATTTTACTCAGAGGTTCCATATAAACCGGGTTGGTCATTTGTTGTTAGACATGATCCAAGAGGAAGGTTGATAAAGTATAATGTGATGGAAGAAGAAGATACCGAAGAAGTAGAAGATGAAGTGGATGATGATGACGATCGACAATTTCTCAATGATGATGATGATGAAGAAGAAGAAGAAGAAGCAGAAGCAAAAGAAGAAAGAGAAAGAGAAGGAGAAGGAGAAGGAGAAGGAGAAGGAGATGGTGATGGCGATGATGGCGACGACGACGACGACGACGACGATGACGACGATGACGACGACGACGATGATGACGATGACGACGACGATGACGACGAAGACGACGATGATGATGATGATGATGATGATGATGATGATGATAAGGTGATGGTGATGATGGCGAAGACGACGACAACGATGACGATGACGAGGATGATGATGATGATGATGATGATGATGATGATGATGATGATGATGATGATGATGAGGATGATGATGATGATGATGATGATGATGATGATGAGGAAGATGACGATGACGATGACGATGACGATGATGATGATGATGATGATGATGATGATGATGATGATGATGATGATGATGATGATGGTGATGATGATGATGATGATGATGATGATGATGATGACGACGACGACGACGATGATGACCTTGATGTTCATGATGATGAATGAAATGTATGAGGTGTGCGATTAGTATATTATCTATTTAATATTGACTTCTTGATAGAATTTTTTTTACATAATTAATTCATTATGTCTTGAATTCTAATGCCATTACATGATTAATTCATGATGCACCTTTTAATATGGAGATGGAGATAGGGAGAGTGACTATTTATGTGACAATTTTTAAACCGTGTTTATTTATGGAATTTGGATTGTTTATTAGCTATGTCATGGATGCTGATTTAAAATACATATGTGATGGATTACATGTTTATGATGATGCATGTGACATTTTTTGAACTTTGTGTTTATTTATAGAATATGGATTGTTTATTACCTATGTGATGGATGGTGATTTATGATACATATGTGATGGATTACATGTTTATGATGACACATATGTGATGCTAATTGTGACACTGAATTACATATATGGTGATATATCATGTGATGCTTATGATGCTTATGATACATATGTATTTATTGTTTATCAACTTACAAATGTAGTAATGCTTATGATGCTCAATTGATGGTGTTGATTTCATGTATAGTGCCTGTGTGGTGCCGTCACCCTTGGTGGGAACAGGTTGTTGACTACAGACATTGTCAACCATTTAGTTGAGGATCCTGCATAGTCTACATAAAGTAAAGGTAAGGAATTAAAAAATTTAAAATGATTTTGATGAAAACATCTTTTTTATTATTTAATACTCTTTTTGTCTACAAAGTTCATGTTGTTCATGTTGTGTACTATGTAATTTTTAGCTAACATAAGATAGTTGAATTACATGTGCAGGACCCTGAATCCCTTTGATGAGGATCCTGCATAGTCTCATGGATGCACAGGTATAACTAGTCAATACACCTTATAGAAACAGTTTATTTTTTTAAAATTACTTGGAAAATAAACTTCCTCAATTTTTTAAACCTTGACATTAGCAGCAAATCTAATACAGTTATCAACACTTGAGGCCCCAGTTGGACTTATTCCAATTTTAATCCCAAAATCAACTTTAGGGCCGACTTCTTCATCAACATTACCCTCATTTGCAAAATTTAACTCTCATTACCAATTAACTCTCTCATTTCATGGAGTGCAGGTACCCCCAAATAGGTATTTATCAGATCTGTCTTCGTCGAGTGAGGAAAATGCAGGAATAGAAAACAAAAGTGACACATGTAGTATGTCTACAGTAGGGAGATCAATCAGAGGTCAAAAGATTAGAAGAAAATTCAATAAACGCATGAAATTTTTCCTTGCTCAAGGGGGGTCATGTTCTTATGATGATGAGACCAAAGGCGACATTGAGGTGCCACTGAGGTACAAACATCTACAGAAACAATGGGTGCCCAAGGAACTTCCTCCAATAAATACCGATTTTTGTGTTAATGATAGGATATATCGCATAGCACCTTTGTCGTTACATGGTTTAAGCTTATTTTCCATGGACGACATAAAGGTTTGTTACAACAAAGTTGTTGAATTGATGGAGTTTGTTGGACCTTGCTACAATTACAATAATTGGATGCAGATTGTTAAATATAAAAAAAGTATGCGTAGGTGTGCACTGTCAGCAAATTATATACAACAGAAAGATAATGATCAAAGTAAACGAGTGGCTATATACATTGATGGTCGGCCAAAAGCGATAAGGAATATTGCAAGTTTTATAAATAGTACTCGATCTGGGTCAACTAGTAAACAACCCAATTGCATATTTGAGGCGCGCGAGGGAAATCATGTATTCATATGTGCGATAAAATCAATAAGTGCAGGCGAAGAGCTTCTAATCGATTACAGTTTGAATCGTATAGATACAAACAAAGTTGATATCATGGGGGTGGTATGTACTATATACCATTTAAATTAACCAACATCGAATTAATGAATCTAGTATGTATATATTTATATATATATGTATATATATATACACACATACATGTGTATATATATATATATACACACATACATATGTATGTATATATACACACATACATTTGTATGTATATACACATACATATTTGTATATATATGTGTGTGTGTATATATATATATATGTATGTATGTATGTATGTATGTATATGTATATACATGTATACACATACATGTATGTGTGTGTGTGTGTATGTATGTATGTATGTATGTACATACATACATACATACACACATACACACATACACACATGTACATGTGTGTATGTACATATATGTGTATATGTATATATGTACATGTATATATGTGTAAAAATATACATATACATATACATATGCATATACATATACACATACACATACACATACACATACACATACACATACACATACACATACACATACACATACACATACACATACACATACACATACACATACACATACACATACACACACATAACATATTTTGATAATAAATTTTACTACTTTTGTCACATAAAAAATTGCCACCTTCAAGTGCTTGTAGGTTGCCACTATACACACAATCTATGTACGTTATAAAGATGATTTGTACAAAGTATGATCTACACAAACTACAAGATTTGATATGTTAATGATATATTTCTATGTCTAAAGTTTTAAGCCCATATACCATGTAGACTTCAGTGGTATCAAGAGTTTGCTTTGGAAACAATTGTACACAACAATGTACCTTTGGACTTATGGTCTCCACATACACTAGTGACAACCTGTATGCAATGGTAAGGCCATGAACTACTAGTTTAAATATTTTCCAATAAAGTTAAATGACTCATATTTTTAAATCATATAAATAACAAATTCATTAGTGTCACAAGAAGTGTAAATTGAGCTCTTGGATACCTTGTTTACACTAGAACCTCCATGTGTTTAAAGCAATATTACTATGTGACTTAAGGGAAATAATAGGTATCGTCTCTTTCGTGATGTATATAAACTCTTTTTGAAAGAATATGCCATAGGCTAATTTTTCATACACATTAGAGGCAAGCACTCCGTTATAATCATGTAAGCTCTTTTAAGTTTTCACAAATTTACATATTTTAAAGATAATTGGAACCAAAATATTATATGATTATATTATAGTTTATTTAGAATCACCCATCTCCTCAATCCATGTGAAATTTTTCATAGTAGACACATTTCAAGGGTACATATATTATTTGTTAATCTTATTTTTTAAATTTTATATAGTTTTGCAAGCATGTTTTATTTAGTGACTTCAATTTTCAAGATTCAAATAAATCAATCTTTTTTTTATTACAACTTATTTATTTTTTATGTATTCTACTTTTGCATATATTTCCATGTAATTTTGCTCATGCATCAAAGTAGGGACAAAATATAGAGAAAAGAGTGTGGATCCTAGAACTTTTGTGCTCTTATTTTATGCCACTTGGGGTTGACAACTTTGGTGCTTGTTTATAGTATTTTTTGGCTATTTGGGTGCATGCATGAACTCAATAACTACTCCAATATTCTAATATCCCTCATTACTATGTTTATAGAACCTCTAATACATTACTTGGGACATTCCTAGATAGCTCAAGCAATTTTATCCCTTGGATATAATCACAATCATGATCACGTTTATCTTTTTCAAAATTAAAATATTTGAATTTTATGACAAATAATTTTGGACATGATTGTCATCCGCTAGTAAGTACACCAAGGCAAGGTAGGTTGGATGCTAGGCTGGGTTGTGGGGATGCCCCTGAGTTGAATTTTTTTTTTTTCAAATTTTGTGCTTATGACATGATTTAAAGAAATCATCTCGAGGTCATTTAATCATGCAATCAATTTGAAATACATTTTCACATCTCTCTCCAACAATTCTATAGGTTCTATATAGAAAGATGGCTATAAAAAGTATTCCAAAGCCATGGAAGATGATGTTCTAGTCAAACTCAACAACATTATTTCTATGGAAGAAATCTATTGGAGGTAGAGATCCAGGGCGATCTGGCTGGAGGCTGGGGACATAAACACTAAATTTTTCCACATGACCTCTTTAAAACATAAAGTTGCGAATAGAATTTCAAGACTTATTGTAGAGGACAAAACTCTTCTTAATAAGGATGAAATCAGGGATGAAGTTGTCAATTTCTTCAATCAACTCCTCACTAGTAACAAGGACATTGATCATACCCATCAACACAATTTGGTTAATATCATTCCTAAGATCATTAATCCAATTCAGAATAAGGCCCTATCTGCTATTCTGTCTGCTGGAGAAATTAAAAAAGATGTCTTTTCGTTTCAAGGGGATAAAGCTCCGGGTCCTGATGGCTTCCCTATGTTTTTCTTCCAGGAATTCTGGCATATTATGGGAGAAGACACGGTTAATGCGGTCAAAGAATTTTTTGGATCTAGAAGAATCCTTAAGGAACTCAACTCCACATTTATTGCCCTAATCCCTAAAGTTGCTGGGGCGGATTCTATGGGAAAATTTAGGCCAATAAGTCTATGTAACTCTTTCTATAAGATCATATCCAAAGTTTTGACCACTAGAATTTTGGCTGTTCTCCCCTTCATCATCTCTAAGGAGCAGAAAGGTTTTGTTCCTGGCAAGCAGATATTGGACTCTATCATTCTTGTGCATGAGAACATTCATTCCCTTAATGCTACTAAAAAAGAAGGCTTCTTGATAAAGTCGGATCTGGCGAAGGCTTATGATAGAGTGGATTGGCATGTTCTTTTCAGAATCATGGAGGCTTTTGGATTTGATGAAAAGATAACCAAAATTATCAGAGAGCTGATCACCACTCCTATGTTTTCTATTCTGATTAATGGATCTCCTACAAAATTCTTTAAATCATCAAGGGGGCTCAGACAAGGAGATCCAATATCTCCAATTCTTTTCACCATTTTGGCTGAGAGCATGAGTAGATTGATACACAATTTGAAATTGAGTAAAACCATCAAAGGTCTTCAACCTTCCTCTGCTAATGTTTTTTGTTCTCATCAATAGTTTGTTGATGATACTATCCTCATGGGATATTCTTCTATTAGGGAGGCTAAGGCCTTCAAAACTGCTCTTAATTCCTATGCTTTGGCTACCAGTCAGCAAGTCAATTGGGACAAATCGACTATATATTTCATGAATATTCCGGTCATAAGACAACAAAAAATTGCTAAAATTATTGGTTGAGAGGTGGACATGCTCCCTTCCACCTATCTGGGTCTTCCCTTGGGTTTAACTCCCCCAAATTCCTTTTGGAACATGCTTATTGATAAACTCAACAAAAAACTAGCTGGGTGGAAAGGTTCCATTTTATCTCAGGCTGGGAAATTGCAGCTCCTTCAAGCTACACTCCAGAACCTCCCTGTTTATGCCCTCAGCTTATTTGGTATCTCGGCTAAATTTGTTGAAGCATTGGAAAGAATCTAGAAGAGATTTCTATGGTTAGGAGTTGAAGAAAAAAAGAGGATATCCTTGGATGCTTGGGACAAAGTTTGTAGACCAAAGAACAAAGGAGGGTTGGGGATTAAAGCTCTAAAAACCTTTAACAAAGCTCTTCTAGCAAAACAATTATGAAGAGCTTATGATACCAAGAAAGATTGGAATCAAATATGGTTTGATAAATATATTCAAAATCAGCCAATCCAGGGGGTCCTTAATTCTGAAGACATTCCTGTTGGATCCTTCATTTGGAATAGTATTATCAAATCCATAAAAGTGGCCAAAGCTAGAGCTGGATGGGTCCTTGGAAAAGGTGACAAAATAAGGTTTTGGGAGGACCCTTGGATGAAGAATGAAGCTCTTTATGATCAAGGCAACATTCAAGTTATTGAGGAATGTAAAAGGAGGTTTGGGCTTATGTTGTGTGACTACTGGAAGGAGGACAAATGGGTGAGGCTTGATGTTATACATTCTGGATTTTCCTTACTCCAGAAGGAGCTGCTGTCCGTATCCCCTAACAAAGACTATGATGATGTTTTTCTCTGGAAAAGTAATCCTAGAGGTGAATTTACGGTTGCTTCAGCCTACAAAAACACTTTTTCTCAGACCAGTAATCCCATTTGGAGTAAATTTTGGAACAACATTCTGATCCCTAAAGTCAATATTTTCTTTTGGCTTGCTTCTCATAATAGTACCCTTACTCTTGACAATTTGGTCCGAAGAGGTTTCAAATTACCTAATAGATGCGAGCTATGCAAGAAAGAGGAAGAATCAGTTGATCATCTCTTTTTTCATTGCTCCTTTACCTAGGAAATTTGGTGTAAGATGTGGGAGAAATGGAAAGTTAATTGGGTTATGAACAAGAGTATCAAGGATATTATTTGGCAATGGAATTTTCCCACCAAATGCCAGCTTATCAAGAACCTTTGGTCTTTGGCCCTCCCCATGATTTGCTGGGGCATTTGGAAAGAAAGAAATAACATAATATTTAGGGAAGCTAAGTGTAACTCTCAGGTGGTTTTTGAAAAAATCTGCAGGGCTATAAAAGAGAACATCAATATTCCTCACAAGAATAATAAGCAATGGTTTGTTACTGATATGAATGATATGGAAAAAGATATCCTCACTGAATGGAACGTAATACATAAACTTTGCAAATCTGACAATAAGAATAGGAGAGATAATATTGTTTGGCACTTTCCTGATCATGATTGGATAAAGGTGAATTTCGATGGGGTGGCTAAGGGCAACCCTGGGAAGTCAGGTGGTGGAGGAGTTATCAGAAATTCTCAAGGAGTCTGCATTGTAGCTTTTGCTTCTCCTTTTGGGGTCCAAAATAATCACATGGTCGAAGCTTTGGCCATGTTAAAAAGCCTCCAGCTTGCTCAGGGATTCAAATTTAAAAAAATCTGGCTCGAAGGGAACTCCTTAAACATCATCCAAGCCCTCAAAGGTACACGCTCTATCTCTTGGAATATTACTAACTTAGTTAAAAGTGCTAAAAATTTGTTAAATAACTATGTTAGTATTAGCATAACTCATATTCTAAGAGAAGGCAATAAGGTAGCGGATCTCTTAGCAAATGAAGGGATCAATTTAGAGAATGATGTTAAATATATTGGAGAAACTCATTGTAAAAGGGAGGTTAAAGTGCAATTATATTTTGATCGTATCAATGGGTCAAGTTAAAATCATGATTATATTTTGGGGAATGAATTCCAAAGGCAGATTTTGGGGGCGGATTAACTGTCAGTTAATGAGTGCTTTTTGGCATCATTTCCATGATCATATGCGTGAGGAAGATTATAATAATAAATGCTAGGTTTGTGCAACCATAAACATAAGTTTCAAAACAATGAAAGAGTCTCTATTCTGTAACTCCAGAATTTACAAGCATTTGGGGTTTCATTTGCGGACTGAGAATTATAGCTATGGGTATTTCTACTTGGAGCTCAAAATAGGTGGTAACTTAAACAGGAACGAGCCCCCAGGATGCAAAAACTGGAAGAGTGAACGAAAAGTCTGGAGAAGGCTTCATAGATATGGCTTTACTGACTATATGGAAAAGCTTCACGGAAGCAGAAATTCTGTGTCACATGGTTTTGCCAGAGGCTGGAGTAACAACATAGTCACCTTGTTTGGGGAGATATGGAAAATTGATGAGAACTTGGTTGCAGAGGTCATGAGTCTTCAGAAGGAGGGTACTAAATTCTATAGAGACTAGAAGTATGCAGCTGAAGTGTTCAAAAACTTCCTGAAATCGAAAGATGAGAAGGGCAAGCTTGTGAAGAAAGACAACATCTCCTACTACATTCCTCAGCAAGTAAAGCCCTTTTGGAAAAAAGTTTTAAGGGTTTTAATGGAGTATCTCATTGATGATGATAGATTTACTAAAATCTATGACTATCACTTTACAATTCTGAACCACTTCCATCATGGGGCTAAAATATCCCTGCCTTTTTATTTAGCATCCTCTCTGAATGAGAGTCTAGCTGATCATGCTAAAAAGCCTAACTCTTACCCTATAGCCCATCAGGGGCTCATATTGCTCATTTATGAACATCTGAAGGACAAGGCTAGGGCTACCAAAGATGATCCCTTGATCACTAATGTTCATATCTTTGAGAGTTGCAAAGATTCTGATTCAGAAGAGGATTAGCCTAATGCCCCTACCCAAAAAAAAAGGAGAGGTGATATAGATAATGTGGAAACGAAGGTGCACTGTGATGTGGAGGAGGAAAAGGAAAAGGATATTGAAACAGAAATGGCATATGAAAAGGATGAGAACGTTGGTGAAGAGGATGAAGGGGGTAACTCTGAAAACCCTCACTCTAACCCTATGGGCTTGGGCAGTAGGAATGTTGCTTTGAATTCTAAGGAGGATGACAATCCTAACTCTGTGGGCACTGAATAGGGTAGGGATTTTGCGAACACTATCTTGAATACCGCCTGTAACTGTACTCTAGAGTCCTTCAACTTCCAAAAATGGGTTGTCGACAACATTACTAGTATGCAAATTAAAGAGAGGGATCTGGAAAACAAGATAAATAATCTGGTTAAGGATACAAACTCTGGGAAAAAGAATGATGAGATAGAAACCAGTGAAGCTGAGGAGGAAATCGAGATGGAGGATTGGCTGGAAAAAGCCCTGATTAAAGGGGATTTGAAACACCTGGAGGATGTTATCAGAATTTTGAAAGAACAGGCTGAGGAGGATAAAGACAACATCAACACCCGGGTTGCCCGCACCGAGAAGGCTCTGAAAAGCTTCATGAACCATAGTCTCCAGGTCCTAAAAGTTTCATCATAGAACATGAATGCTTTGGTGGATCATTTGGAAAAGAAAAATCAGGATAAGAATCTGGTAATCATTGAAGATGTACCAACTTCCAGCTCCACCCACTAGACTCCCAGGTGTAGAACAAGGCAGAACACTACTGGGATGGAGACCAAAATGAAAGATAGCCAGTTGAGACGGGAAAGAAACGATCTGAGGGAAGCGGCCAAGGCGATGATGCTCTCGGTTCAGAATGCTGAGGAATCTATTAAAGTTTTCAATTGATTTGTAATGCTGGGTTTGGGGCCAACTTCTTGTTGGCTTCTTACTGTCTTTTTCTTAGCTGCTGGTTTTTGTGCTGGTCTTTTGCAGTTGTTTTGTTTCATCTCTTTCTTGCTCATCTTTCGTAATGTAATCGGGTTTTGGGTCCCTTAAAACCTATTTTTACTTAATCAAAAACAATTCTATAGGTCCAACACAACAACCTCTTTGCCAACATTACCACTAGGATGCAACTTCATGATTGCTCTTACTTTTGACTATTAATCTAATCTCAAGGCTTAGTTAAGGTTCAACAAGTCTATAAATTCAACCCTTGCATAGAAAACCCCATTATGCTTTTTAAAATCACCCTTTGTTTTCTTGATTTATTTTCTATTAATAAAAAACTATGCAAGTATTAAAGAACCCTTTTGCAGCAGATAGGATTGTACAAATTGAACAAGATCACAACATTACAAGGATATGATTGTTGTCACAAATTTTTCCTATACACTTTGATTATTTAGACCGAGTCATATTTTCTCCTTGATCCATAATCTAGTCTTAAATCTCAAATATCAATTATCCATCATAATGTACAATTAGGCAAAGTAGACACAATACACCAACCCTAACTCTCTCATTTCAATTCAATACATTTTTATTTATAGTCTTTATTAGCTTAAACTATCTTAGTTTATTGTAATGTTCCTTTCTAGAAAAACTAACAAATAACTAATTTGAAACATAAAAAACAGCATTCATTGAATAACACGAACCACTCTTTGCTAATTGTATATAATAAAAAAATAAATTACATTCAACAATACACACAAGCTTGCACATGTGATTTAAATATCTAGTAGTAACTTTATTGATTGTAATTTGATCTCTACAACTAGTGATTGTTATGACAATAATCACGCAACACATAAAAATAATAAACAATGTTCACACTAACTCATTGAACTCTCTTGCAATTCCTTGAAGCTCCAATGCACTTTTTGAGTGAGAATGCCCTCCAAGAACCATAGGTTATTCATTCTTTTATCCTAGAAACTAATGGGTTTTTGTCCATCAAGATCATAGTATCCTATGGGTTTTCATCCATAGAAATACTTGAAACCAACTTCTTTGGTAGATAGAATAATATAACATGGGCTCTCACAATTGAAATGATTTCCTAGTTTTATATGCTTCCCATACAAAGAACAAACTAGTTGACCTAGACCCCAAATGGAGCCAAGGCTCAAATTTGAATTCTATATTATACAATATAGGTTGGCCATGTAGGCCTCATAGCCTTTTCCTATTAGAGGTTTTAAATTTATCCTTCCTTATGACTTGACATGTGTCAAACCACAACCTATATCCTTGACCTCTTATGGCTCTTGGAATGGATCATGTAGTATCTTTGATCCTTGACACTCAAAAACATTTTTGACAACTCTCTGAAATGTGTTGGGCATAATCTCCAATCTCCAATCTACAATGACTTTGTATCATGTGTCAAGAATCAACCTAGATCCCTAAACCCCATTATCATCTCGGGCAAGCAATATTTTATCTAGTTTCTGAAAAAGGGACATGACAAGTCCTCCCTCCCCAAGATTGCTTGTCAGCAAGCAATGCAAATTGGGATACTCAAGTACGTTAGGTCTTGTATCAATCAAATGACACAACTCCTTCTAAAGGGAATTATACAAAGTTGAATATTCAATTGCCTCCATACTAATGGCTTGATTACAACTATAATGCCAATGGAATTTGGATCCTATATCTTTCTATATTAAACTTGGATCAAGCAGTGAAGGAATCCAACTCTTGATAGACTCCTTTTTAAAATTATGATGAATACAAATATCCACAAAATCCCACAAGATCAATGGTTGGACTATGAATTTGCCTCCACATTTTTGTTGCACCACTCTAATCTCATGATAATGATAACTCCTTCAAGTTCCAAGGGGCCTTTCTATTATATTGTAGGCTATTACCCTCATGAGTTTGGACTAGTCAACTTACATACATGCAAAAAATAAGTTCAAAACAATAAAATTTATTCTAAAACCTCATCTAAAGCATCATTGCACTAGTCAAAACAATTATTTTCTACAAATAGGCAATAAGTGAAACCTTTCACCAATAGCATGATCCAAGATAGATTTCCAAATATATGTAAAATGGTACAATATTTGCAATACTAAAAATACCTCATAAAAATTAGTAACATAGAAGCCAAGAACAACAACACAATGCTCGAGAATATTATAACAACAACATCAATTTAAAGATCATTCAATCCTATGGTTGAATACACTTGTATGGGGACTCCTTTCCCTTTAAATTTGCCTCTACATAGTACCTTTCCAACAAATGTGACCAATGTATGTTAACTATGAAGTTTTCCTCTTCCAAATTGGTTTATAAGATTTACCTTAGAATCCAAATATCTTGAACATGATGTCGCATGCTACTAGCCTATCATTGCTCAAGGAAGGCACAACTAATAGTAGCATTATCGTACCTTGGTTTTGACATTGCATTCCCTTCTTATGAATAAAAATAATAATGGATAGGAACCACCTTGTTCTAGCTACAAACTCCTCAACATTGATAATGGACTATAAACTCCCTCACCATGTGACTAATTTTTTTTCTTTGTTTGCAAGGCAAGTGTGTGAAATGTTGGAAATATTGAGGGAATTTAACCTAACATCATGAATTATACTCAAAGAGGCACTTTGCTCATGTGTATTGAAACCAATACTCCTCATCATTATGTCAATTTGGTGGTTCATCTTACACTTGTTTTGTTTGGTGGCCACCCTAAGAGTTTAAAGTTGAATTCATCCATATAATGTACCAAATTCCATTTAAATCAAGTATATCACCTTTGGAATAAGTTATGTTTGTCACCCAATGGTCTTACATCATGAGCATTGTAGGATCTACTCCTTTAATTCTTAGAAGTTCCACCTACTCCCCCTTAAGTTTCAATTCTATATTGTATTATCTCTTAAGATTCCTTGGTGTTCCCCATATTATTTTAAACTCTCCTATAATATATAACTTGTTGCATTCCATGTATCCATACTATGCTGGCATGTTTTTGTGCCCATTTTTTATCCTTATGTGATGAAGGATACCAAACATCTTGATTAGCATTTTGACTAAATCCTTAAGTTGGAAATAGATCACCACAAATTCACCTAGCACCTTATCCACACTAGTGTCATGATAGATGGAGTGATTACACCCCATAAAAGATCCTTCCCACTAACATTGTCATATAATGAATTTCTCTCAAAATGTATCACTGTAGTGTTTTGTATAACTTAAAACATCAAAAGCAACACTATTAAAATAATGCAACAGTTTCAAGTATGAAAAACCAATGACAAATTTATCCAAATGATTACTATAGTGGTGGTAAACAACCATACACAAACTAAGAAGTCTCTATTAGAAACTACCAACTTTAAATTGCTCTTTGCCATAGTTAAGAATCCCAACAAAACCACTTGTATGAATGCTTAGCATCATAAATTGTAATCGGTACAATTCACACCTCAAATTTGTGCTCCTACTTCAGTGTGTCCTATCTTCGTTCCCCCAAGGCTCATTTTGGCCCTTTTTACTCCAAACTTGATTCACTTGTATACATGGCTAAGCAGACCCCATCTCAGGGCTATGCCCTCTTTATTTTGTTCTCTTTGTCATGCTTTTGGAGGATAAGGGCGTTGTAGTGCCTTTGTCTGGGCCATGGCACCCTAGTCCACCCCTAGTCCTCCTTAAACATGACCTATTTTAAATATGGGTGAACTCTCCCCCTTCCCAATGGATTTTGGTCCATGTGCCTCAATGTGACCATTGGAGGGTAGCCTAATCGATAATTTACCTAGGGAACCTTATATAAGGACATCCTATCTATTTATTTTAGATCTATGACTCTAGGATTCCATTCATAGCATTCGTGCATCTAACATCAAGCATTCTCGAGCATTCAAATCAACATTTCATCCTTCAAGCATCATGGAGCAAAGTCACATCAATATTCATGCAAGCATGTGCATTTGATTAGGTCATTCATTTTCATGTGTTTGTCATGTTATTGCAATCAACATTTTTTATCACATCTAAAGAGCATTGCATCATCAATCTTCTATCTACCATTGTAGATATGAGGTATATCTTACAACATTTACTCCAGTATTTACATTTAATACTTCAATTCAATTCATGGTTAATTCCTTAATCGGGGTTTGACCTAAGGAAAACCTCAATCCACAACCCTCTCTCTCTCTCTCTCTCTCTCTCTCTACAGGGAATTAATTCAAGAGCTATGGTTAAAGATTTTGATAGAGTTGACAATGAAGAACAAGTTCAAATTTTAGAGGAGTAAAAAGTGGAGGAGCAAGGCGACCTACCACTATGGTCCCAATAATTTTTCCCAAACATCCGACAATGGATCTTGTGCATCTCCCTGATCCAGAAAAGATCCCACTTTCTTATCCAAGAGTTACAAGACCAAGAAGACCTACCACCCTAGCCTCAATAACTTAGCCTGAATTTATAGCAACAGGTTTTGATCCTCTTCTCTTTCTCAAACCTCTATTTGTGGTCCATCTGATAACCATAGCACTCTGTTAATTCTGATTCATTTCAATTATCTATTGATTTACCCTAAACTCTATAATTCACATCCAATTTCAACTCTAAAAGGGGAGACAACATATAGGTAAATTTCATTGATATCTCAACGCTTTACCTAATTGAGCTATTGAGTTTCTTCCCCCTTTTAATGTATGGTTGATTTGATGAGATTAGAGGTTTTATTATCTTAATTGGTGAAACCCTAATTTCCAAATCACACCATTACAAAATGACAATAAATTAATGAGGTAGTTAATAAAAATGGTGATAGTGAGGACTAGAAATTAGATCCATTGTTGTCTTATAAATACCTCTGTTATGATAAAATGATACCATCTAATCATAACTCAACTGCCTCTTTCTTTTTGGAGATCAAGCATCCTATCTAGCTCATGTTGTGCTACCCTATCATACAACATTTCTTCCTAGAATATTTTAATGAAAACATCATGCCTCCTTAATTAGAAATGATATTATTTGTTTAGTGGCATCCTTGAAAAATTAAGTTTCATGCATTGTTGGTATAAGTTAATTAGGCATGGTATCTGATAGATGTCTCACCTTTAAATAAGATTATGTTTGTTGCTAATTGAAACTCCATATGAAAGTGTTTTTGTATCATGTGTTCACCCAAAATGGTGCACAATCGATCTTATTTTATTTTCTTGGACTTTGAGGTATGTCACTCTTCATGAATTTTATAATTTTCTTATAGCTTGAAATTTTGCAATACAATAACAAGATTAGTCACAGAATTATGAGCACCTGTAATGGTGTCATTTGGAACTAGGGTTTCACTTAATATAATAAAACCACTAAATAGCTAAATTAACCATATATTGAAAGAGGGGTGAATCCAATAGATCTAGCCTAAATCCAACTAAGGAAAGAGCTGAGATTTTTTATTAGATTCACTGGTTAGGGTTTGATTCCATCTTTCTAAGTTGAATTGGAGAAATTATGAAATCAAGGTATAAAAGGTGTTAATTGAGGTATTATGATAGAAACAATAAGCTATAGATGTTCCATGAAGCCACCAACCTAGATATGGGGAAAATAAGATGTTTAGAATCTATCCTCAAAAGTTCTGCCCGATTTTGTGGGACTAAGTAGTATCAATTTGCCATGGTCCTCCAAATTTTTCTCCATCAAAAACTGACCTGTTCATCACTGTGAACTTTGTCGATCCTCTTGAGAATAGCTCTGCACTTGTTTCCTGCACATAGAAAGAAAGGGAAAGATGTTGGGAATAGGGGTTTGGCTATGTCAAACCTCGGTTTAAAAATTAATCTCGAATGAAATAATACAAATAATGAAAGAAATGTTGAATAGATATACCTCAAATCTACAATTGTTGACGATGATGCAATGCTCTTTGAATGTAATCACAAATGTTGTATATAATGATATCACAAATACATGAACATGAAAAACCTTAATCACGCACACATGCTTGCATAAGATTGATGTAATTTTTCTCCATAATTCTTGAATGATGAATATGCATCCTTGGAGATCTCTAAAAATTTTTGATGATAAATGCTTCATGGATGCACAAATACTATGATTGATTTTATATGTCTAAATGGATTGATAGGATGTCTTTATATAGGGTTCCTTAGGTAAATTATTGATTAGGTTGACCTCCAACAGCCATGTATATCCATGAGGATCAAAACCATGGGGGAGATATAACACATGCCCTAATTGAAATTGGGGCCCCTTTGGGAGGGACCATGGCATTTTAGGGTGCCATGGTCCAAACAGGGTGTTCCACATATTGGTCCCTCTACAAACAAGACCAAAATAAGGTGCTAAGGGGAAGAGTAACTCACCATGGGACCCACCAATGGGTGTTCATGGCCTCAAAGCTAGAAAATAGGATTTAACTGCACCTAGAGAGGGGATGGGGATAAGATATGTTAAAGTGAGATTACAAACTTGAGGTGTAAATTGGACCGGTGATAATTTACGACACTACATTTAGCCTCACTTTAATAGGAGTACGAGCCTATGAAAATAATTGCGGTAAAGTAGATGTGTGTGTGTGTGTGTGTGTGTGTGTGAGAGAGAGAGAGAGAGAGAGAGAGAGAGAGAGAGAGAGAGAGAGAGAGAGAGAGAGAGAGAGAGAGAGAGAGAGAGAGAGAGAGAGAGAGAGAGAGAGAGAGAGAGAGAGAGAGAGAGAGAGAGAGATCACTATTTTTGAGGAACCAATACCCTAATATTAGGATATTAACTCACTCAATTGCATGCAAAGACACACAAAATAAGACAAAGACAAAAAAGACAAACAAAGATAAAAAGACAAAAAGCAAAAGACACAACACAAAAGGTAAAAACCAAAACAAGACCTCAAGTCAACTAGCCAAAGAGACCTTGATAATAAAAATGTCTCAACCACTAATATATCATTCTTGAAATGCCACCAGAAGAAGACACACAATCATATAAAAAGAGAAAGAGCATGCATCAAACCACAAACCACAAATAGAAAAGCTATGATCTCACGAGGAGAAGAAATAGGAAACATGGATATCATGGGCTAGTTGTGTTTTGATAGGTGATCCATTAGATGAAGAGAAATATAGGACACAGATACCATAGGCTAGTTGTGTTTTTCTAGTTCCACTCATCCCATTGCATATGCAACTGTCTGGTTTTAGGAGTTAAGCATCTTGTATAAGACTTTGTTTTGTTTGGTTTAGAGCATGAACAACATATATAAGACATGAAATGAAAATGCAAGTGTGTGTCTGGTTTTGGGAATGAAGCATCTCATGTAAGACTTTGTTTTGTTTGGTTTCAAGAATGAACACCTTGTATAAGACAAATATATGTCTGGTTTTAGGAGCATCTCGTGTAAGACTTTTTTTTTCTGGTTTCGAGAATTTGTAACTCCATATAAGACATACAAAAATATAGTACAAAGAAGGTGGTATCCAATGCCCCCCCCTCTTAAGATGTCAACATAGCCCTATATTGATGTCTTAAGGAAGCTAGAAACAAGGATACACACCTTCAACACTAAGGAGATATCCTTTTAGGCAACAATGTTCATAAATCCAAGCTAAAGAGACAACACTCTTACAAGCAAGGATAATATAGTTGAAAACTTGCAACAAGTGGAAAGGGAATCCTTGGAGGAGAAGAGATCTTTGCTTAAAAGAAATCCACCACCAAGAGGATTTATTTAATAAAAATATCATTGGTTAAAAGAGAGGAAGGAGAACAAGAATGCATACCTTTCCTCTATTGTTAGGTAAATGGATTCTTGATGAAGGATGACACACTTTTTACCCAAAGTGAAGGGTTTGTTTAGTATATATATACATTGCCAAGTGAAGAAGAGGTTGCAATCAAGAATATACACCTCTTGCATAATAGAGAATCCTTGATCAAACAACAACTTCACACAAGGAATGACATCATATCATAAGAAAACACCACTCAACAAAGGAAAAGTGGATTGTTAGAAAGGATAGGAGAAATCGATGCCCCCCAGCATAGGGACAAAGAGAAGGATTACACATCCTCCAAGGAGATATTTACTCACAAGAGATGTACCATTTCAAGAAAGGAATAGGTCCTACCCAAGGAGAACACATGTACTTGCATGAAGGATAATTCTATTGAAGAAAGGATATCATGTTATGAAAAATGCAACTCATATAAGAAAAAGCGAATCCTTAAAAAGAGGAAAGGGATAGAAAATAATTCTTGCCCCCCAAGAATAGAGACTAGAATAAATAGACTATTATGTTGCTCACTAAGTATGTTTGCACTTGGAATTGCACTACCATGAATGATAATGAGCCCCATATAGATAAGCCAACAATATCACATAGTGAGGAGCAACATAATAGGAACTTGAATGTTATTTGAAATGACGAAGATAAATATTCCATTCATTGTCACATTTTACTTTGATGGTACCTAAATCAATATATTGTTGTATTTTAGTTTTCAAAGCTTGACATTCATTAGTAGAATGACCATGGATTTGATGATACTTACAAAAAGTAGAATTTTCAATATGTTGTCTACATTCCCTTCTTCGTTTAGGCGAACGAAGAGAAATTAAATTGGCACAAAGGAGGTTGGAAAAAACAATATCTTGTCATAATGCCATATTGGAATAAGATGACATGGACTCACTAGATAATAGAGGAGGGAATGCCATCAAATGAGGATTTTGGAAACCTAGTGTAGACGTATAAAAATGACCACGTTCCTAAATGAATATTTAATGTTCATTTTATTCTCGTTCCTCTATTTAGTTAAATCTAATTTAATTAAGTCAGTCACATTCCTCTATTTGATTAAATAAATTATTCAATTTATTTATTTAAATTCACCTAAGCCTTTTATGTCATTTAATTGAATAAATCATTTTATTTAATTAAATCCCTTATCTCCACTTTTAATTAAGTTTACATTTAATTAAATAATTCACTCCAAATAAATAAATCTAATTTATTTAAATCCTCCACTTACAACCACAATTAAAATAAAGTAATTTATTTTAATTAAATTCTATTTTTCCCACCCACTTGCAAAATCCTACATCTCCCACTTGCCTCCTAAACCCTTTTCCAAATTCTTCTAGAACCTATCTAATCCTAATCAATTAGCCTAAACCTTTCAATTATCCCTTTCCCCTAAATTTGAGGATGTCACTTCTCAAATTTGGAGTAAAGTCTTCCAAAGGCATTAAAGCCTGTATGCCTTCAACAAGCTAACTTGTTGAATACCCCCAAATTTGGAAGGACTCTTACAAATTTGTCCCCAAAGTCTTCCAAACCATTAATGGTTAACTAACCCTTTGTGGCATGGTTAGAGACTTTTTTCCTAACTCAACCCTCATATAACCCAAGGGTCTCATCAAGCATTCATTGCTTTGACCATGGTTATTCCTTTAACCCTTGCACAAGAGTTTATCCTTTGGGTAAAATCTTTATCCAATGGGTAATCTTAACCTAACCTTAACCCTTACCTCCTAAGGTAACCATGAGGTCTTCTCAAGCATTTAATGCTTCTTACATCTCCTCTCAAGCAGTCTTATGCTGACAATTGTCACCATTTCATTGGTGAGAATTGTAAACATGGATTGATAACTTTCAATCCTCACCCTTGATAAGATCATCCAATCTTGACCATCCATTGCCCTGTTTTTCCTATAAATAGAGCCCTCATTCCCTCATTCTCATCATCCAAGTCTTTAGCATCTCACTTATACTCATTTTTAGCAAGCATTTAATCTCTCTTTGAAATAGAAATAATATAATAAACATTTTAGAAGCATTTCTATCATCTTAGTTAATCATATAAACTAGTATGTCATTTTAGGATAGTCTTGTACTAATCTTTTCATCTTATCATCACTAGTTTAGTTCATATTTGTTAAAATCATGCATAGATAGGATTGCATTCATACTAAGATTCATAAAAAAGCATCCCTCATTCTCATGATTGTCATCCCTAAGTCACTTTGTTCATTGATCTGAGAGCAAAGGCATTGGCTTGAGGGGTCTTGTGAGATAGAGAACAATGGAACACCCCTTGGGAAGTTGAGCTATTCTATATAGCTCCATAAATTGCACCAAGAGTCCCATTGGTGTGTGGACAAGTTATTGAATTTTGTAATTTCCATTTCATTGCACCGCTTTTCTCGCATACACCTAGACCTTGTTTGGAAAAGTGTAACGTATATTTCTTATAATCACCAAAATTTTGTTGCACACATCCTAAACCATGTCCATTATATCTATGTGTAGATGTTGAAATGTCTAGGGAAGAGGGTTCATTCTTAGTATCAAAATCTAAAGACCCCCCATCATTATCAGGACATGTGTTGGAAGGATAGGTGGGAATTGATTTAGAAGAAGCTTGGATAAAAGACACACAAGGCTCCTTCGAGGCTTGGGGGATCTTATACTCATTGAAGGAGGGTGTAAAGTCTAACATACCCCAACTCCTTGCTAAGGAAGTATCATTGATAGAAGATTGTATTATTGAAAGAATCATAGTATTAAAAGGGGAAATGCATCTCACTTCATCATGAATGAGACCATAAGGATTAAGATCAACCTTTATTTTGTGAAGTTAAATGTTATATATTAATTTTATTATGTAATGAAGAGTAGAAGGTACTGCTTTCATATCACGAATCCATGGTCTACCTAGGAGGAGGTTATAATTAAGATGGTTGGGCATGACATGACTAAGAGTAGGTAAAGTCACGGGTCCTACTTTGATAGGTAATATGAATATACCAAGTGTCTCCCTAGGAACATTATCAAAGCCATGAAAACAAAAAGGACCAAGTTAAATAGAAGAATAATCCCAATTTATCTTACCTAATTAGTCAACACAACAAATGTTAAGTGTTGAGCCATTATCAATTAAAGTACCTCTTATCTTTTGTTCATAAATTCAATGAGTAATAATAAAAGGATCATCTCTATTTTTAACCTCTATAGAAGGCAATTCATCTTGTGATAATGTAATATCATTTGATTTAAAAGAAGGATGAGGAACCACACTTTGTAAGGTCGCTTGGATCACTTTGTGGTATGAAGGTGAAGTTTGAATCCAATCCCGAAGGGAGATATTAGCTAAGATGTCATGGTGTTTCTCAACAAGATTAGATTCCCTATCAACATGTTGCTTAGGATGAGGGGGGGAAAGGAAGGGAAGTAAGAAGAACATTGGGATCTTTCTTTTTGGAGCAATCATTAAATGTGTGATGTAAATATGTTTCTCTGCTTTCCTTTCCATATCACCTCTTTAACATATGTATTTTACAACTTTCAGGATATTGGGAGATTTTTTGGGCTTGGGATTCTCATAACTAAAAACATAAATGGTATTTATTTGATTAGGTTGTTTGATCTCCAAGAATATATCTTTAGTAGGGAAATCATCAAGAAAATTTATAATGATTTCATCTTCTTTCTCCAAAGTATCTTTATGGGCAATACAAGATTTAGGAGAAGTGTCATGCCCAAAAATTAGGGCAAGAACAGGATAAATTTTTTTTTATAAAACATAACTTTTAAAAGCATTAATTCGACAAATATAAAATGCTACAACATGTTTCATCTTAACTATGTTTATAGTTAATCTTTTCTACTAGCTTCAAGTACGCAAATTTTTAATTAAATTAAATACGGGATCCTACAATACACAAATACTATTTTAACTCTTCAAATTAGTCCAATAGATTAATCTGAATCCAAAAATCTAAATTCGATAGACAAGGAAACCAGTAATTTCCAACAGTTCTTATTTGCCTTTAAGAAGAAAATTAAATTATTCTCGGCACTTAGATATTTTTTTTTTGTATTTATTCTTCCTAACAATTAATTAAATATTAGACTAAGCTAAAACAACTAAATTTATTTAATTAAAATTAAATATCACTTCACTGATTTTTGACTCAAAATTTACACAATCTATTGGTATTTAAAATATTAACTTCATTAACATATGATTTATAAATGTCTCAGTCTAATTAATTTTTAACATAAATAATACTTCATTAACAATTAAATTTATAAAGAAAGTATGATCTATAAAGCAATCACCTATAATTAAGTTCATCTCCAAATAAAATAAATATTTAAATCTAAAGATTTGCTTTATTCTTAAATTTCCATAACTTTTTAATTATATTTTTATATATGTGTATATAAATAATTATATATATATATATATATATATATATATATATATATATATATATATATATATATATATATATATATATAGTTGATATAATGACTTTTTTTTTTCCAAATTTATAAAAGACAATGCCATGCAAACCCTAGCTAGGGATTTTGCATTATAAAACATTCATTATATTTTAATTTTACCATTGTTTTTATATTAATACCCTAGCCCTACCCGGGCTAGGGTTTAATATTTTATTCTGACTTGGGTTTATGTGCAGGGCCGAATGGAGGTCTCGTGGCGGTGGCCATGGCGGATGAGCGAAGGCGCTGGGTTTTGGAGGGGAGCGACGTTGGTGCTCGAGCCCACCAGTGGTCGTGGGCCCCTGTGCGGAGCATGGTCCGCATAGGGAGTCGGGGCCCCTGTGAGGGTCACGACCCGCACAGAGGCTGCGGCCTCTGTGAGGGTCGCGGCCCGCATAGGGACTGCGTGCCCTGAGTGACCGAAGCCCTGCAGGGGTTTCTAAAACCCCCTTTTTCTTTGCTAATTTTTTTTTTTGTTTGTTTATTTATTTTTTTATTTTTATTTATATATATATATATATATATATATACACGTTTTCATGTGCATGTAAGTATATTTATATTTATATAAATATATATACATTTTTATATGTATATATTTGTTTATATATATATATACATTTATTTCGCAGGTATTTATATGATATTTATTTCGCAGGTATATATATATATATATATATATATGAAATTTACATGTATATGATTATATATATTTATATATAACAATATTTTTTTATATAACAGAATTTATATATTGAATAGTCCATAATATTTTGATGTTAGGTAAGTATTTGAGCAAATTACTGAAGCATTATATTGTTTCCTTTTGATTTATTTCTTTGCATAAATTTCCTAGATGCAAAAATAAATTAGATGGATTATGAAAGATTCTGATTTCAATTATAGCAAAAGTAAAGTAATTAAACTGTTTACTGTAGATGTTATTTTCTCTATATAAATAAAGCCAGTATTTAAAAATACCTAACTTCAACTATATCAAGGACTAAATTTAATAAATTTACCAGCAACCTAATAAATCTAGATTTTATTTAAATAAAACTATAATAGATTAAGATTTTCATTTTCTACAATAATTAAATTGACAGATTTTGCAAATTCTACAACAACTAATTAAATGACATACTCTAATAAATTTAACAGCAACTAAATATGGCTATAATTTATTACTCTAGAAAACTTAGAGATGGATATACAATCTTTGCCCTTATTTTCTGCAATTAAAATAAAAGATAAAATCACAGATAAAATAAAATCACAGAATTTAATAAAATGATTTTTTTTTTATTTCCATGAACTAATGCATGCAAATCAAATGCCTTTCTTTCCTAATATAGTATTTAAATGCATAAAAGGAATTAAATAAATCTCTTTCTTATCAAAATATCCTACAACACAACAATGTTATCTTTCAGAAATTTAGAAAGCTAAAACAAAGTTACTTCTTTCTTTTCTGCAATATTGCTTGAATAAATATTACATAACATCAAACACATTCCCAAGTCTTTATAGTCACTTTACAAATGGGTCCCTCCTTTCAATTTAGTGAGGACTTTCAAAGTACAATAGTTGTATTTACAACATTTTTCTGCAACAAGCTAAATCCTGCCACATCTACTTGTCCTGCTATTTTCTTCTATCAACTTGCAATTAAATTGAAAGCTATGACCATGGAGAGCTCACCTCCTAGCCTAGGCTAACTAGTAGCCACCCCCGAGCTCGGAGAACCAAGCCCTAGACAGGATTACACACATGCAAACACAAAAGACAAGGGAAAACACAAGCTCAAACACAATCTCAACCCAGGCTACACTGCACCACACATTTGTGATGTCTTTTCAAGGGTGATAGTGGACCAAGTACCCTGAGGAGATTGCAAGTATGGTAAAACATATAGCCACCTCATAGCAAACCAAAACATATAGCCACCTCATGGCAAACCAAATACATCAAGTATAACAACCCCACATTCCTTATGCCCCCCAATGCATTCATGCCTTATTTCCCTCCTTATGACCCCCAATGCATAAACAAGCCATGCAACAAGGGTCACATAAAATCCCTTGTGATCACTCTCATTACGAGAGCCTTTCACTCGAGGGTTGTCACTTCTACCACCCACAAGACCATCCTCTCTCCCAAGAGTAGGAGGTCTTGATTACTCCCAAAACACATACATTGCATAAACACAAAACATCAAATAAATTTCCAAGAAATACATGCACGAAAACAAGTCTTTTTTTTCACAGGCATTTTTCTTTAAAAACAACGTACAATAAGAAAACATTACAAGAAAGTAGAACCAACCTTAAACTGCCCAAAGGTATGCTAGTTTTGTTGAGGATGAGCAGCCCAATTCCACAAGTCTTCTCTGTCTACCCTTAGCCAAAATTCTAAATCCCAAATCTATCTTTTTCTCTTTCAAAATTCTTTTGTCTCCAAAAATGGAGAGTGGGTGATTACCCCCAAAATCTCTCTTTCTTGCTTAAGAAGACACTAGTGTGAGTTCTCTCAAGTTTCTAAAACTGAAAAGGAAAGTAAGGTAAAATGGGAAAGGGAACTCTCATTCAAAAAGGAAGGTTAACAACTTAGTTCAAGCCTTCTAATTTCCATTTTCGCACAACTTAGAAAAGTCACTTTTTAGGGTGTCTAAATGGTCACATGGGAGTAGAAACGTGCCTAAAATTACTTCTAACCCTTAGGTATACCTTATGGGCTTTAGGAAACCTATTAAACTACCCCTAGGTGTCCATTTAACCCTTTTAAACCCCTCTAAAGTTAGTTTTCGGGTCAAACCTAAGTTGACTTCCCCAAAGATTCTCTTCTGAAGTCAATTATGAAGTCACATTACATTAATTGAAAAAGCTATAGTTAATTAAACAATTCCCTCCAAGAGACAAATTTAAACAGTCAAACATAAATCCACACATGTCAAGTGACACAAAGAAAATACTTTTACAAAATTGCACATGAAATCTTGTCTCTTGTTGAATTTAAATAAATCGATTAAATAACATTTAACACACATGCATCATTTACTATTACGAATAAAATACGACACAAACAGGGTGTTGTCTCTCCAAATAGACAAACCCTGGTTTTACGAACATACATAGGTCTAGGTTTTGGTTCTTCGTAATATTTCCATGGTCACATGGATAACTTTTCCTACGCAACTCAATCACACATTAGTAATTTTGAATAACCTCGTATAATATAAGCACATGAATAAAAATGCACATCAAACATTCTGCATACAATATACACTTACACAAACCAATACATCTTATATCCAAATAAATCCACATAAGCAATTATCACAATTCTCACAATTTTACTCCATACATAAAACATGCATTCTATTTTTGTCCTCATAATAAAGTCCTGCAAATCCAATAATGACATACATCATCTCCAATTTATCCTATTCTAGAATCCTATAGAGTTCAATATCATAAATAATATAAATGAAGCATCGACATTCATCAATGTTATCCAATCATGGAATCATATAAGTTCTACATCCAGACATAGCTGACATGCGTTAAATCAAGATTATCCAATCAATGGATCTTTTAGGATTTCAAATTCATAACACATCAAAATGTACACCACAAGGTACAATAACTCTATAACTTGGTTGAATTACTTTTCTCACCAGTCTATCTATCTAACACAGCCCATTCTATTGAATTATAAAGCATTTATTAATAGGGTCAAATATAGTCAACTAATTTAATCAAAGCTTGGTCTGGGGAAGGCCTTACAAGAAAGACATACATAACTCGTTAATGCTTCATCTATAGTGGGAAATTCATTGAAATGAAAAGAGGGTATGATATCACTATGAAAGGTAGTGACAATATCATCCACTTGCACCAAAAGATCCACACGAGGGAGGTATATTTTAGGAGGAAGATTAATATCATTCTTCAAAGCTTCATCCTTAGAAGGGAGAGTTTTGAAAGAAGTGTTCATAACCTTTTCTTGCACCAATGTGCCCTCATTGTTAGGACCGAAATTGGGAAAGGATAATTCAATGTTCACCAAAAATTCTTTTTCTCTAGGAGAGGTACCATGTATGGAAGGTAAGGTAACATTAAGGAAGGTGTTTATGATATCATCCCCTTCCTCTAATATACTCTCATGGGAGAGGAAAACTTTAGGAGAAATATCAACATCATTCTTCAAAACTTCATCCTTAGGAGGGAGAATTATAAAATAAGTGTTAATGGTATCTTTTTGCACTAAAATGTCCTCATGGATGGGAGGGTCTTTAGGAGAGGGATAAAGTGAAACAAGGCAGGCTAATACATTATCACATCTATGAAATAATTATATCTTGAAACTAACTAAATGAAAACAAATTACAACAATTTACTTTTTCAAATGATAACATATGCAAAATGCATGATAAAGAGAGATAACAATGTGCAAGTTTTATGATTTTTTTCACTAATGAAAGTACGTAAATAATGATTGATTCATCTAAATTTGAACATAACATGTCATAATAATAATATCTGAAAATGTAATTAAAAAATTATGCAACCCACAGGTCAATTTTAGAGTAATAAATTAGGGTTTTTATGAAATTAACCACTAAATTTATGTAATTTAATTGCAAATATGATCTATGTGTGCAAATTTAAATGTTAATGTTATCGAAAATTTCATTACCCATGTAATTTTAGCCAAAGGATGCATATTTATCAAATGATTGCATTTACAAAAGGTACATTGCAGTGTTTAAAAAGAAAAAAGGGGTATTTTTCATTTGTATTGAACAATGATAGATTACAAATTGAGTTCATGCATCTGAAGCATATTTATATACACTGAATTTCTTAAAACCTCACACAAGCCGTGAGCTTAGCATTTCTATCTTTCCTACATATCCAAAACAGAAAAGGATAGAATCAAATAGTGAGTGTGAGGATAACCAGTCATTGCCTTGGATTGCTTTGACTGGTTATTGGCTGCCCCGTTGCCCTTATGACTGTTTTCTCGATCTTCAGACTCCGAAAAACCCCTACTTTCCTGCACAAAAGAGAAGAGGTGTTAGATCCAACAGATCTAAGCAATGAAAGATTATCCTACAATGTATCATTTATCATAGCCTATCATATTTCTGTTTTGAAAGGGCGGGAAAGATAAAGACACAAATCACTGCTTCAGGAGAAAGAAATGTTTATGCTAATGTGTTTGTTTCATGTGCAGATAATTAGTTACTCTAATTGGCATGTGCCCCTGACCGAGGCTCCCTTCGGGTATGAGCCCGACATACCTTTTAGAGTAACTAATCTCAGAATATCAAAGTGGAATGACGAAGAAACCAACTGAAGTATCAAAGGGACATGTTTGTTTTAAATATGAAACCTTTTACTTTACTATTCATGATATGCATAAAAAGAAAATATTAATGAATAAACTGTTTTAAGGGACATATTATTTCAATGTGAAACCTTACAGTATTTAAAAGGGTCAATACCACATCGTGAAGATAAACAATTCAATGCAACAGGTTGGTAAAGAAACAGAGTATCTGAGTTTTTTAATGCATGTTCAAACAGTGAACTTCAATGAAATCAGAATCAACTGGTAATGAAATGAGTGTCACGAGCCCGTGCTTGAACTTCATTTCTACATAAGATCAATCCCAGCATGTGCCAAAGTCGGAAATTTAATAAGGATAAAACACAATCTCATCAAAAAGTACAATTCTCTCAAGGAAAGAATGTGGATACTTCATCAGCTAATAATCTAACATTCTGGAGATTATATATAGTTTTTTTTTTTAAAAATAAAAAAAAATTGATGGTTTATCTGAAATATGCATTTTATGGCGAACTGGCTTGTATCTCTTATTCTTCTATACTGTCCATGCTTAATAGCTGTAACAAATGCTGAAGGTCAAGCATTACTTGAACTCAAAGAAGGACTAAATGAATCTACAGAATTACTTGGAACTTGGGATCCAAATTTAGTAGAACCTTGCACTAGTTGGTCTCACATCACCTGCAGTGGAGGACATGTTACAGCTGTGCACTTAGAATCTATTCAAATAGATATGAACATCCCCAAGTATTAGCAAAAAGACATGTATCCAAAATGTGGGAAAAACAAACACAACACGCAACTTTCCTGGTAGAATTGTATACAAAATGTGGAAGCATATAAAAGCATGCTGGAACTATTTGATAAAATGCCTTTTAAAAGGATGCGAATCATGGAGTTTCTGTTAGGGGGCAGCTTTCATTTCATTTATTCTTGCTTATGTGGATAAAATGACATTGGTGAGCAGAAAACAAAGCCAACACAGCATAGTGTTCGGGAACTTCGAGGATTGGGTTTGACACCTCATCTTCTAGCATGCCGCAGTGCTCAGGCTTTGGAAGAGAATGTTAAGGACAAGCTATTACAGTTTTGTCATGTTCCAGCTGGGTATATTCTCAACATCTACGATGTTTCGTTTCCAACATTTGGCATGTTCCTCTCTTACTAAGGGTTGACTTGGATCTTGGTAACTATGAAAGATTTTTAGATGTGACTCTGACTCAAGACAATACCAATATCTAGTGGAAAAAATGTCACTCCCAGTCGCAGTCAATTTCAGTCTGAAAATCCTAAGTCAAAGGTAGATTTGCCAATGTCCTGTACAAAGAAGATGGCCAGAAGACATGACCTGGCATCCATATGGAGATAGCTTGTTCTTGGCATACACTGCAGATGGTGGAGACAACCAAGTATCGATTATAAATCTGAATGTTTCTAAGGAAAAGGTAACCTTCTTGGAAAAGAAGCCCCACACAAAAGGTATTGTGAATAGTATATCATTTAAGCCCTGGGAAGATTTGTGCTTTGCTACTGGGGGTAGTGATCATGCTGTGATAATGTGGACTGAAAAGGAGGGTGGAGGTGGTTGGAAACCAAAAGCATTGCACAGAAACCAACACTCTTCAGCTGTTTTGGGAGTTTTAGAACAAGGGTTCACCATGATATGACAACACCATTGTCTCATTACTTCATATACATGGGACATAATTCATATCTAACAGGTAATCAACTGAGCAGCGACTGTAGTGATGCTCCTATTATCATAGCTCTTTAAAAAAAAAAAAAAAGGCACACGGGTCATCGAGCTGGATATTTGGCCAAATTCATCAAAAGATAACATACTCGTTCTCCATGGAAGGACTTTGACTACTCCTGTAGATTTTAAGAAATGTCTCGATTCAATAAAAATGCACGCCTTTGATGCATCATCATCTCAACTAAACCTTCAAAAGAATATTCAGATTCTAAGACTGCTGAAACTAAGGCAAACGGGGATAAGTTGAAACAAACAAAAAAAAAAAAACACCTGATGAAGAACCTTGGGGTGATGAAATCCCAGATTATCGTGGGAATGTGCCAAGTGAAGGAAAGGGTCCAAATGGCCTCAAGCCAGTTGCAGAAGATTCTGATGACGACAAAAAAAACTTTGCAAAGAAACCCAGATAAAGATGCAGCACCCGAGTACAAGCGCCTTATAAAAATTAGAGCAGGCAAGCAAAAAGGGGGAAGTTAGAAGGAGTCATTTTCATACCTGTAGAAAACACAATTTGCATTTAAAGAGAAGACTCAGAAAGCCCAGCACCCTTCGTCAACGACTTCACAAAGCAATGAAAAAAAATCAGAATATCAATGGCGACACCAAACCCTCGAAGAGCTTCTTTGTTATTTTCATTTTGCAAAATGAGAAATATACGATGGAGTGCAAAACTTTTAGGGTAACAAAAAACCCTTTGTCATTTTTTATATTCTCCCTCAAGTCCGCTGGGCTTAACAAAATATGCAAAGTAATAAAAATCAAACATATTTGATAAAATAGATGTTTAATTTTCCATCGATATATCAAATATGTTTTATTTTTATTATATTTTTGTTTTCTTTCTTGGTTAAAAGCTGGTATTTCTTTGTAAAAGGTATTTAATTACAATACAATTATAAATTGTAATTAAATATTATTATTCAAAATGTAAAAGGTGTATCCATATGCAAGAAGGAGACTAAGTCTTTTGACTTAGTTTTGAAGGATGAGTTAATTCAGGAGAGATAAGGCTCTCATTAAAGAAGTCTTTTCAGTTTGGAGACATAAGGAGAGCATATAGGAGCATGCATAACCACTTGGGAAATATTCAAAAGGAGTTGAGATAATTTTGGAGACAAGAATGTTTTTATAGGAACATGAGGTTGTTTGAAACCAAATGGAGTGAATCTAGGGAGGTTGGAGCACTTTTAGGTAAAGGGTCGAAGTTAGACTTTTTCACCATTTTGGGGAGCTTTTATTACTTGGTTGAGCTTTTTGAGGCTGTTTCTAGTGGTCTTTTGGGTTGGTTATTCATTAAAGAAGACTTTCCCATGTTTGTAGCCCTCTTTGGTGTCTTCTAGACTCCTCTTTTTGAGGCACTTTTCTTGCATCCGACCCAATCAGTTGGGGTTTTTGTACTTAATGCCTGGAAACACTTCATTTGGGGGTTAGTTCAGATTTATACAAGAATAGTGTTTTCAGAGACAGTTTTTCTGGTCCTTAGCATTTCTTTTGCACAGATTCTGTAACTCAGATTTGGAGATATTATATATGAAACAACATCTTTTGGAGCGATTTTCTATGGAATCAAACCTTGTTTTCCTTCCAATTTTTTGTGTACAAGCATGATTGATGAAGCTAAATTTGTGAGTTATATTGCTCCTTGCTTACTTGCCTCAGTCAGTACCTTAATATAGGAACGTGTGTATGTTTGCAGGTCATAGTATGTGTTTAAAAGTTCAAAATTTTTGAGTGAAAGATTACTATTCCTCATTGGTTCATCTCAAGACCTTATTATGAAATACTTATGCAAACTTATAACAGGAAAGAAGTGTTTATCAATTAAAGTAGAATATTGTAGACTGAGATCAGTTTTTATCATTTATCTCCCACATTTTGGTGTATGACCAGGTTCTAGTTAAGTTTAGTTCAGTTTTAAGTTCCATTTCTGTAATTTCTTATCCTTTACCCTGCAAAGTTAGTCCAATATTAGAGAGTATCAGGTGATTATCCAATAGGAACCGGCCTAGGAACCGGAGGTTTCATTTCAAGTTGTGCATTGCCCACATGCAGAAGTGAATCCCATGTTAGGCCAGATTGCTAAACTTATAGTTTAGTAGGGTGCAAATTTGTGCCTTAACAGTTAAATTGTATACAAATCAAATCCAAGACAACAAATTAGAAATAAGAATGAAAGAAGTTAGGTTCACCAAAATGTAATGGTGTGATTTGGAACTAGGGTTTTACTTAAGATAATAAAACCACTAAATTGCCAACTTAACCATACATTGAAAGAGGGGTGAATCAAATATATCTAGCCTCTATCCAACTAAGGAAAGAGATGAGATTTCTTATTAGAGTCATTGGTTAGGGTTTGATTCCCTGTTTCTAAGTTGAATTGGAGAAATTGTGAAATTAGGGGAAAATAGGTGATAATTGAGGCATTCTAATAGAAATAGTAAGCTACAAATGTTCCACAAAGCCACCAACCTGGATCCAGGCAAAATAAGATGTCTGGAACTTGTCCCTAGAAGTTGGACTTGATTTTCCGGGACTAGGTAGTATCAATTCGCCATGGTCCTCCAAATTATTCTCCATCAAAGGCAACTTGTTCGTCACCATGAACTTTGTCAATCCTCCTATGTACAACTCCACACCTGTTTCCTACATGCAGAAAGAAAGAGAAAGATGTTGGGGATAGGAGTTTGCCTAATTCAAACCCCAATTTAGGAATTAACCTTGAATTAAATAATGCAAATACTGAAATAAATATACCTCAGATCTACAATTGTTGATGATGATGCAATGCTCTTTGAATGCAATCACAAATGTTGTATGTAATGGCATGACAAATGCATGAACATGAAAAACCCTAATCACACACATGTTTGCATAAGATTGATATTATTTTGATCCATAATGCTTGAATGATAAAATATGTAGCCTTGAAGATCTCTGAAAATGCTTCACAGATGCACAAATATTATGATTGATGTTCTAGGTCTAAATGAATTGATAGGATGTCTTTATATAGGGTTCTTTAGGTAAAGGTCAACCTCCAACGGTCATGTATAGCCATGGGGATCAAAAACCATTGAGGAGATATAACACCTACCCTAATTCAAATTAGGGCCCCTTTAAGAGGGACTACATGCATCCACGTGTTGGTCCCTCTGCAAATAGGACCAAAATAAGGTGCTATGGTGAAGGGTACCTCACCATGGGACCCACCAATAGGTGTTCATGGCCTAAAAGTTGGAAAATAGGGTCAACCGAGACCTAGAGAGGGGATGGAGATAAGATACGCTAAAGTGGGAGTACAAACACAAAGCGTAAATTAGACCCGTGATAATTTACGACACTACAACATCAAAATGATACCCATTTTTCTTAGCTTTATCTAGCACCAAACTTCATAGAGTGGCTATCTTCATTTGGTCTCCATGTGCAATGAAGTAACAATCTAGTGAATGTGTCCATTGTCCTTTCTTGGATTTGTCATGTGTGAACCAAAAGTCTCCTTTTCATGACTACAAACTACCCCATCAACAAGTTTAAATGTTTCCTAATCAACCTCTATGTAGCTAGTGTGTATCATCATGGAGTTTTCTTCTGACATGTCAATAATTGCTGAAAAGGGCAAAGGGGTTGGAAATTGCATAGCCCATTTTGGGCAATTCTCTATCATTTTGTAAATATCTCTCAAGTATTTGATAAACTTAAAAAATTTAATTAGGAGGATGCATTAACATGTTCATCTCATATAACAAGGATCTACATACCTCATGCTTGCTCATGATCTAGCTTAGCTACTCTTTAGTTGGCATGTAAGGAATGGAAAATTTATAATTGACGATGAGAGTAGCTCCATCAAAGAGAAATTATCGTAGATCCCACACCATTACATTTTAATAGCCACAATCATGAAGAAAGGGATCCCTATGCATCAAGCTAGAGGGCATAACTTCCATCTCTCTAATATCATTAGGATTTTTATGATCAAATTGCACCTCCTCTTCATGGGATTCAATCAAAGTCAAAACATTCTTCACAATAGCATAACTAATACCTTGAAAATAGTCATCACATGGTCCAATCATTCACATATATTGAAAATTGTCATTGCATAGTGAAATTACTTCCATACCTTAAAATTGGGCAAATGTTTCCCGGATATCATTTGTGATTATTGAAACATCTTCAACACATAGTTTGGCCTCTTTGCCAAGGATGATGTTGTACTAATCTTGGAACTCACTACCTTTTGTCATTGAGGTGTCCTATTGTTGTTCCTCTATGACATCTCATGACTATTTTTTTTCCTACTCTACCATCACAACTTCTTTCTGTACCTCCTCTTGTGACTCTAGCTCTAGTGTACTCTTCACAATTTGAAGTTCCACCTTTTCAATCTCTTTCTCTTTCAAGAATAAGTCCTTTGTCTCTTGCTCCTTACATTTTATCCTCCTCTACCCATTTCTCACTTTCATATAACAATGCTCCTCAAAATAAATGTCATGATAGATGGCAAATTCTAAGGCATTGGATTTCATCTGATACTTCACCATTCTTTCTGGTGGGTGTATATGTTTCTCTTCTTGCAAGGTCCCTAATTCATTTCTTTCTATAAGTTAATCTCTAAATGTCTCTGAGGTTGGGTTAATTGAATTTATTAATTTTTTTTCCTTAAGCCCCATTTAGAGTAAGTTTCCCAACAACCCTTTGGTTCATCTTTCAAAGTCATCTATGTCATAGTCTCCCTCAAGGTAGATTGAAATTCTATAGTTAGCTCTCCATTTTCAATTCTAAGAAACTCCCTAAAGTGAGCTCCCTCATTTATATCACCCATAGTTGTCGCTTTTCTCTTTTCTCTTAATAAGTACTTGATTTCCTTATCATTTGTTTGCATGAACCTTCATTACTACACACTCACAAGCATTTAGAGAAGCTGATCTAATACCATTATAATGTCCATTTCTTTAATTTTTTACAAATAATAGTTTTGAATCATAAATAAAATAACCCCTCTTTGTTAACTATATCCCACAACATAATCAATTACATCCAACAACATGATCAAAATAATAGTAGCAACTTTATTGATTATAATCTAATATCTCGTCAAGGGGATGTTATGGTATGTTGGAATCAAGGAGCACTGAGAGGGGGGGTGAATCGGTGTTATGCAAACTTTAACTTTAATATGTTCTTTTGACCACTTAATGTATTTAATCAAAAGAAAGATGCAAGAACACAAAACAAACAACCATAACACCATAACACCAATATTTTTTATATGTGGAAACCCTGTCAAGAGAAAAACCATGGCGAGGATGAACGCATAATATGAGCATACTCAATTAGAAGTTTTACAATGATAATGCACATGCATTTAGGCACATTGCCTAGAGCTCACTGCTCAAGAAAGAGAGGCTCACTGCCTACAAATGAATTACAACAGATCACTAAAGTGAATGAACTAAGAATATCATCTACAAATGCTTGATTATAGTTCCGGTTAAGCACATTAAGCACACTTTTCATACTTTGTCTTATCCTGCTCTATTTCACTGCTTTGCTAAGATCTGAAGCACAAATCTCTATCCTGCGCACATGGAACTGCACACAATCGATCAATAACTCTTTTCACTCATGCAAATTGATCAAAAAATTATCTCTTATATATATGCAACAAGAAATCATATCGACTACATGTTAGCTCAAGAAAACTTAGCACTTTATGAAGAATGCACAAACAATGGGCTAAATCCGAACCCAAATACTAATGTGGACCAAAACAATTGATCATACCTCACCAAAACTATTAGACAAAATCACTTGGACCATAAAAAAAATCTCCAAAGTCATTCCACATAATCCGCATAAGGATTCTCCATACAAGTCGACCATTTTGTACTATCAAACCAAAAACTGGTACACAAAAGCTTCTAACTCACACACCAATTATCACCAGAGGCTAAAACTATAGAATAAGGTAGTCAAGACATCCATCAACCTTCCTTCAGATTAAAAAACACAAAATATTAACCTGAGAAGAAATACTAGCCAAAATATTGAACTTTGTCAAATGCTCTATTTTAAGCTTGCCGGACTTGAACAAATCTTCAATCTGACTTCTGGTATGATCTAATACAACAACGCAGATGGGTACACTAACTTGGATTGCCATCAATGGAAACACCAGATGACCTAAGCAGTGTCTCTTGCCAACAATCTCCCCCTTTGGAATTGATGGCAACACTTAGTGAAAAATGACTGTGTTAGAATCAGTACCAAACATGAACTGCAGAACACAAAACCCAAAACTCCAAACTCCCCCTGAGATGAATATTACATTTTTCACTACCCTACACTCCCCCTTTGACAACAATGGCAAAGGCGGGGTTCCACATACCAAAATTTGTACAAGAATCTTATAAACCAGTTGCATATGTATAAGCAAACTCCTCTAACTTACATGAACTTAAATACATCTGCAAAAATGTTTTTCAATAAACTCAAATCACTATCCCAACCTTTCTTTAGATTCTCCAAAATTGAAATGTGACCACTGAAAAGATATGCTTGCATCTCTACCATCTGAAGATCTATCGGCTCATTGATAACCATGGCATCTTGAGATTCATCCAAAGCACTGAGCATTGTTTCCATCTTAGGATCAATTAGACCTCAAAGCTCACCAAATCTACCAACAACCTTGTCCTTAAAATGCATTAAGCTCTTAATCTTATCAAGCAAGGATATGACTTGACCTTCTTGACTAGCCACATAAGTAATCAAAGGATCAAAGGACTGAGAAATATCTACTAATTGCTTCTCATGCTCCTTAATCTACTTCTCAATATGCTTAGTAAATTTAGACAATGATAAGCATGATTTGTAGACACCCCCTCCTTCAGATAAGGCATCTTGAATACTCTTAAGACAAGTGTCTAAGAAAATCCTATCATTTGCAATCATTTCCTTCAACTTACTGAATCTTTTTGCATCAAACTCATTTTGGACCTTGACTTCTCTAAAGATTCAAAGTGAGTACTTACTGAGTTGATTAAGCTCTTCAACTGATCGAAGGGAGTATCAGATGAGTCCTTGATAAATGTAGGCATGATCTTCTCCAAGACATCGGATGCAAGACTAAGCAGTTCACTATCCTCAATGTGAGATTCCAACATCTCTTCCCTTGCCTTAGCCTGAGAAATTGATGCTAGCTGCAACTTTTGAATGGGAGAAAGAGTGGCCAGATTGATAGGACCTTGAACCAATTCAAGGTCAAGCAATTCCCACTTGTCCTTCTCCAAAAACTCCTTTAGTGCCCCTGCAATGTCTCTTGCTTCCACAACAGATGCTTTGATCTCAACTTCCTTCTCTTCAATCACCTTCCTTGCTTCTACTTTTGGATTCTTAGTCTCCACAAATATTTTGAATTTTGGGTGATCCGCAGGATTCTAAGTGTCCTCAACTGCATACATTTTCAACTCTTCACCACCTACCGAAACCTGCTCAACTTTTGAGTGCACATCTTGGACTTTCGGAGTAGATGAATCACCACCACCTTGAGCTCCTTCTGAGACAACATCAAATTTGTTCCTCTCCAGGACTAACTTAAGGATCTTCAATATCTCTTTAATCACCTCCTTAGTCTGCCCAATCATAAGCTTATTTATACCCGTCCTGCTTCTAAACTCCTTCTTGTCTTCTTTGAGTATCTTGTTCATTTCTTTCACAGATATCACCAGACATAGATTGACTAAGATAAACTCTCTTAGTCTATCATAATCAGCTTGAGCACTAACTCTCCTCATCTCCAAAACATCATATAGACTTTTAGGAACTTCTAACATTATCTCTACAGGAGCCCTATTTGAATGTGTTCAAATATTTTATAGTGGCTTCCTCAAGAATTCTCTAATCGACATCATCAAACTTATCATAAAATCAAGAAAGAGGCTTCAAATTGCCTTGCACAATTAAAGCTTTCGCAACATCTTTGACTAACATACTGGATTTGTCTGAATCAATCTTTATCTTCTTGTTTGCTTTCTCTTCTCCAGAGGGCTTGTCCATAGAGACTTTAGGCACTTTAGTGCCCTTGGACTTGATTTCCTTCACAAATTCATCAGATTAAGTCTCTTCATCATCCTCAACATATACCCTTGAGCTCTTATCTTTCTTCCTCTTTCCTTCTCTTCTGGATGATTTGGCTTGAGATTTCATAGAGCTGGCTAGATTGAGAGAATCTGATGAGGGTGCAGAACTTCTAGTTTGTCTTGATTTGGTGGAGACTGTTGGACTAGCTTTCTCAACTTTGATTGGTCTTCCCTTTGCAACTTGCATTGTCCTCTTCCTAGCCCCCCTAACTACTTTAGTTGTAATGCCAATGCTTTCAACATATTGCTTTACCTCCTTTCTCATCTTCCTCACTATTTCAAGTCTCTTAAACTAGCTATGCAACTGCAAATCCTCCTCAACAAATAAACCAAATATCTCCTCTGAGGTGTCAATAGGCTTACTCAACACATGTTGAGCATACATCTCCAATATCTACTTATCAAATTCATACCCAATGGGCATGATCCATACTGTCCTAGGCTCTACTGCTTCCATCAAACACTTATTAATGTCAACCATGAAACAAATTGAGTCTTGGTACTTCTCAACAACCGAACTAGGGATCCTTTCCTTATCCTGCATCACATTTTGAAAATTATTGAAATAGCCCCAAAGAGCAGTTCTCTAGGCTTTACTATCTCCAATGTTATATAGAAGTTCTTTGATTTGACTTGCCACCGACCTGTCACTAGCCCATTGCACATTACTAATATTGGGAACTTCATTAATAAAATAGAAGAATAAGCATAAGATTAAAGTACCATATTTGAATGTATTCTTCTTGTCCTTCTTTATCGAAGTCAGATTCTCTATCAGCTAACTATGGAGTAGCTCACATAGGTCATACTCCTTATTCTCCTCAACCATCTGATATGCAACATAAATTTTAGTACCAGATACAAAGTTCTCTCAGGTTGAGTGATAGACCTTGTATCCAACAACCATAAAGGCAAACTTCACATCTAGCTTGATAATGTCATTGATAGTCATAGCCCTCTTGTCAAATTTAGAATCGGTTGCATCGGTAACCATTTGATTCTTCATAGAATAGATCATGGGCAAACCACTGGATGAGTTTAAACCTATTACAATACTGATTGCTTCCTTTTTTTTATTATCTTAAATGGCTTGTTTAACCACATGAATTTGGCTCAATACATACTGAACCCACTCGTTCTCTTCAAACACTGGAAACCTAACGACTTGCGCAAAGTTCTTCTCCTCCAAAACCTTGAATTCGGGCTTAACTCTGAGATTCTCTCCTAGAAGCGAATGAAATACAAATTCAACATCTGAGAGCCTCCTAACTCCTCAATATTAGCATGAATATAAGCCCTAATATCCTCGACATGAATAACTCCATACGAGACTGAAGAAAAGGCACCCAGGGGATCATCTTCTATAGATTTGAATGGGTTCTTTTTGAATTTGGGAGAGGGTCTCTTTGTAATATCAATGACCAATGGGGTAGCCATCTTCAAAAATTTCAATTTGAAAAGTTTCATAGAAAAATACCTTTCTTCACTTGATTAGGGTTTTCACACGGAATCTCTTTCACACTTTGATCACATGAAAATTTGCTTGCAGAGCTTTCTTATCCTCTTCTCTTGGCATGCAAAGTGATAAATGAGAAGGTTGACGCTTCAACTTTCATCCATCAACTTTCCTTTAGATCCACAACACAAAATATTAACCCGAGAAGAAATACTAGCCAAAATATCGAACTCTGTTAGATGCTCTGTTGTAAGCTCGCCAGACTTGAACAAATCTTCAATCTGAGTTCCGATATGATTTAATATAGCAACGCGGATGGGTACACTGACTTGGGTTGCCATCAATCTAAAGAATTGTCTCTTGCCAACAATGATAATCATCAAATGACAATAACAAACAAGTTCACATTGACTTGTTGAACTCACCTATAATTCCTTTAAGCTTCAATGCACTCCCTAAGTGAGAATACCCTTGAAGAACCAAACAATTTTCATCCTTTGATCCTAGCAAATAATGGATTTTTGTCCACAAAATGACTTAAACACAAAGTGTTTGATAGATAGAATAACATCAAATGAATGCTCACAATTGAAATATTCTCCTAGTTTTATATGCTTCCCACACAAAGACCAAACTTGTTGGTGTAGACACAAAACGATGCTAAGGCCCAAATTTTAATTGTGCATTTACAATACAAGTCAGCCTTATAGGCCTTATAGTCTTTTCTCATTAGAGATTCAAAGTATCTCCTTCCTTCTGACTTGAGATGTTCTGAGCCGCAACCCTAATCCTTGACCTCTAATAGTTCTTGGCATGGGTTGAGAGACATCTCCAATATTTCACACTTGATAGTTTTTTGGCATGAGTTAAGCGGTATGCTTGACCTCTTGACCTTTGATGGCGCTTTGGTATGTGCAAGGAAAAATTTGCAATTCCCTAATTTTGACAACTCTTTGACATGTGTCAAGCAACAACCTTGATCCCCGAACCTCGACATCATCTTAGATGAGTAGTCTTTTGTCTATCTTAAATTGAAAAAAGAACATGACATTAATCTTACTGAACTCTTCATATGTCTATTTTTTCAATTAAATTGATTCATTAACCTCTATATATATTTGCAGGGTCATTTTATTTGCCTTTCCAATAATTTTTGTAATCACTCTATTTATGAAAAAAATTAATATTAAAATCAAAACCTCCCATCAAATATTAATTCTTAGGGTTACTTGTGGGTCCTCTAATCTATTGATGCAATTACCTACACAATATAAGTTTGGAAATAGATGAAATGTTATAACTCCAATAGTTTCAAACATATTAAAATACCTTAAATAATTTAGGTACACGGAAAGGATACAAGTGTCCTTTAATTTTGAGCCTATTTGTATGGTTGCCATAAATGTATGGTCTTAACACTTGATGTGAACCATTTGATGTATTAGCAAATGCTATCCTTGAACCCATCACTCAAATCTACTTTATTTGTCACCTTCTAATATGAGCAACCCATCTCATTAGGATTTGCCTCCCCAAGTTTGGCCATATTTGTAACCCTATATAATATTTGGAGCCTAGTCCTAATACTAGTTTTAAATCTCTCATTTTTGAAGTTGAATTCCCAAGAATATAATTATTATCCATTAACTTGCACACCATAGGTATTGAGTTGCGTGTTTAGGAATTGTATCTAGGGACATCATTTTGCATCATCAATTACTAACATCTTGCATTTGCATTTAGAACGCTTAGTTTTTGTCTCATAGCCGTTGAATCAACATTTACATTCTTGATTTGTATATTCTTGATCTTTGTACTCACATAAGTCATTAGTTTTTCATCCATCTATAATAGGCTCTCAAAGGTTTTTTTTAGCACCACCAAGCTTTAGACACTAATAAAAGCACTGACAAACGAGTATTAAAAAATTAAATCTACAAAAGATAGATTCTTATAAGAATAAATTATTCAAGAACAAAATTACACACAATTTAAGCTAAATAACAAAAATCTCAAATTTTTTTTGTCGTAAGCTCGTAATCTTAATTCTTGTACAAAATTTTAATTATTTTATATTATTTGATAAGCTCCTAATCTTATCATATACATCACTTATTTGAGGATGATAAGATTAGCCATGCAACCAGCTTCCTAGTCAAAATTAATAGCAAAATCTGATATCAAATAGAGTTTGAAGATAAACTAAAGTTATTCTCTTAATCCCACAAACTATTTAATCTTTTGAACATCATTAAAATCAATCATTAGTGCATCAGGATTGACATCACACTCAAAACCGGATGAACTTCTTGTCTCCTCTTCTTTAACTATTTCATTTCTCAAACTCTATTCACTCAATTTTAAATCATTTTACTCTCAAACTTTTTAAATTTAAATTAAATTTAATAAATGTAAAAGATCTTGTAGGGGGTGTTTTAATTCCGTAAACGAACGGTGCAGATTCGTTCCTTGCACTTCGTACACCAATTATTTGAGACAACCAAAGCCATCGTTTCAGAATCTGTTCTGATCTTTTTCTTTTTTCTTATTTTTGGTCTTTTCTGATCTGTTGACTCACTTAACTTTTATTAATACAAATCCAAATTGTGATCGCTGATTTGAAATTGAAATCACAGAGCAACTTGAATGATCTTCCGTTGAGTTGTATAAAATAATTCACTCCTTGAAAATGCTGCCGCCCTTTATCGGGTTAGCTAATTCTAATCTAAACATTTTTTTTGGTTTGGTTTCTGTTTGACATAGACGATCTCAGGTAAGGATTATGAAGTTTTTTCAATCCGTGCAAATGCACATATTTTCAGCCGAGTTAAAAATTGTACAGCTTCATTGTATGTGTAAGGATTTTACTTATATAGAAACATTTTTCAATCGGTAAAAAAATAAAATTGTATAACGTTACTGTGACAGTTCTGCACGTATAGGAATTTGTTCAGTTTGAAGGAGAGCATTAAAAGAGAAGACAGCTTTAACTCGGATAAGTAAGATGCACCCAAAAGCTATTTCTAGCGATTCTACCCAGTTATTTCTCTAGTAATGCTAGCTGCAGACTCTACAATGTAGCCAAAATAAGACTATGGAAACTAAAATTTATCGATGGGTACTTCTGGGAAAATTCAGGAGATGCTTTTAATTGTTTTGAGGGGAGACATGTAAGCTGAGGGGGAAATTTATGCGATGATTTATGGCAAATATATGGAAAGAGATGATCTAGAATCTTAAAAAACAAAATGCGAGGCTCTTATTTTAAAGTATTTCTTTTCATCTGTTAATTGAGGGGTCTATTTCCAAGGAGTTCGAACACAGTACTTGAGATATCCAAATTATGTAGTGGGTCCATAAACTGTTAAACTATATTTTGTTACGGAAGTTTTTTTTTTTCAGTTCCAGGGGACTCACCTTAGAACCTGGGACTACATTCTCTGTCATTCCACTATTAGGGAAGGTTAAGGTCCGATAAGAATTAGAAGTCGTCAAATTTTCTCATACACATTCAATTTAAATGATACCCATTTTCTTCTGAAACTTTCGCTGGAATTCTTCACGAAATAACATTTACTGGAATACTGGGGGGTAGAGTTTTCTTTTCTGGATGAAAAAGCAGGTCGGATATATCTGAGTGGTTTTGGCTGTTATTGTGGACTGCGTTGGTAAGTGTATTTAGGGGAATAATGTAAGAATTCTGATGGAATAATATTGTTGTCCTCATTTTTGTTTTCAAAAATGAAGGACCACTACAGTGAAATTTTGAAATTTTTACTCTATGGCATGCTTCCCGAGGCAGAATTTCGACTAATCCTTGGACTGGCTTGATCCTCAGTCCATTCTCGAACTACTTTTCGAATTTCGTCCAATTCTGGGTTCGTTTGCCATGCCTTTCCTTCAATTTCGGGTTTTAAAACCCAGACTGCAGGTGGAGAATTTTCTTCAAACTGCAAGTTTTAATGATATTCATTGTTATGGTCTTTGTAGGGGAATTTTTGATCAATTACATGTGCACTTTTGTTCTAAATATGTCACTTGTAATTTATTTTAAGTTTCCCCTTTAATGTTTTTATCTTTTTATTGTTTTTTGGTCATTTTTAGTTAAAATAGGGGTTTTTTGGCTCAACTGCAAGTAAACTTGCAGTTTGTTCAAAAAACCCCTACTTTAATGGTTTTCACATGTAATAGGGATTTTAAATCCTCATTACATATGTGCAAGTGTTTTTAACTTGTTGTAGGGATTTTATTTCCCCCTTTCAAGTATTTTTAAACTTGCAGTTTGTCTTTTAAAACCCGATTTTAACATAAAAGTGCATTTTTGACAATTTTAAACTTGTCATTTGTCCAAAAAAACCCGATTTTGGCTTAATGAGTGAAAAAGTGAAAAATTAAACTTGTCATTTGTCTTTTAAAACCCGATTTTAGCATGAAAGAGGGAAAAGTGAAAAATCGAACTTGTTGTTTTCTATCCAAAACCCGATTTGCTTCATTTTGAACAAATCGAACTTGTCTTTTGCTCCCAAAAACCCGAAATGCAAGGGAAAAACTATTTTTGACCATTTCAAGGCGAAATTTGTGGAGAAATCGTTGGATGAGGGAGGCGTTTTGGTTTGCATCCTATCTTCATGCTTTGTTGGACATCTCTCACGCCATTTGGAGGATACATTTGCTGGTCTTTGCCCTAAATCAGCAACCACGTTCTTCTTTAATGCCACGTTTTTAGGAGTTAAATCTTTAACAATTTGCACACTCCTAAATCGTTTTGCTCTTTCCTACCAAGGCGTGGAGTATGGGATAGGTTTCAAAACATTTAATAATCCATTGAATGTGTATTGAATACCACGTTTTTTGCAAAAACGTGATTCTCTTTGGCTGCGTTTTTAACTTTTGGCGTTATTACCTCTTCAAACACCTTTGGTGTTATTGCTCCAGCAAATACCTTAATCGTTTTGCTCCAATAAACTTGAAATGAACACTTTCATTGGCATTTTGCTCCTCCAAGTTTAAGATTGCTGCCATATTTGGGGGCATTTTCACAAAAACGTGATAAGGGTTTGATAGTCCGGTTTTGCTTTTTCATCTCAAGAAGTATTGCATTGTTGGAGAAGCATTTTGCATTTCTAATAAAGGTATGTTCTTCCTTTCTTCTCTTCTTTTTATTATTTTCTTGTTTTCTTCATTTTTCGTTATTTGTTGCATTTTTCGCATGTGATGTTCTTCCCCTAAAAATTGGTTTTCATAAAAGAAATCTTCCCTTCGAAATGCAATTGTTAAATTGCATTGTTCTTCCTAAAAATCCATCTTAAACTTGTATTCGGGATTTTTAATCTCGATTACAAGTTCGCTGGAAATTCTTGTTCTTCCCCTACGGTTAAGGAATTTAATCATTTTTGGTTAAAATTCCAAGCTTGAAAAGTGTGAAATACCGCTCCCTTGCAAATTCGGGTTTTAAATACCGGATTACATGTTGAAAAGATCTTCCCATTTTCATGAAAATGACTTTCTCGGATATTCCCGTTTCTATTCATTCGCGTTCCTCATATCCGTACTTTCCATTTCCATCATTTTTCGCAAGTCAAAATCCCATTTTTCGTCCATTTCTCCATTTTCAAATTTACAAGTGTACTTGTATTCGGGTTTTAAAACATCGATTGCATGTTTGTACTTTCCAACTTGTATACTTGCGAAAATTCTCCCAAGATCCGAAATTGGTCAAAGTCAAGATTTTCCCATTTCTATATATCTCCCCTCTTCCTCTCACAAAACCGTGAAATTCAGAGATCAAAGTTTTTCCCATTTGAAAAAGAAAGAATGATATTTGCAGCTGATTATGATGTGGCCTTAACTCTTTTAAGTCTTCATCACAGCATTCCAGGTTCACAATCAATGTCAGATTTGCCGGCATCGCCAACTCCAAAGAAAATGAAATACAAATATGACAAATACCAGAATGAGGTTACACCTTCCCAGGTATCTTCTCCATTGGATCGCATCAGGGACACAGAAATAGGGCACGTTGATATGGCAGAATTCATTCACAGGGTAGAAGATCCACAGGATAACAACTTGCAGCGGCTGTTGGACAGCCATATCCACCATGCATCTTCTTTCCCAGTAGCTGCCCTAGAACCTGAGTTTGTTCTTGCATGCGCCCATCATTTTGACAAAGAGTCAAGAGTCATAAAAAATAATGATGGTGAAGCTATAATTCGTCTTGATGCGGATATAATCGAGAAGGTCTTCAAAATACCTCCTGCACCTGTTTATATGGAAATCACCAAAGAAAGTGCAGCAGAGTATTATACAAAAAGAGAAAAAGATTGCAAGCGCCACATCAATAGGTGGATTCAAGAGCCACGTCCTTCCTTCTCAAGATGGGCAAAGTTGTACCGTTGTGATTTCAAGTGGGAGATAGGAGACACCATCACTCTTCTCAGCAGAATGTTGGGCCTTGAGCACTTCAATGTCTTTGAGCCATGGATGTATCAATTCATCATGTTCATACGGCAGTCGCATCACATTTCATGGGGTGAAATCATCAGCGATGCTTTGTGCAAACAACTTGCAGCAGTTCCTACCACTATGACCTTCTTCATGAATTCTTATTTGGTATATTTAGCAGCATCACTTAGACACTTTCCAGGTCTTTCTACCAAGGGTGATCGCTCGCTTATACCAGTTTGGGAATATTATGACCAGTTGCCTTTGAAACCTAGCAGACTGCATTTCAGAAGAGTCCAAGATGCATTCTTTGGATATTTCATGTGTCAGTTTGACATGGATGTCAGAAATAAAAGAGTATCAGATGAGGCATGGGTCAAGGTGTCTGAGTATGGGTGTTTATTCCTGCAATTTCCCACCTTCACCTACATGAGGATTGGGTGCTATGATGGATAGCCATACATGCTTCCAAGATACGCAACCGATAAGATAATTCTTATGGAGTTGGGAAGACAGATTATGGCTGTTCATACTCTTCAGTCTGCTAGACACAAGGTTGGAATGGGGATCTCCAGTACAAATCCATTGAAAATTGGTCGATACTCCCTTGTCACATCTGTGAAGGCTAAGGCCATGGAGGTTGAATTGCAGGAAATCAAGCTTAAGAGGTTCAAACCTAGAGCTGATTTTGATTATAGAGGTATAAAGGAGAAGATCAAGAAATCCTTTGTGCATGTTCATCGCATTGAAGACATCTGGGTAGATCTCCACACGGAAGTCGAAGTTCTGAAGATGGATTATTGCAGGCTCACTGTTGAGCAAATTGTTGACTTGAATTTGGCGAATATCCCACAAGGGATGATCGATGACGGGCATATACTTGATCCTGAATACACTTCACGAAGGGTTGAGGAAGCTCCACTTCCTTTGATCCAATGGTCACACAAGGAGTGCGTCTCCATCCTTGACAGATTTCAGCCTATCTTGACCAACACTAACGCATGGCTGAAAAGTAATGCTGTTAGACTTATCAAAATCAAGGTTGGTAAAGAAGATGATTCTACAGGGCCTCTTGGACGGAAGTCTGAGATTCAGATTGATAATAAGGAGGGTGCTTCATCTTCAGGCACAAGGATCAAGTTACGAGTTAGTCGTGCAGTAGTGCTTTCTCCTGAGGAGACAACTACTCGTGGGAAGGAGAAATCACGGTTCCATGTTCGGGTGATCGATCTGGATAATCCAGAAGAGGGGCAGCAATCTGACGATGCGCCTAAGTCTCCAGTTCTAGACACGCCTCACGAGGTCATTCCTCCAGTTTCCATTGAGACGCCTCTTTCTCCTCCTGATTTGCTCATTGATGAGTCTCCTCAGAATGCAGTTCCCATTTCAGCATACGGGCCTTCTCCTGATCAACAACGAGAAAGTGTGTTGGAAGTTCCTGAAGATAATCCCACTTGCATTCAGTTATTAGAAATTGATACTTCCACTTCTGGTTTTGAAGAATTCATGAGGCAATCTTCATGCCGATTGGTAACTGAGCAAACCGTGGTCGCTATTCAAACAGATATTCCTCCCAGGGTGACCACGGTAATTCAAACAGAAACTGCTTCTCCTTTGCCTACAGCTACTACTGGAAGTCAGTTGATGACTTTACCTCCATGGCTTAGTTCTTTCACCCCGAAAAGAAAGAAGCAAGAGATTTCACCTGATACCTTTGACTACCAGCAACTCAAACTGTCCAGATCAAAAGTTGCTAAGAAGGCAAAGACTATCTCTAGGGTAACTGTTGATAGCAACAAGATGAAAGTAGCTGAAATTGTGGAACCTATTGCAGATAAACCACTTGATGAAATGTCAGCTGCTGATTATAAGGTTACAAGGGTAGAATTGGGCAAGCAAACACATGAGGTCATTAAACATGATGCTCAGTTTTCTGTTGCTTCACTAGTGCAAAGGTGTGACGATCTTCTTGCAAAGAAAGACAAGCTAGAAGAAGAAAACCGACAGCTCATGGCAGCCATCCATAAAATCACAAAACCTGCTGCTGAAGGGAGTAACTCCATAGGTTCTTCCGGTTCCCAAGAATCGATTCGTGGAGTGGAAAGGGCTGCTCAAAAAGTACAAGCACTGGATTCCTGGATCGATCAGCTTCATGATCAATGTATGCAAGTGATAAAAGACATTTTTCAAATAATGTCTAAGCTGGAAACCATTGAGGAGAAATTGGATCAGACTTCTAACACTTTCAAAAAGAATCTGGAAAGTGTTGAGAAAAGTCTGGCAATCTGGCATACTATGCCCCAACAATAGCTGAGTATTTTGCAGGATCACGCCATCATCTCTTCCAGGGTCATGTACTTGGAATTTGAGGAACTTATGGAAAACAAAACCCTTGTTCTTAAATCCCTCATTGAGGAGATCAGTGATGCAAGGAGATTCCGGGATGAAGTCTATCAAGGTATTGTCTCACATTGTGAAAGGGCCTCTTGCAATATAGTAAGTCAAGATGGAGAGCTGATTCTAGAAGAAGAAGTTCTTGCTGATTTACAGATGAGGATTCATAATGAATGGAGGAGTGAACAATTCTCGGCATCTTCAATTCAAGCATTGATGAAACACCAAGCCTTTTTGCATGAGATCCAGTCTATCCTGGATAAAGACAATTCTGCCCTCCTCCGTTGTCACGACACTATTGTGAAGACTATGGTTGTTGCTAAGAACACCCATGAACCGAATCTCGAGGAACTACAAGTGAGCATTAGGAAATTTCAAGGATTCATGTCTTCACAAAAGGCAACTTAAGTGTTTTTCAACACTTAGTTGAATTTTCTCTCTTTTGTAATCTTTAGTTGTAATTTCGTTTTGACAAGTTACATGTAAAAGTAATTTTTGTAAAATACAAGTTACACATTACTTGTACTTTTGTAATTACATGTAAGGCAACTACAAGTTATGTCCGATTAGGACTGTAGTTGGAATAAGTCTTAGTTAGTTAGAGTAACTCTTAGTTAATTAATGAAGTCTCAGTTATTTATTGAAGGAGTCTTGGTGGTTGAGAGAATCTCTCAAGTTAGTTAGGATCCTCCCACCTTTTTCTCAAGGCTCCTCTTCTATAAATACTTGAGAGGTCCATTGTAAATATATCTTTTTGAAAGCGAGCAAAAACTCTGCCAAATTTACAGCAAGAAGTCTTTGAGCTTATGAATGTGAATTGAAGGTTTTGGAAGAATAATAAAGAAGGATTACTCAAGTTTTGAGTCTTTGAGCTACATGTTTGAGTTTGAATCTTTTTACTTCTTCTATGCAAAGTATTTCTAAAGGAGCTTAATCCAATCTGATTTGAAGTCTTTGAGCTGCAAGTAGAGAAGATTAATTAAAATAGGAAACTCTCTTGAAGGAGCAGCAAGTCTTTGAGCTTGCGTCCATTCTTGAGAAAAATTATTGTTTGATAAGAAATAGCAGCAAGTCTTTGAGCTTGCATTAGTTCTTGTCTTTGTGTTAAAAGAATAGATTATTTCAGTCTTTGAGCTGTTATCTTTTATTCGTTGTAAAATTTAGTATAGCAAAGGGTAGACAGGACTTCCAATAGTCAAGTCTTTGAGCTTGATATTGCTGTCCCGTCCTGAAGGAAGTGACGGGAGTCTTTGAGCTTTCAGGAAACTTCATTTCCTTTCTCTCATTTTACTTGAAAGTGGTTACTGCTGTTATTCAATCGCTATCCTTTTCTGTGAAGAGAAAAGGATATTGTCTTTCTTGAAGAAAGAAGGAAGACTGCTGTCCCATCCTGTTTTTATTTCAGTTTTAGTTAGATAGGGGGAGCCTTCCCTTAATTAGGAGAGTTTTTACTCGTGTGCTGTGGTTGAAACCACAATTTTGTATATTTCCTTCAAGTGTACAAAATTTTCAACCAACAAATATCAGGGGATATTTTGTTTTAAATCTTCTTTAATGTGTGTGCGGTGGTCTTTGGCATTGGATCGATGGGGCTGAGCAGTGCAGTTGTCTTAAATGTGTATCAGTTTAGAGTATGAATAAATGGGTTTGGTATTACCTGAACATATTGCCTTCCACTTAAAAATTTCAGTATTTTATCTTGTTACCTTTTTAGTCCCGAGCAAGAATTGCAAACAGAATAGTATGTTGGAGGTGATAACCAGGACATGGTATATGTTTTCTCGAGGCTAGCATGCAGGAGCAGAGGCTAATTTGCATCATTTTTGGTATTGAGCAGTCTGCGTGGCCAGAGGGGAGATCACATGAACTGGGGAAGGAGGAGCAGGAGTAATACAGGCCCTCAAAGAAATTTTGATCAATTGCTTAGGAGATTAAATGCCATCGAGGGCAGATTGTATCTAGATGAGTCCAACGAGGAATATGAGAACCTGAGAAATGTTGCTAGCGCAGTAGACCCTATGGAGATATTGATTGAAGCCATGACCAAGCAATTGTCCAAGGTAAAAGTTTATATATCAGACTTCAAGGGTGAGATCAACCCAGATTTATTTCTAGATTGGGTTCAAGAGTTGGAGAAGTATTTCAAGATGGAAGACTGATGCAATCATGGACCGGGAACACATTGAAAGGCAACCAATCTAAGCAGCTCATCTCACCCATAGTTTCTTATTTTCAGCAGTTAGGTAAATCTTTAACATATTATCACCATAATTTAACAACTACAGAACTTAACAGATTTAATTTATTCCAACAGTTGAGATAGAAAATCATGATATTCAAAGGGTTCCAATATAATGTCACTTACAGATGGATCTACAACATAAACTTGGCAGAGATGGATTACACCCAGCAAAACAAATTATGATTCTTGTGACAGTTTGAATCCTAAGCCCACACTGAACTTATTACTAACAACTCATACATCATATTACATGGGATACACAATTTTCATAATAGACTCGGCTTCTATCAACTAAAACTATAGTTCAACAATACAATTTGCTTTTGAGGAATATAGCAAATTTTTCTTGCTGCTCTTATTTGTCGAAGGTGTTCTTGTTTACTGTTTGATCTTGCAAGTGCTTGTGTTGCAAACTTCAAATTGAACAACACAGTCATCATGTAATGTCCTCTTTTAGGATAACTTGGAATTATGGGAAAATTACTTAAATCCCTTAGAATTATAATCTCGGACTTTGCTATGAACTTGTGTAATTGATACTATAAAGACAAATATATATATTAAATGACAAATTTCAATGCCACTTGCTCTTTCTGATTTATATGATTAGGAATTTAGGTGTATGCTTAAATGAATTGATGTATTTGCACTTAGTGCAATGATCACTAGGATCTCTGCCATATCAAATATTGTAGTGTAAATATGCAAGACGATCTTGTTATATTGCTTTGTCTGATATATTCCTTTGAATATATGCAATGAGATGTAAGACAATATTGCTTGTAGCAATATTGATTGCTGTCTCTGATATGATCCCTTAAATCATGCAATGTCTGATATATAATATCGCCTATAGCGATATAGTAGTTATTACAAATATGGATGTATGACCTTGCAACAATAATCTGATGCTGTGTCTGATATATACGGTCTTTCCTTGCAATCAATGGTGCTGTCTCAGATACGGAGTTATGAACTTGCAACCGGTTTAGTCAAATAGGCCGATGCTTAAATGAGCAGATCCAATATATGGATAAGAGTTAATTAGTTTCCAATTCAATGATCTTGGATTTGAGTTTGGTTCTTATTAAATATCTGCCAATAGGGAGCGGTGGCATCTCTACACCCGAACTGGACATGTCCCTTCTTGTTCGTGGTTCTTCCTACAAGTTAATCACATCATTTCAAGTTATTAATGAATGGAGATTAATTAAGGAATAACGGTTGGTTTCCCTATCTTTATTATCCTCAATCGTGCCTCTTCATAACACAAGATTTTCCATTGATTGGTTTTGTTATTCAAATTACACCATTAAGGATTGTTGTTATCTCTTAATTGGACTAGTTAACTTCCTTATATATCGATGTACTTTGAACTTGGATTATGATTGGGATCGAAGGACAGTTGGTGTTAATGATGCAATCTGCATATCATATCATACTTGATATCTTTACCATCGATTCTAAGGATGCTTATCTTGATCTGGCCGAAGGTTTCTTGATAACATTGGGTCAATATGCTGATAAGGACAAATTATCATCATGCTGGTTGACTATTGCATAGTTCTTTGAGTCTTCCTTTGATCTTCTTCGACACTTAATCTGTCACCCTTATAGTTGTCTTGATGATGATGTTGGAATTGTGCATCTATCATTGGTGATATTGATTGTATTTGATCAATGTAATCAATGGTAGGGTCACGACCTTGCATGTACAAGATGGTTGTTTAGTAAGGTCATCTCCATGACAATATGTGAGCTTGGTATGAAGGATGCTTGCAAGTCTTTATCCCTTCATGGATGGATAACCTATCAACTTCTTACAACATGATCTATTATGCTTTTTCTCTTGGAGATCTGCTAGGAAAATCGTGAAGTCTTATGGAATAAGACGATTTTCCACAATTATAATTGAAGTAGATATGCAACTAACTAAAAGTAATATGTACAGTATGATATTCTCTAACTCCTAACTAGTTGTAAATGCTATCAAGGCTGCCACCCTTGATCACACAACTGTTTATCATTTGTTAACTTTCTAGGTTAAAGATGGGGGACATTACACATCACAACACGTTGGAACAAGTACAACCTATTCAAAATCAACTATGAAGATACACAGTAAAAGTGTTGAAAACAATATAGACTCTAATACCAAAGGGTTGGAAATGTCGATCTCTATTCAAATAATCAAGATATGACTTCAATGGATGAGATACAAGGTTTAGGTAACTACAATATGAAAATCTGAAACTTATATGCAAATTTGAAATTAAAGTGCCTTATATAGAAATACCATGATTAGATCCATCTTCTTTATGATGCTAAAAAATTAACCAACATAGCATGCTTAACAACACTACCTTATTGAACTTATATCAGCAATAAATAAATGATATCACCATATGATAGCAGTAAAGAGGCACAAATCAGCAACATAAGAGCATCGCATAACATATGATTTACATGGAGAAACCCTTGCAGGGAAAAAGTCCACCAAGAAGAGAGGCCAAGTATGTATTATCTTCAAAGAAATGAGATTACAATACATTCACTTCCATTCTCCTTTTTGCCTCCAACATGTGTAATATCTCGGATAATTTTTTTCACAAATTTACATTCAACACAACACTTGTTAATGTTAGGAAATGAAAACCAAATGCTGTTGAAAGTAACTCTTCCACTTTCTGATCACCAAGAGCCCAATCTGGGAGGGTGAGAGCATATGGTGTTCCGGGGATCGTTAGCATCATAAACCAATTGAAAGCTGAATACAATAATGGGCGGCAAGCCAGCCCCTTCTGCTTATCCAACAGGTAAACAAGAAACTTGGCGGTAAACCAGCCAAGTGAACAACTCACCAAGACATAAATCACTCAACCGCAATGTTTCAGTGGGAGGACTGAATCACATCAAAGCTCAACTCGACCGCTTATTCAGCGGGAGGACCATTACAAACATGAAATCACTCAACCAATTACTCAGTGGGAGGACAAAACTTCATAATTGAATTACAGAGCAAATAGGTGGCTAAGCTAGCCTCTTCCACTTATGCAGTGGGCAAACAATACCAGAAATGGTTAGTAGTACTACTACTTAACCTTACAATTCAAAAAGAGAAGATTAGAGACAATATCCAATGCAGGTTACAGCAAGAAACAAATAACAATTTAACTCAAATCATGCTACTGCTGCTGTACCAAAAATCTGAAGTCAAACAAGCATAACTAGTCTCAACCGGCAACACCAAAATGATCATAACTCGCTCAAATGAAGTCAGAAACACACCAAATCAAATGCAAATGAAATATATAACCTGGATGATGAAACATGAACACAAAACCTGCAGTCCTGTCCCCTCAAAACAGCAGCACACATCCTAATGCACCCCTGGAATGGTACGACCCAGCTGAAAGGTACGATTTGCAACTAAAAATCCAATTCTCGAAAACAACGGCTAAAAAATTGCAGACCATATCGCCTCCATGCCACGTTTTGATAGAGCCAATACCCAGAATGAAGAAATCACTTGGTAAAGAGGTACGAGCGAAATAAGGTTTCAGCAACTCCGCTACTAGCAGCTAGGAAACACTCCAAAACCCAAACCAAACACTCCACACTCAACAAAACACTCTCTAAATGCAAAGGAAATACCAGAAACACAGCTAGGTACTATCTTCCAAGGATGAAATTGAGACTTAGCTAGGAAGCCACACTTCGAAGCTTAGATTTTCAATCGCCAAACCGGCAGCATAACAATGCAATTTCATAAGATACCAAATGAGAGGCCAAGCACCTATATTTATAGATTTTTCCCTTTGAAATTCAAATGCAAATGGCGCCCAAAACCATTGAAATTCAATTTCATTTCATGCCATAGCCTCCCCTAGACATGGCGTTAATTTTCCCAAACTCCCTAGGCAAAGTTCGAACTTTTTCCTAGGTGACAACTTTGCGATATAAAATAATAAAAACATGAAATATTTCATCTTTCTCAACGCCAAATTTTTTAATGCCATTGACTTAGGAAAATAACAATATTGCTAGCAGATAGATATTTTTCCTAAGTTGCCCCATAACACAATTAATAAGTAATAAAAATAATTAAATATCAAACCTTAGGATAAGGAATTAATCTTTGATTAAATAACTTATAACTCCAATACTGATTAATACCAAAATCAAGGATGAAGTTGTGCGATGAAGACCACTGAACTGTGCTGAGTCAGGACCCTGTCCGAGACTGCTAAAAATTAGAAATGCTCAACATAGCCACTTATTAAAAATAGTAAGTCAAGAAATGCTGCTCCGGAAAACATAATCTTCACACCCATAGAAAGAGCTTGGAAAGTTCAGTAGAACTGCATCAACCAAACAGCCAAACCCTAACTTACTAAAGATAGTAAGTTTTGACTTCACCAAAGAATCAAATGCATGTTATGCCACCCTGGGGTTCATGGAAAACCTAGAAGGAAACCATAAGCAAAACTGAAGAATTCCCTCCTTGTTGTCCTCATTTTTGTTTTCAAAAATGAAGGACCATTACATGAAATTTTTGTGAAAAAAATGAAAAATTTTACTCTATGGCATGCTTACCGAGTCAAAATTTCGACTAATCTTTGGACTGGCTTAATCCTCAGTCCATCCTCGAACTACGTTTTGAATTTTGTCAAATTCTAGGTTCGTTTGCTATGTCTTTCCTTCAATTTCGGGTTTTAAAATCCTGACTGTAGGTGGAGAATTTTCTTCAAACTGCAAGTTATAATGATGTCCATTGTTTTGGTCTTTGTAGGGAAATTTTTAGCTTATTACATGTGCATTTTTATTAAAAGATAGAATACTTGTCATTTGTTTTAAATTTCTCCTTTATTGTTTTTTGGCTTTTTTAGTTAAAATAGGGATTTTTTGGTTAAGTTACAAGTAAACTTGTAGTTCTCTCTAAAAACCCCTACTTTAATGGTTTTTACATGTAATAGGGATTTTAAATCCCCATTACATATGTGCAAGCAAGGATAACTTGTTGTAGGGATTTTATTTCCCATTTACAAGTATTTAAAACTTGCATTTCTCTCCAAAAAACCTGATTTTGCCTTGCAAGTGCATTTTTGACAATTTTAAATTTGCAGTTTGGTCTAAAAAACCCGATTTTGCTTATAAAGTGAAAAAGTGACAATTTAAAACTTGCACTTTGGTCTAAAAAACCCGATTTTGCTCATAAAGTGCATTTTTGACATTTTAAACTTGCTATTTGGCCAAAAAATCTCGATTTTGCCCAACATGTTGAAAAAGTGAAATTTTAAACTTGTTATATTTTCTAAAAAACCCGATTTTCATTGTTTCAATGCATTTTGAACTTGTTATTGGTTCCAAAAAACCCGAATTGTAAGGAAAAACGTTTTTTTGAGGATTTTAGGCAAATTTTTGTGGAGATTTTTTGGGAGATAGAAGGCGTTTTGGATTCCTCCCAATTTTTATGCATTTTCAAACACCTTTCACGCCACATGGAGGTTAAGATTGCTAGTTTTTAGCTTTATAACAGCAGCCACGTTTTTTCAAAAAACCACCTTTTTTTGCCATTTGGAATGCCACGAATCAGCAATGTTATAAATCGTTTTGGCTTGGTATGCTAAGGCGTTGAGGTTAGAAAGAGTTTTGGCCATTTTCCATGCCATTTCTCATGCATTTGCTGCCACGTTTTTCAGTTTTGGGCATTTTTTCAAAAACGTGGCTAGGGTTTTGGAATACGGTTAATTTCTTTTTAAGATATATTCTTCTTTATTTCAAAGATTAATCATTTTTTGAAGAAGGCATTTTCAGTTTGGAGCAAGGTAAGATTTCTTTTCTTCTTGTTTCATTTTTCTTGTTTTTTTTGTTTTCTTATTTTCTTCTTGTTTCATTTTTCTTGTTTTCAAATATGTTGGTTCTTCCCCAAAAATCAGATTTTGTGAGAGAGATTTTCCCCTTTGTAAAGCAATTTTAGAATTGCATTGTTCTTCCCCATTTTCCCTTTTTACTTGTATTCGGGATTTTAAATCCCGATTACAAGTTGGATGAAAATCATTGTTCTTCCTTTACGGATAAAAGATTTAACCATCTTTTGTTTAAATATGAAGTTGCAAAGATGAGAAATACCCATCCTTTCAAAATCGGGTTTTTGGAACCGGATTACATGTTGAAAATTTCTTCCCATTTTCTTGAAGATGATCTTCCCAAAATCTTTTCATATTCATTTCCATCATCCGTACATACCATTTCATCCATTCATTTCACACCTTCATTCATTTTCCCCATTTAAAGTCTACCTACGGTCAGCCATCCAAAACCCGAAATTGGTCCAAAATGCACTCAAAAAACACTTGAAAATGAGTTCTAAAGGTCCAATTACAAGTGCAAACTTGTAGTTACCCATTACGCATACGAAGTTGCATGTTTGTTCCCCGCAATTGCAAGTTAATGCTCTTGTTTTTCCCACACATGTAATGCAACTTCCAAAACCTGAAATTCACTTGTGAGCCCATTTTTGCATCAATTTCTTTGTTCCCTTGTCAGTCCGGTTTGCACACACGATCGACCAAATCAATGGATTAAGGCATGGGCCTAATTTTGCAAGCAAATTTCAAGAATGAAGGATGATACAAAGAAGAAATACAACAACAATTCATGGTTGAGAGCATAAAATGCTTTCAAGACAAAGATGGTCATGACATGAAAAGAGGAAGGCAGCCTGCTCCCTCTTGAAAAGCTAGTACTACCCCAAGCAAGAAGACAAGGATGCAAGTTCCCATTCCGGTTCAAGATGTCTTTACCAATCCAGAATACTTAAGGTTCTAGCATCCTGAAGCCACATGAAGATCATCACAGACAAAATATGATGCAGTTAGAGTCGTGTCTTTAGACACATGGAATAGTTTTAGTTATGCATTTGTAATTTTGTTTTGACAAGTTACATGTAAAAGTGTTTTTTGTAAAATGCAAGTTACACATTACTTGCACTTTTGTAATTACATGTAAGGCAACTACAAGTTGTGTCCAATTAGGACTGTAGTTGGAATAAGTCTTAGTTAGTTATTGAAGTCTCAGTTAGTTATTGAATGAGTCTTGGTGGTTGAGAGAATCTCTCAAGTTAGTTAGGATCCTCCCACCTTTTTCTCAAGGCTCCTCTTCTATAAATACTGGAGGAGTCTATTGTAATTTTTATCTTTTGGAAAGCAAGCAAAAACTCTGCCAAATTTACAGCAAGAAGTCTTTGAGCTTATGTATGTGAATTGAAGGTTTTGAAGAATAATAAAGAAGGATTACTCAAGTTTTGAGTCTTTGAGCTACATGTTTGGGTTTGAATCTTTTTATTTCTTCTATGCAAAGTGTTTGTAAAGGAGCTTAGTCCAATCTGATTTGAAGTCTTTGAGCTGCAAGTAGAGAAGATTAATTAAAATAGGAAAATCTCTAGAAGGAGCAGCAAGTCTTTGAGCTTGCGTCTATTCTTGAGGAAAACTTACTGTTTGATAAGAAATAGCAGCAAATCTTTGAGCTTGCATTAGTTCTTGTCTTTGTGTTGAAAGAATAGATTATTCCAGTCTTTGTGTTGAAAGAATAGATTATTCCAGTCTTTGAGGTGTTATCTTTTATTCATTGTAAATTTTAGTATAGCAAAGGGTAGATAGGACTTCACATATTCAAGTCTTTGAGCTTGATATTGCTGTCCCGTCCCGAAGGAAGTGACGGAAGTCTTTGTGCTTTCTGGAAACTTCATTTCCTTTCTCTCGTTTTCATTTGAAGTTGTTACCATTATTATACATTTTCTTGCTATCACTTTTCTAAGGAGAGAAAAGGATATAGGCTTCCTTGAAGAAAGAAGGAAGACTGCTGTCCCATCTTGTTTTTATTTCAGTTTTAGATAGATAGGGGGAGCCTTCCCTTAATTAGGAGAGTTTCATACTCACACACTGTGGTTGAAGCCACAATTTTGTTTGCTTTCACGAGTGTACAAAATTTTCAACCAACACTCCTGACAAACCCTAAAAAGCTCGTGTAGAACTCCACAAAAATTGGAAACCCTAATTCTCCTTTCCAAATAGCCTACGGGTCTCTGGAATAGGCCAATGGACCACTGAATGCACATCACTAAGAAGGGGACATTACAACATGACATCAGCTGTATACTAGTGAACAACCTCCTTATGCCTCAACCTATCCTTGTTCCTACAGAGTAACTCTACATTCAATTATTCCTCTTAAATTCTAAATCCAAGTAGCTGTTTATATGGATATGGCAAGAGCTCTAAAGCACCAAATGAGGGATCCAAAGAAGACTCTTCATTCCAAGCATCCCAACCTCTTGGATTGCCTCATCGAAATGTAAAAGGACACTAATTGTGGCTCCAATACTTTCTCTCCAATTTGGGTGTCCAAACTTAGAAGATAAACATTCCATTAGATGCAATAAATGATAGAACTCTGTGAGACACCTGTTGCCTCTTTCCAAGCACCCTTTTGGAGAAGCCCAACAGTTACTCATTTTTGTTGTCTTCACTTGTCAATAACCATCCCATTCTAGGTGTCCACATGTGGGAAAAACAATATTAAATATTCATGTCCATAAGTCACCTTTACCGCTACTAGTGGAAGCCATTGCCCCCTATGAATGTATTACAAACAATAGTAAGAATAAATGTTACAAATTATTTTTCCAATACACCCTAAGTGCCTAAGGACACTATCCATGGATGTTGGAACTAGGAAATATGACATAGGATTTACAAGGTAGATGACACCTTAATATTAACAAAAGACTATTCCTTGCTAAAAACCTCACAATCAACTTGAAAATACTCCATATCCAATTAAATGGCTCACAATTATTCTTTTGGATTTTCTCTCCTCCCATCAAGAACATCATCATATATATGAATCACCATTACTAGCCTTTGAGTACATGCACAAAAAATTGCCACACTATTTTAAGGATCATATTGATGCCTTCTATGGCTACCAAGGAACAAGTAGGTGAAGACATTGAAATTGCCAAAGCAATTTAAAGAACACATTCATGCTACATAAAAAGATGCCAAACAGAAAGCTGCCGAAAATCTGAAATGTATTGCGGATGAAGACTCTATTATCTGTCTCTTGCAAGATGTTTCTGCATCAAAGACATTGATGAGAATGATCCTAAAAGACTGAAAATTGTAGCATTCAAATTGAAGTTGCATGCAACCTTATGGTGGGAGAATGTGCAAAGTTCAAGAAGAAAACGAAAAGAAGAAAATCAGATTGTGGTCGAAGATGCTAAACATTTGAGAAATCAATTTTTGCCTTTTGATAATTAGTGAAAATCTTTTAAATAATTTCAAAGCTTAAAGCAAAGGAATCAACCAGTGCAACCATATACAGAGCAAATTATGGGGCTTCAAATTCAAATAGATATACAAGAGAGTGAAGGGCAATTTGCAGCCTGATATGTTAATGGCCTTAAGTTTCAACTTCAAGATCATCTTTCTTTGTTGAAAAGACCCATAACAAATGAGGCTTATGAATACGCTTTAAGGGAAAAGGAGAAATTGAAAAAAAAATGGTGAGTAAAATATGTGATATCTATCCAAATAAAGGGAAAGACGTTTCTTTAGAACATGCCATGAGTGAAGAGCTAGAAGAAGCCAAGAATGTGAAAGTTGGCTTTAGAGGAAGGGGGGGCTTTGGAAGTAGAGGATAAGAATGGCAATCTTTTGTAGATTGGAAGCCCTTGAGATGTTTTGTTTCTAGTGAAAACCACAAGGCCATAGATTGTCCTCAAAACCCTAGAAGGGTAATGGTACCCTAGGAAGAAGGGGAACTTCTCCTAGAGAAGGTTGAATCTGAGATGGGAGAGATTTTCATGCTGTGGAGAACCTTGATATCTTGGAACAAGGAGCCCTTGAATCTAATTGGAGGAGAAAGAGCATCTTTTGAACAAAATGTAAGTGTTAAGGACAAGGTGTGCAAGGTGATTGTAGATGGTCGATCTATCAACAATTAAGTATATAAATGGCTAGCGAATTGCAGATTTCTTGTATTCCAAAATCTAACCCTTACATGAAAGAAGGTCATAGTGTCCTCATGGATAAATCTTGTCTTGTTGCTTTTAAAATTGGTCCTTATGTGGATGAAGTGCTGTGTAATGTGGTTCCAATGGATGCATGTCATTTGCTATTGGGAAAACCTTGGCATTATGATTCAAAAGTTAGCCATCAAGGCTGGGAGAACACTTATGAGGTACAACATAAAGGAATGAGACATTTCCTAAAACTGTGGAAAGAGGAAGGGGCATTTGAAGTAATAGTTTTGTCTCTTTTAGCAGAAGTTAGATTTGAGCTTCAAGAGAAAAACAAAATTCTAGGTCAGCCAAGAGGTGAGATGGAGGTGGTTTGGGAGTAGAGGAGGCAAATGATTTGAAGAGTGAGGTACAACCCAAAATTGATGTAGAGCTGCAATGAGGTTCAATTGATAAAATTACAAGCGCAACTCAAGAGAAAGGTGTTGAATTTTCAGTTGACTATGACATTAACTCTCATTGGATTGTAGGGGATACTGCATTGTGAGAGTATAAGCTTGATCATCAAAAATATTCCAAGAGTGTGATCAAGAGTGTGGCCAAAGGTGACTATCTAACTCAATCTCAGAACAATGATATGAAGTATGATTGGGAGAATGGAAGTAATTTTAGTCTATTGGTTTGAGCAGCAATGACTATTCTGTAGCTTTGCATCAGGGACTTTGCTTAGCTTTACCTACTCAACTCAGTGGTGGTATTAGCACTGGATTCTTGACCTTGGAAGAACATGGGGTCCAAGCTTTAGTGATGGCTCAAATTGCACCAAGGAATCCCAAAAGAATACCTTGAATACAAGGCTACTTGAAGGCCCGCAACCTTGTACCGTTGGCAACATAGTATGTTTCTTTTGAATCAGGAGTTTAAGATGATGTAATTGCTGTCTCTATGCCGGGGCCCTCCTCTCTCTTGTCAGTTCCCTTTTTTAAGTTTGTGTTGAATTTTGTTTGGTAATGGCTTGCGGTGGCAGCTATTATGGGCTTCTTTTGGGAGGGGGGTTGAAGATGCTGTCTCTTTTAGAGGTGCTCAGTTTTTATTTTTGGATATTTTTCAATCAATAGGTGTTTTTTTATTTTCTTGAGTAGAGTTTTCTTTTCTGGATGAAAGAGTAGCTCAGATATATTTAAGTGGTCTAGGCTGTTATATTGGACTGCATTGGTTAGTGTATTTAGGGGAATCATGTAAGAATTTTGATTGAAGAAAATCAAGGGATATTTGGTTTTAAATCTTTAAGGTGTGTGCAGGGGTCTTTGGCATTGAAATCGATGGGGTTGGGTGGAGTAGTTGTCTTAATTCAACCATTCTAAGGCTTGCTGTACCGTTTATTCCATTTTTGTGTCAATTTAGAGCATGAATAAAGGCAACAATGCCATGTATTTGGGATTGGAATATTTTGAACATGTTTCCTTACACTTTTAAATTTTTGTAACCTGTCTAGTTACCATTTTAGTCCTGAGTAAGAATTGCAAATAGAGTATTATATGGGAGGTGATGTGCAGGACAAAGTATCTGTCTTCTTGAGGCTGGCGTGTAGGAGTAGAGGCTGATCTGCATCAAAGTTTTGCATGAAATTGTATTATAGCACAATATGGCCTACAAAGCAGTCTAAATGAATTGGGCTAAGAGAGGCAAAAAGAATCCAGGGCATAGGAGAAGTGCCCATGAACTAGAGGCACTAGAAGGCCGATTGAGGCTTGAGGACTCAAAAGATGAACTTGAAATTCAAGATGTTTAAGTTGGAGCAATATACCCCCCATGGATAGGCTTATTGAAGCCATTTTTAAGAAAAAAATTGGGGTGAATTTTGAGGTTTCAGATTTCAAAGGTGAAACCAACCCAGATATATTCATAGATTGTGTTTGAGGAATCAAAAGTTGAAAGGTATTTTGAGATGGAGGGCATTGATGAATGGAGGGCACTAGTGAATGTGACCTTAAAGGATAAAGCTTGCAAGCTCCAGGATGAAGTCTCATGGCGCTCTATGATGGGATAATTTGCCTGGTACCTAGAGAAGATAAGGCAATGAAAAAAAATCAGATTATTGCCTAAGATGCTGAACAGTTTAAGAAGCAGGATTTTAACTTTTTTCCTTCTGATAATCAACATTAACTATTTAAAGAGCTCCAAATATAAGACAGAGTAATCAATATGAGCACATACAGAGCAATTCAAGACTACAAATCAGAATTGATTTACAAGAAGATGAAGAAAAAATAGTAGCTTGGTACATTAATGGACTGTGTTTTTAACTTCAGGATGAGCTAGCCTTTCTCAAGGTGCATGCTGATCTATGCCGAGCTCAAGAGATGCATAGAGGACAATCCACAGAGTAATACATAGATAGATCTAGCCTAATTAATATGTAGATTATATTCAACATGCAGTAGAGATTAAATAAATACGTGTAGTTACCTTTACACATTTAATAGAGACAAGATATAACAAATGAAACTGTTCTCTTCATCTTGAATAGGCTATGTTATGTAAGAATATCAACAATTATGCTGCACTTAGAATTCAATATTATTTTGATCTTCCTGGCGAAACCTTGAGGGGGATTATCCTCCTCAGTGAGGCCCAAGGGCTGAGCCCATGATGGGGGTAAAAGGCTTGATAAATAAGTGGCTGTGAAATGTAAAACGTCATGAGATTGTAATTTGTTTCTTCATTGGATAATAGAAGAAGTGGATGACAGTTTCTCTATGGATGTAGCCCACATTGGGTGAACCACGTTAAATTTGTGTGTTATTGTGAATTGTTAATTTTTCTTTTTATTCTACATTGCAATCAATATTTTTTATTGCTTTGGTTTGCTTGAACCCTAACAACTGGTATCAGAGATGTGTATTTTAGTCATTTAATAGGAGATATAAGATTCAAGTGGGAGCAATTGTGGAAGAAGGAAAGTTTAGGGTTGAAAAGTTCAACAACCAAAACTATTAACTACAAAAGATGCAAATGGAATACTATTTGTATTAGAAGGATCTTTCTTACTATTGGGTGGAAAAGCAAAGAAGTCGACAAATATGACAATTCGGAATGGGAGATTATTGATAAAAAGGCACTAGAGACAATATGGCTGTGCCCGACAGTATCAGTAGCTTTCAATATATCAAAAGAAACAACAACAATGGGCCTAATGTCGACATTTGACAAACTATATGAAAATCTCGTAGCTTCCAACAACTTACTTCTTATGAAACATTTATTTAATACGAAGATGTTAGGTGGTGGGTTTGTTGCTGATCATTTAAATGAGTTTAACACGAACACTAGTTAGTTAAGTTTTGAAAATTAACCTTTGATAATAAGGTTAGTGCTCTTTTGATTTTGTGCTAATTGCTGGAAAGTTGGAATAACTTGGTCATGGCTATAAGTAATTCTCTCTCAGTTCAAACACTTTAAAGTATGATGATGTTGTTGGTGTTATCATTAGTGAGTAAATGTGACAGAAAAGCACCAGTGAGACATCAGGTAATGCTTTGATTGTGGAGAATAGGTCAAAGCAAAGAGAGGAAAATCCCAACAAATTGTGGGAAATCTAAGGGTAAATCCAAATCTAGAGTAAGGATGGAGTTTTGGCATTGCGGGAAGAAAGGACACTTAAAGAAAGATTGTTGATCTCAAAAGAGAAGACAAGGATATGGACACAAAAATAATAATGAAGCAAATGTAGCAGGTGATTTTGTTTAGATAATATTACGGATTCTTGGGTGTTAGACTCAGGGGCTTCATTTCATGTCATACCCCATAGGAAGTATTTTTTAAACTATGTTCAAGGTGATTTTGGATATGTTTATTTAAGTGATGATGAAGCATGTAAAATTGTTGGAAAGGGTAAGATACAAATAAAATTATTAAATGGAAACCAATGGTTGTTGAAAGAGGTGAGGCATGTAACCTTATTTGAGAAGAAATTTAATTTCAATAGGACAATTGAGAAGTGAAGGTTGCATAGTTACATTTATAGACAATTCATGGAAGGTCACTAAAGGATCATTGATAATAGTAAAAGGAGAAAAGGTAGGTACATTGTATTTATGTACTGGTAATTTTGATTTTTCTATGTCCTTAGCTTCCACAAGAATAGATACATTTTGATTTTTCTATTTCCTTAGCTTCCATCGGAACATATACAACATTATGACGCAGTAGGCTTGGGAACATGAGTGAGAAGGGGATGAGTTTTTTCCATTTAAGGAATGCCAGGATTGAAGTAGGTTGATTTGGATTTATGTGAAAATTGTGTTTATGGAAAATAGAAGAGAGTTAGATTATGTATGGGTATCGACTTAAGTATCATCTCTTGGTGGCTCTTATTATTATGTTACTTTACTAATGATGCAACTAGAAAAAATTGAGTTATTTCATTCCCAAAAAATCTGATGTTTTTGATACTTTTAAGAAATGGAAAGCTTTAGTTGAGAATGTGACAAAAAATAAGTTGAAGTATCTCAGATCAGGTAATAGAGGTGAATATTGCAACAAACAATTTGATAGTTACTATTCATACAATGGGATTCGTAGATGGAAGACAGTTCTAGGAACACCACAAGAAAATGGTGTGTTTGAAAGAATGAATATAACAATTATGGAGTGTGCAAGGAATATGAGATTGCATGCAAGATTGCCATTACAATTTTGGGCAGATGTTGTAGATATTGTTGTTTACTTAATAAATAGAGGGCATTCAAGTCCCTTAGATGGTGGTATTCGAGAGGAGGCATGGACGGGTAAAAAGGTAAACTAATCACTTCTAAAAACTTTTAGCTATGAAGCACTTGTCAATTGACATAGAAAATAGAACAATGCTTGAGGCAAAATCCAAGAAGTGTACTTTTATTGGACATGGAGTTAATGATTTTGGTCATCGTTTATGGGATTATGAAAACACAAAATCATTAGGAGTAGAGATGTGATATTCAATGAAAAGGTCATGTACAAAGATCAGTTGTAGGGAAAGAAACAAGAAATGGAAAACACAAATTCTATGGTGCTTGATGAAATCCCATAAAAAGTAGTTCCAAAGGTGCCAAAAAATAAAAATATTTAACAACTAGAACAAGTACCTCAAACTCCTATAAGAAGATCAACCATGATAAGTAAACCACTTGAATGATACTCTCCTTCATCGTATTATACATGTTGATCGATTTTGGTGAACTGGAAAGTTATAAAGAAGCAATGCACGTAGAGACCAAAAAGAAGTGGGAGCAAGACATGAAAGAGGAAATGGACTCCTTGATACAAAACCGAACATGGAGCTTGGTTCAATTTCTTGAAGGTAAAAGAGCATTGCAAAACAATTGGGTTTATAGGATGAAGGAAGAAGATGGAGGAAAAAGGAGGTACAAGGCAAGATTTGTTGTAAATGGTTTTGCACAGAAGCAAGATATGGATTTTGATGAAATATTCTCCCATCGTTAAAATGACTTCAATTAGAACTATTCTAAGTCTTGTGGCTACATAAGACTTGCATCTTGAATAACTAGATGTAAAAGCATCTTTTCTCCATGGAGATTTGGAGGAAGAAATCTACATGCAACAACCATAGGGATTTGAGGTTAGAGCTAAGGAAGAATTAGTGTACATGTTAAAGAAGAGTTTATATGGCCCGAGCCAAGCACCTTAATAATGGTATTTGAAATTTGATAGTTTTATGGTTGAACAAGGTTACAATAGATGTTTTTCTGATCACTGTTTATTTTAAGAGATTGGATAATAGTAGCTATATTATCTTGTAATTATGTGTTGAGGACATGCTTGTTGCTAGATCTAAAATGCAACATATAAATGAGCTTTAGCAAAAATTAGCAAAGTCATTTGCTGTGAAGGATTTGGATGCAGCAAAACAAATCCTTGGTATGAGAATAACAAGAGATTGGGAAAATCGCACATTAACATTGTCTCAAAGTGAACGTAGAGAAGGTGCTGAAAAGATTTCAAGTGCAAGATGCCAAACTAGTTAGTACACCTTTGCCTAGTCATTTCAATTGAATAAGGACACGTGTCTCAAGACATAGGAGGAGATGGACTACATGTCCGAGGTTCCATACTCTTTAGTAGTTGGCAGCTTGATGTATGCCATGGTGTGTACAAGGCTAGATATTGCACATGTAGTGGGAGTTGTGTGCAGGTATATGAACAATCTTGGAAAAGAGCATTGTAATGTGGTAAAGTGGATTTTTTCAGGTATTTGAGAGGTGCGACTACCCAAACATTATGTTTTGGAGGTTCCAACTCTACAAGGATATGTTGATTCATATTTGGTAGGTGATATAGATAGCAAATGAAGTACTATAGAGTATGTGTTTATTGTAGGTGGAACAATAGTTAGTTGGATTTCATGATTGCAAAAGGTTGTTGCACTTTCAACCATAGAAGTAGAGCATGTTGCTGCTATAGAGGCTAGTAAAGAGATGATTCGGTTATAAAGGTTTATGGAGGAATTGGGAAAGCAGCAAGAGAATAGTAGGTTTTATAGCGATAGTCAGGGTGCCATTCATCTTGCAAAGAACTCAACCGTTCATTCTAAGACTAAACATATATAGCCAAGGTATCATTTCATATGATTGGTTTTAGAAGATGGATAGTTGAGGCTAGAATAGGTACACACTAGCAAAAATCCTGTAGATATGTTAAAGAAGGCAATAATTTGAGAGAAACTGATTTCTTGCTAAGTTTTTCTTGGCCTTGAAGAATGATAATGGTGGAAATGAGAAACAAGCCAAGTCCAAACATGTAAATCTAGTGGGAGCTACAAGTGCAACAATGTTACTCCAAGATCAGTCTTCAAGTGGGAGATTGTTTAGTGTGGAGCTTAGTTAGTCTCCAAATAGGAGATTGTTGGTATGTGGTGACTAGTCATGTTGTTGGGCTTAAATTTTGGCGACTTTGACAGTCATGTTTTCCCCCCAAATCAATTAATGGGGAGTGCAGGGAGGGCAAAGCCCCTCCTATGGGGCTTGGGAGGACTATCCTCCCAGTGGGGGTAGAACCCATAGTAGGGGTTTAGAGGCAACTTCCCCAGTTGTGGCTGTTGAGGGCATTGTCCCCAAAGCAAAAAATATGCTCATTATTTAATAAAGGAGTTAGTTGTTATTTTGGTATGTAAAACTGACCTTTGTAAACTATCAAAAAGACTTGATAAATAAGTGGTTGTGAAATGTAAAAAGTCATGAGATTGTAATACGTTTCTTTGTTGGATAATAGAACTGGATGACTATTTCTCTATGGATGAATCAGGTTAAGTCTGTCTTATTGTGAATTGTTATTTTTTGCCTTTTATTTTGCATTATAATCAGTATTGTTTATTGCTTCGATTTGCTTGAACCCTAACATTTGCAAAGAAATTTGCTTTTTTCTGTAGTAGATTGTTAAGATTCTATTATTGAGCTGCAAATTCAATTGATTGTGCTATAGGAGTATGCTTTTTCCTTGTTTTTTCGCACTTTCTTTGGGTAGATCATGAATTGCACGAATTTTTGAGTGTGAGAGAAGTTTTTGCATTGTTCAAAAGTATGTCATTGTTCCTAAAAAATTGGTGAACTTTGTATATGTGCTTGTGAATGCCAAGGGATGTACGAGGTATCCATGTACTCAAACACTAGGGAGGGGCTTGTGTGGGGACTTCTTGTACATGAGAGTGGATCACACATGAGGAATATCCACTTCTGATAGAGGTTAGTTTCTAAGGAATATGGTGAATTCTACAAGCATGTAGTTTGGGATACAAACTTGCGTGAAAGTTTGTTTAATACAAATGCCAATCTAGGTATGGTATTATTTGCATGGTGAGAGTGAGATTTTGTTGAACATAAATGAGAGAAGGAATCTCTTGTTTTCTAGCTTTGAGGAGAACCATGAAGCTTCTTTTGTTTTGTAAGATACATTGTTGCAAGCTACAACTATTTGTTTAGAGTTGTCATGATTGAACTATTGAACTACTTCTAGAAGTCAAAGCTATAAGATTTCCACAATCCATTCAAATATTGTTAGTAGTTTCTGGGTTAGATTGTGTAAATTTTTTTATCATCAATGTTTTGAATCACACTCTGTGATTCATCATTTTATTTTACAACTCCTTGAGCTCTCTTGCATCCTGATGATGAATCACAGAGTGTGATTCTACACATTGATGATAAAAAATCTTACACGATCTAACCCAGAAACTACTAACAATACTTCTAGAAGTGTTGATGCACTTCATCTAGTTGAGAAGACAATATGCAGTTGTTGATACCAATGCATGTGTGACATTGTAGCATGATCTTTTTCTTTCGAGGGTGTTATTGATAGTGAGATCTTGGCACATATGGTGCTTGACTGTGGGTTTACTCTTCTTCGACCATTAAGGTCCAACAAACCACAACTTTTCATGAAATGCTCAATTCTCTATGGAGGAATTTACAAAAACAACAAGTGAACTTACAATTGCTACTTCTTCCACAAAGATTACAAAGATGAAGATCTGAACATCGTTTCATTGTATGACCTTTGTGCTTGCAATTACTACATATGGTTGAGGTGTGAAAAGAGCATCTTTCTTAGGGTTTTCAATGTGCAACGATTGTGCATGCCTTTTTCTGTTAATGTCTTCACACAAAGCATCGCCAAGTAGCTTGCACACTTTCTCAAGGGTGTTGTTTGGAGCGTTTCTATGAGGCTTGGGCTCTTTTTGGCTTAGTGCTATATAGAGTTGTTCATGCAGTCCCTTAAACATTCTCAAATTTCATTGGGTTGGAGTGCCTGACATACAATTGGAAGCAACCACATGTAGTGTATCGATTTGCAATGGAGAGAAGTGTATGGTACCTTCTCCACTTGTGTTGGGCCCCACTTTTGGGTCTTCTGAAAGGTGGAGTTTAGAATTCCTCTTCTTCTTCCTGCCCCAAATTAGACTCTAAACACTCTTTAGACTCTTCTACATATTGTTCATGAATTTGGTCATGGTTATTGTAATGTAGAAAAAGCGATTCTTGTGAACCTATGATACATTAAATGTGAGTTGGGTTGTGTTGTGACCATTTCACACATCGCCCCATTGCAAATGGGGACCCATGTTTTTTTTCTTTTTAGGGTTTTTTTTTTTAGGTCTTTTAGGGTTTTGTTAGTTAGCCTTTGCATTTTGAGTGTCGCCCAGGTGATCACATGGATAAGCAAGTCCAGCTTGAGTGATGTCTTGATCCTAAAATTTGGCTAAGTCTGGAATGTCCTGATCCTGAAATTTGACTAAGTCTGGAAACTGAAAAACCTCAAAAAACTAGATTTTGCTATATAACTCCTGGAGGTCTGAAACCACTCTCAAACATCCTGAAAGTATATATGGAATATAACTTAAAGTATAAGAAAGAAGAAAGATAGAAGGAAATGTCACTTATACTTAAATGTTCCATTAAAATTGTCCTGATAGAGAGTTCGAAAAGTCAAATTTCGCTCCTGACCTTCACTGAGGATCCAGAGCGAAAAGCGCTCCTATCCCTCTCCAAGGGTCCAAGGCGAATCGCTCATGTCCCTCACCAAGGGTCCAGAGCGAAAAAGCTTAGTGGAGTCATTCCTGACCTCGTTTGGACAAATTGAGACATCAAAGGCATGATGGAGGACAAAATGAACGTGATAGAGCATCCAGACTTGATTAAGGACGATGAAATGATGGAGTATTTGTCTAGATAGGTAAATTCGCTCCTGTCCCTCACCAAGGGACCAGAGTGATTTTATTCATATACACATTTTTAGACCTTTTTTGGACTCGAACTTTTATTCATGGCGTGTAAAGAGATGATATTTTCCTCAGCGAAGGAAATTTGAAGTGAAAAGTAAAAGGATTTGGCCCTGAGAGCAAAAATCGCTCCTGTCCCTCACTAAAGGACCGGAGCTTGAATTCCAATTTCGCATTATCCTTGCAAGATTTAAGTGGTTTCGCGATTTGAGGAGGTCAAGGGAAGTATGTTTTGCCCGTTGAATATAACTTAAGTACGCCACAATGAAGAAAATCGGCCTAAGTAACAAGTTCGCCCCTGTCCCTCTCCAAGGGACCAAGGTGACTGGCTAGGGCACTCCTGTCCCTCTCCAAGGGACCAGAGCGATTTTCCCTCAAGACAAGATTCGGGCAAGAGAAAAACAAGTTTTACGTTTGAGGTGGGTGAAGGAAGACGCAATCGATCCATTGAAGATAATTTTCAAAGCTAGCAAAGGACGAATTGGCTTGTAATTGCAAAAGTGCTCTCGTCCCTCACTGAAGGACCGGAGCTTGAATTTCAAATTTGCATTGTTCTTGCAGGATCAAGACAATTTTATGATTTGAAGAGACCAAGGAAAACATGATTTATCCATTGAATATAATTTGGAAGGCTAACAAAGGACGGATAAGCTTGGATTTGCAAAATAGCTCCTGTCCCTCACCAAGGGACCAGGGCGAAAATGCTTTAAAGTGCACTCATTTCAAAGATCGAATAAACTGAACTCGAAATTCTAAGTAAAAATGCCATCTTGGACGTCAAAAATGAGGTCTTGGACGTAAAAAGCAAGAAGTGTGAGGTCTAGAATGAGATCGCTCTTGTCCCTCACCAAGGGACCAGAGCGATCTTGTTAATAGCCATTATTTTTCATGATTGGGCGCCAAATATCCTTCAAATTACATTAAATGCCAGATTCGATAAAACCTTGAAATATTTTTGGCATTTAATAAAAGTGCATGGTATTTAATAATTAATTTTGAGCCTTAGAAAATCGAAACTTTTATTACAAAGGCATTTAAAGTTAATTATTATTAAATTAAATTTAAAAATGGAGCGCTTGGGAATATTATTTTAATGTTTTTGCAAAGTCGGCCTCTTCTCTTATTTAATGTTGTTTATTTTTGGTTCTATTTTACCAAGTCGGCCTATGGATAATGAAATGGTGAGCGCCTATATAAGAGAGGTGTGTTGAGGGATTTTAATCCATCATTCACTCATCATTTCAAATGTGATTTGGAAGGGCAAAGAAGAAGTGCGAAATCTAGCTGGAGTGGAGCAAGTTTCTACAAAGTGTGGAAGCTAAGGAAGGCGAAATTCATCTTGAAGGCTATTGGAGAGGTGTATTTCTTGCTAGATTGGAGGATAATTTCCAGATGTTTTGAAGGTATTTGAAGGCGAATTTCCAGATCTTGAAGAAGCTAGTGGAAGATGGAGTTCTTTTCCAAGCTAAAGGGGGCGCATTTTGCTAAAGGGAGTCTTGATCTACATTTTGCCTAGCGAATTCTCCTATTTTTGCATCATTTTTTAGAATTAATTCCCAAGTGGAGGTATGGCGTAATCACCTTGGCACCATTTTTGAAGATTTAAATTTTGCTTTGAAAATCCTAAATTAGGAAATGATAACTCAAGATTTATCATGAAGTTTCCTAATTAAAATCTTGAATCTTCCTTTTAAAGTTTAATTTTTTCAAAGATATGTTACTAATTTTGAAATGTTGTGTAGGTACCAAGATGGCGACTCCCAAGCTCGAAAGATCCACAAGTCGGAAGACTCTCCTCAGGGAAAATCAAGCCAGATCAAGGACGATCAAGCAAGGACAAGGACGACCTTCTTCGATCCAGCTTAGCATTGACAAGGGCGACCTCCTCCAGCCTAGCATCGACAAGGATGGCCTTCTTTGGACTAACGTCATCAAGGGCGACCTCTTCCAATCCAGCATTCCAAGGCGAGGTACATCATCATCCTGCAAATCAAGGACACAAGAAGTCAAAGCAAAGGGTTCGTTGAAGAAGTAGATAGTTCCAGATGAATTAATTAAAGCTAGCTTCTCAACAACATCAAATTGAATATCTACCAAGCTACAAGTGTCAGACGAGGTGGCATCCTAGTCATCACTCCTCCAGTCAGTGTGGTCCACCTCAACATTTCCAAATTCAATGTACCTAACTCATGGAAGGTGGCGCAAACTCCGATGTACCTACCCCAGCTATCCATTGGTGGAATTTTCTAGAGAGGACATGTGTCCAAGCAATACAATTTTATCATTGGTCAAGCATTAAATGTTATGTAATGGTTGTAACAAACCCTAGTTAGGGTTTTCATTGTAAAATCTTGGCCATTGATCTCGAATTGATCTAAGCCATCGAATTGTATTGAGGGCACTATATAAGCCCTGGCATTTCATTTTGTAAAGGGAATTAGAAATAGTTAGAATAGTTGGAAGCAGTTAGAAGACAGATAGAGAGTAGTTAGAAGGTGATTAGAATAGCAATTAGAGTAGAGTAGAGAGAGAAGGCAAAGATTGTTGCCAAGATGTTGTTGTAAAAGACTTGTAACCTCATTGAAGAAATGGTGAAATTTATGGGTCGATTCGACAACTTGCATGGTCTCTATACTTCTCGTATTTGATTTCATGTTATTAGATGAGTGGAAGAATGTGCTTGATTGATGGTGAAATTCGTATATCCATACTACTAGCAGTTTGTTGATTGCAGACTTGCCTTGCGTAGTCAACTGGAATCGTTCAACCTAAGCTTAACTTCAATTGTCGCCTCTTCATTGATATGCATCAACCTGATGGTGTCTATGCTTGCAGTGATGATTTGAACATCATAAAGCTTTCCTTCGAAGATCGCACTAGCCTTGTGGAGATGGTCTTGCGATGTCAAAACAAGACCTAGTTAGAATTCCATCAAAGATCAATCATTGCTCTTACATTCTTAGTGTTAGGATTAGATTCTTTCCTCACCCTCCTCCTTTTTCCTTTTTTTCAAGTCAAAGCAAGTAAGAGCCTGTGTTCCAGCAATATTCAAAGCAGATCAGACGTTCAATCATCAAATGCAAGTCCCCTTGTGATTCCAGCAAATCACATCATACCACAGAGCTTATCCACACGTAGAGACCCTACATACAAGAATCTTGAAGTCATCCCGATTGATTCTTTTCGCGACATCTTCAGCATTCGGAGGCTTTACTCAAGAGAGGATAAGGTACCTTTAGGTATTTTATTCTGTGTTTGATAGTGTACAAAATACACGTCAATAGGTTGTAAAATGCCAATTTTCAAGAAATTGTATTACATAATTGACAAAATGAATTTAGAATTGTAAATAGAAAAAAGAAAGGAACTTAGCACTACAAGACGAAGTTCATTACCTAGGACACTATCATGATTTATGGATGTCTATGTGATGCGCTATTGTTCTTTTTACACATTGTCATCGTAGTCTTGCACTATCATCCAAAGGAGTTACCAAATTCAAACTCCCTACACACAAAGAAACAAGGACAATAGAAACAATAGACAAGGGGGTACTAGGATGCGTAGAATTGCTAGAAATCAACTTAATCTATTTACTAAGAAATAGAAATAACAAGGAAAAGGAAGAGAGAGAATGAAATCTCTATGTAGTTGTAGTCTTCCATATGCTTGTTGCTCAAACAAGAAGAATGGTTGGGAGTGCTTGGGAGCTTGCCAAGAATAGTTATAAACCCCTAATTTGATCTTTCAACCTCCACGGGCAGTCAAATAAAAAATAAGAAAATGTGTGTGCGCTTAGCCTAAGTGCATCTAGGACTTAGAACAACAAATGGAATTAAAACTATGTATATTAAATCCTAGGTGTACAAGGATTAATTTATTTGCGCGCATGGTATTGGATAAAGGATTTTTGTAGTTACTAAGAGATTTGTCAAAGAGGATAGAGAAATGATATTGAAAGAAAGCTTGAACCACTACTAGAACAAGAAAGAAAAATTTCTTAACAACATTTCCACCCAAGTGATGAAGAAAAGGTTGAGAACAGGAGATGCCAATGTGATGCGACAACTCTTTTCCTTGATCAAGCCTCAACAATAGTGTGTGTAGCCAAGATAAGAGAGAGAAAGAGTGTAATATCCCAGTTATTTTTTTTAGGCCAATAACAATCATCCACAATAAATAACCCGTTAAGGTTAGAAAGCATAAACTGAAAACTTGCTGAAGATTGCAACCCTTCCACTTTCTGATCACCAAGTGCCCAATGTGGGAAGGTGAGAGCATACGGTGAATAGGGGATCGTCAGATCTCAAACTGCTGAAAGATGAAATGAAATACAATATTGGGCGGCAAGCCAGCCCCTTTCGCTTATCCAGCGGGAATGCAAGAAACTTGGCGGTGAACCAGCTAAGAGAAACACACAAGGCACAAATCACTCGACCGCAATATTTCAGCGGGAGGACTGAAATTACAAAACAAACTCAACTCAACCGCTTATGCAGCGGGAGGACCATTACAACCAGACATCACTCGACCACTTATGCAGTGGGAGGACTAAATTACAATTTACTTGAAAATAGGCGGCAAGCCAACCTCTTCCACTTTTCAGCAGGGTGGGATTTACAAGGCAGAATTGGTTAGTAGTACTACTACTTAACCTTACAATAATCAAGATAATGTGAGAAGAGAGTAATGCTGAACATCCAATTAAGAACATGAAATTTCTGCTAACATCAAAAATCTGCAGGCTAGAATTGCAAAACCAGTAGCATGTGGATTCACTAAAACACTCATAACTCTCTCATTACTCACCCAATTCACCCAAAATCTGTTCTAAACAATTTCTATACCCGCCACAATGAGAACAAACCCAAGGAAAGCCATTGAAACACCCATATTTATTTTGCACGCTTCCTAATGCATTAACTAAGCCCCACGCCTAACTTGGGAAGTTCGATTTTCAATAAAAAAATCCACACTCGAAATAAGATGCTAAAAACTTACAATATGCATCGCTAGTGGTAGGAAGGAAGGATGAGCCGGTACCCAGAATGATGGAATCGCCTGGCCAAGAGGTGCGAGCAAAATACACTTTCAGCAGTCCCGCGACCAGCAACCAGAAAACACTCCAATCTCAATCAAAACACTCCACAATCTGCAACTCACTCACCAACAACACTGGGAATACATGAACACAGCTAGATACTATCTTGCAAGTACGAAACTGAGACTTAGCTAGGAAGCCACACTTCGAAGCTCAGATTTTTCAATCGCCAATTCGGCAGCATAACGATGCAAATTCATTTGATATCCAAATGGGAGGCCAAGCACCTGTATTTATAGTTTTTTTCCTCTGAAATTCAAATGTAAATGCTCCCAAATTCACCTCACCAATTTGCATTTCATTTCACTCTCACATGGCATCCAAATGACATTTCATTTCATTTCCCAAGGTGGGCGCCCAAGTTGCATTTTAACCAATAATTCAACAAGTTCGAACTTGCCTAAGTCTTCAATAATAACTTAATGCATTCTTCAAATTTCAATGCCTAACTTAGGAAAATATAACATTTATATTAGATAAATATACATCTTTTCCTAAGCTGCCCAATATATCATTAATCAGTAATAAAATAAATAAATATTAAACCTTAGGATAAGGAAATAATATTTAATTAAATCACTTATGACTCCAATACTGATTATCAACAAAATCCAGGATGAAGCTGAGCAATGAAGACCACTTAACTGCTACAGGATCAGGACCCTGTCCAAACTGCTAAAAATAGAATTGCTCAATACCGCCACTTACTAAAAATAGTAAGTCAAGAAATACTCCTTCGAAAAACATGATCTTCGCACCCGGAGAAAGAGCTTGGAAAGCTCAGTAAGACAACATCATCCAAACAGCCAAACCCTAACTTACTAAAAATAGTAAGTTCTCACTTCACCAAAGAATCAAATGCATGTTATACCACCCTGGAGCTCATGAAAAACCCAGAAGGAAACCATAGACAGAACTGAAGAATTCCCTCCTGGTAAACCCTAAAAAGCTCGTGTAGAACTCCACAAAAGTTGGAAACCCTAATTCTCCTTTCCAAATAGCCTATGGGTCTCTGGAATAGGCCAATGGACCACTGAATTAATCACTGTGGAGAAGGGGACATTACAATCTGCCCTTCCCAAAATTGCTTGTCCTCAAGCAATGCCATCACAACTCCCAATTTTTTTAAACTGATCCGCACGAAAGCAAGTACGATCCCAGGGTCCCATGCTCGTCTCAAGAAGAACCCACCATGCCAATATTGCGCCAATCTGATCACATCAATGAAAGGATCACGCCCAAACTGCACTAACCTCCGTGGTAACTCCAAAATGTTACCATCCATGATACTCAAACTGAAAAACCTTGAAGGATTGAAATCAATATCATGCAGCATCTCATGCCCATAAAGCTCTGAGTAATCAATATCAATAATGCCACTGTCTATCACAAGCCTGGGCAATAGGAAATAAAGTCTACACGACTCACAATCAAACTCCACAACATATCTCCCCAAGGTGTCAAGCGGAGCCATGACTGTAAATGTGGCTTCTCCAAATCTCCTTGCAAAGATGAAAACAATCCTTTGCAAGAGCTCAACAACCTCATCCCCATAGCTCCACATGAATCTACTAGGCCTCAATTGAATTATTCTGATACAACCATGGAGACTTCTGAAATCTCTTATAGTTCCTACTTCAAATACCTTAGAATGATGAACCATAGAGAGCAAAGGTTCGCTGTCCCAGTCATAAGTAGAAGAGAGGGCATAAGAATGACCACTAGTTAGAGCTTGAACACTTCCCATATACAGATACTGATAGCCCCAACTCACCATACCTCTCATCTGAGACCATAAACCCGTTTTGCCAAGAGACTCTGAAGTCTGGAAAAGAGTACACCAACAATCCCCCAAGTCTGAAACGAATGACTTGAGATCTGATTTTAAGGAAATCAGCATCCAAGAAGATGAACAATTGCTGCAACATAGGAAATCGTCATCCAAAACAACACATTTGCTCACGTCCAAGGCTGGAAATATCTTCTCTAGTGTCTCCAACTCCGCATGGAACCATCCTTTGCTCAGAATATCTTCCCAATCCACTAGGTGATGAGCAAAAGGAACCATCAAATGGCTGGTAAAGAAGGGAACAACACCATCAAGTCTGAAAATTTGTTCCTTATCCCTTCAAAATCCTTCTTTTCACATGTAATAAGCTCCATCAGACCATGTTGATAATCTCGAGCTTGGACACCCAACCGACAGTGATCTTCAACATACTGAAAAGAAAACTCCAAACATCCCCAAGTGCTAGTAAGAACCAAGAGCATACTTAAGAAATTGATGTCTCCTCTAGCAACCCCTTGAAGCCTAACCATGAAAGCTTCAACAACATTGGAGTATGGAACAAGTGTTGCCCTCAAATCCAACTCCCAAAATGGACTAGTATGAGCCTTATTGTTATTCAACCCAAGAAATGGGTTATTAAGCATGCAATCACCACGTTCCGGTCCTTTCTCCCCTACTTTGTGAGTAACAAATCTGAAATCTTCACTCCTTGCTGCTGCAATGAAACCTTGGACGACTTCTAAATTGTGTTTAGACAACATCTTGATGCCAAAGATGTTGAAATCATCCAGCACAAAGAGAGGGTTTTCAAGAACTTGGAAGCCATCCCTTTCTTCTTGCTCACTTCCATCTTGTTGATCCAAATCTGCACATGCAACCTTTGTTTTTCTTGTGAAGTTCTCAAGATCAAACTCTTCTTGAAGACTATCAAGCTCACCAATAACTTGCTTGATTTCTTCAGATCTTTGTGCATTCTCTTGCTCCCTGAAAAGTTTGAAATCAGCAAACTGGTCTTCTAACTCCATTAGAACCAATTGAGTATTTCCTAACATGTCCTTTGTTGACTCAAGCTCAAGAGTAAGCTCTTCAACTTTCCTCTCTTCCCTTTGGAATGCACTAGTGGTCTTCCTTGCAAGTTCAAAGGCATAATCTCGATCTTTAATCAAGTGTATGTAATTTGATTTCAATATTTCCAAAGAGTCTTTGATAAGTTGCAGATTAGGGAGAGTAACTTCATCCTTAACCCCTTTTTGTCTCTCATCCATTTGAGCCTTCCAATAGAGTTCTTCAATCAAACTATGTGTGTGATCAAATTGGGATAGAGCTTGCATTTCTTTTTTAACAGACACCTTGAATTGACCATCCCACTCATAAGAATGCAGAGATGGTGTACTGCTGATAGGCAATAAGAAAAAATCAGAACTTTGTTTCTTGCAAACGCGGCCCCCATAGCTGCTCCAAGACTCTCGTCTAACTCCACCAACTAGCTGTAATTGCTCAATATCATGAAGAGGATCAGATTCTACTAAATCTTCAACTTTATGCTTACTACCAACTTCATGAATAGGTGAATCAGATTTGCATTTTAGAACCTCTTTAAACTTTCCATCATCAAAAACCATATGGTCCTCTAACTCTACAACAAAATCTGCTTTTTGAGTTTCATCAGGATCAAAGGGAAATTCATACCACACAGGTTCCTTGTCATCGCTAGGTGCCATCATATCCGGATCCCAAGTGCTAAAGGGCTGAATACTTTGTTTAGTTAAAAAGTGCTCACCATAGCTCCAAGTATCATCCAACTTAGATCTTGAATCTTTTCTTAATTTCCACACATTGCTATTCTCACCAAGAGCAATGCTAGAAACAAGTGATGTTTCATCTTCCCACTCAAACAGTGGATTGTCATATGTTTTCACTTTACCCATCTCAAACAATGGGTTATCAACGATCTGAAAAGTATTTCCTTTCTCCAACTTAGACCAACAATCTTGCTGTCCTAAATCTGAAAATTCCAATTTAGGACATTGCTCAAAGACTTTCAGAATTTTGTCAAGCTCATTCTTCAAACTACGAGTCTCAACCCCATTATTTTGAAATGCAATTTCTGATTGGTCCTCTAAATCTGCCCCTTGAATGTCATCATTTTGGTATATTTTAAACTCACAAATTAGGACAGCCTCTTGGTCATTAGGAACTTCATCATTAGCTGCAATATTTTCAGCTTCATAACATGAATCTCCATCCAACAATCTGTTAATCTTTCCCTCTTGTTTAACATCTTCAATTTTCATCTGCTCTTCCTCTAGAAGCACATGAGTGCATTCAACACTGTCACTAGTTCCATAAGAGACATTAAGAGATTCATCATGCACAACCTCAAATATTGTTTTTTCTTCTTCTTGAATGTCAACCTCATCAATGGTAGGTGCATGCATCACCACAGAGTTCTCATGAAGCACTGCCTCAAAGTTAGGTGTCAACACACCAACTCCATCATTTGTCTTTGTATTAAAGATATTGTTTTCAGACTCTTCCTTATGTTTGGATTGTGCAAGAACCTTTACGAACCCCATTTTAATATCTGGATCCTTCATCAAATTAATCAATCCTTGCATTAACTCACAAATAGACTTATCTATAGTAGACATTCTTCCAAACTCTGATATGCAACCAAACAACCACGACCCAACAGGATGGCAGGGACAACTTGTGCTCTGATCAATTTGAACACACAGGCTAGCAGGAAAACCAGCTCTGATACCACTGTAATATCCCAGTTATTTTTTTTGTTTGTTTTTAGGCCAATAACAATCATCCACAACAAATAACCCGTTAAGGTTAGAAAGCATAAACTGAAAACTTGTTGAAGATTGCAACCCTTCCACTTTCTGATCACCAAGTGCCCAATGTGGGAAGGTGAGAGCATACGGTGAATAGGGGATCGTCAGATCTCAAACTGCTGAAAGATGAAATGAAATACAATACTGGGTGGCAAGCCAGCCCCTTTCGCTTATCCAGCGGGAATGCAAGAAACTTGGCGGTGAACTAGCTAAGAGAAACACACAAGGCACAAATCACTCGACCGCAATATTTCAACAGGAGGACTGGAATTACAAAACAAACTCAACTCAACCGCTTATGCAGCGGGAGGACCATTACAACTAGACATCACTCGACCACTTATGCAGTGGGAGGACTAAGTTACAATTTACTTGAAAATAGGCGGCAAGCCAGCCTCTTCCACTTTTCAGCGGGGTGGGATTTACAAGGCAGAATTGGTTAGTAGTACTACTACTTAACCTTACAATAATCAAGATAATGTGAGAAGAGAGTAATGCTGAACATCCAATTAAGAACATGAAATTTTTGCTAACATCAAAAATCTACAGGCTGGAATTGCAAAACCAGTAGCGTGTGGATTCACTAAAACACTCATAACTCTCTCATTACTCACCCAATTCACCCAAAATCTGTTCTAAACAATTTCTATACCCGCCACAATGAGAACAAACCCAAGGAAAGCCATCGAAACACCCATATTTATTTTGCACGCTTTCCAATGCATTAACTAAGCCCCACGCCTAACTTGGGAAGTTCGATTTTCAATATAAAAATCCACACTCGAAATAAGATGCTAAAAACTTACAATATGCATCGCCAGTGGTAGGAAGGAAGGATGAGCCGGTACCCAGAATGATGGAATCGCCTGGCCAAGAGGTGCGAGCAAAATACACTTTCAGCAGTCTCGCGACCAGCAACCAGAAAACACTCCAATCTCAATCAAAACACTCCACAATCTGCAACTCACTCACCAACAACACTGGGAATACATGAACACAGCTAGGTACTATCTTGCAAGTACGAAATTGAGACTTAGCTAGGAAGCCACACTTCGAAGCTTAGATTTTTCAATCGCCAATTCGGCAGCATAATGATGCAAATTCATTTGATATCCAAATGGGAGGCCAAGCACCTGATTTATAGTTTTTTTCCTCTAAAATTCAAATGTAAATGCTCCCAAATTCACCTCACCAATTTGCATTTCATTTCACTCTCACATGGCATCCAAATGACATTTCATTTCATTTCCCAAGGTGGGCGCCCAAGTTGCATTTTAACCAATAATTCAACAAGTTCGAACTTGCCTAAGTCTTCAGTAATAACTTAATGCATTCTTCAAATTTCAGTGCCTAACTTAGGAAAATATAACATTTATATTAGATAAATATATGTCTTTTCCTAAGCTGCCCAATATATCATTAATCAGTAATAAAATAAATAAATATTAAACCTTAGGATAAGGAAATAATATTTAATTAAATCACTTACGACTCCAATACTGATTATCAACAAAATCCAGGATGAAGCTGAGCAATGAAGACCACTTAACTGCTATAGGATCGGGACCCTGTCCAAACTGCTAAAAATAGAATTGCTCAATACTACCACTTACTAAAAATAGTAAGTCAAGAAATACTCCTTCGAAAAACATGATCTTCGCACCCGGAGAAAGAGCTTGGAAAGCTCAGTAAGACAACATCATCCAAACAGCCAAACCCTAACTTACTAAAAATAGTAAGTTCTCACTTCACCAAAGAATCAAATGCATGTTATACCACCCTGGAGCTCATGAAAAACCCAGAAGGAAACCATAGATAGAACTGAAGAATTCCCTCCTGGTAAACCCTAAAAAGCTCGTGTAGAACTCCACAAAAGTTGGAAACCCTAATTCTCCTTTCCAAATAGCCTATGGGTCTCTGGAATAGGCCAATGGACCACTGAATTAATCACTGCGGAGAAGGGGACATTACAAAGAGAGCAAGAGATAGATTTCTTGTTGTTGTTGGAAAGAGAGTTCTTCTAAATGGAAGGGTTTTCAAAAGGGTTTCTTGGAAGTTGGAGGGTTAGATTTAGATGCACGAGGCATTTTTCAAGCAACTAGGTGTTAGAGTAGGTGACAATAGGTAAATGGGTGGGAAGCAATGTTTAAATTTTTGGAAACATGCAGGACAGTAGTGCATTGTGTAGATGTCCACATTTCACATTTGTGTTATGGAGAAATTACTCAAAATTCGACATGTGATCGTAGGTTAGCATGAATAATTGGAATGCAAATTTTGTTGGCAATTTGGTGAAGGAAAGGACCATGGTTGAGACTAAAATGATCCCTAAAACATTGTAGGGGAATGGACACCAAAGCAATCCCAAAACATATGTGAAATTGCAATGTTATGCTATTTTTGATGTTCTGGTTAGATGCATTTTCTTCTCATTTAATTTCAAAATGTACCTTAGTATTTCCTTGTTCTTTTAGTTCTAAACTAGAAAAAACACTTGCTTCCCTGAAAGGTACATTTCAAGAAAATAATGTTTTTTTTTGTCAATGAATTCCAAAGTTTCTGACCTTTTACATTTTCACCACAACCAATGAAAATGGATTTTTTAGCTATGACTATTTTTCTTTAGGCATATGATCAAAGACCTCAGTTAAAAACTTTAAGATGTGCATGAGAAGGTTTTTTACTTGTCCAAACTTCTTTTGGAGGCTCATTAACAAGAACAAAAATGGGAAACTTGTTTATTAGATGAAACATAATACTAATAGTTTTAGCACAAAATTTTTATTCTAAGTTAGTACCAGTAAGCAATGTGTCTAGCTCTTTCCATTAGTGTCTTGTTCGTCTATCAAAACCCCATTTTTGTTGCAGTGTATAAAAGTTTTTTTTATTTAACAATGTTATTCCTTTAACAAAATTCTTCAAATTTCTTAGAGCAAAATTCTCTTTTGTTACTAGTTCTCAAAACTTTTATCTTTATATCCTTTAACTTAATAAGTACCTTAAGTTTCTTTAACTTGATAAAAACTTAAGATTCACCCTTTAGGAAGTATATCTAAGTTTTTCTATAGAAATCATTTATGAAGGAACATGATAAACAAACTTTTCAATAGATGGTACATCAATTAGACCAAAAACATCATTGTGTATCAACTCTTAAATCTCATTTTCTCTAGTGCCACCATAAAATTTTACAAGGGCCATATATTTTTTCTTCAAATTTTACTTCCCCACCTGGCTACTCTAGAATGGACATTTCTCCTTATTTTCTTTGTAGGGTATTGACATAATTTATTTTAAAGTTTTAGATTTCAATAGTACTTGTCATACAACAATCAAACCAAAAAGTATAGAATAATGCTTCCATGTTTGCTTTCAAGTTGTTTGGTCTATAGTGTGCTATTTTGTGTACTTTTTCTCGAATTAATTGCATTTATTATCTAACATGATCCTTCTCCTGGATCCATCTTTTGGGATGTTTTCCATTTTTTTGACTATGTATGGAAAGATTACATTTGTTCTAGTATGAAACTTTTAGGCGTATTTAGAGATTTTCTTGACGTTCCTTAATGTGAGACAAAACTGTTTGGTGATCCAATTGAGTTGTCTTCGTTGTCTAGTTAGAACTAGCAACCGATATCTAACTCATTAACTAATTAATATGTTTTCATAAGAATTTGATCCATGTTGGATACAGAGGTTTATCTTGGAGAAGGAAGTTTGTTAAATAATAATCTTAGCCCATTGCTACAATAGTCAAGTTAGTCCAAGTTTCAACTCTAAGGAGCAATGCTTTTTTAAGATTATTTAGTCAGGGTTGTGTTGTGACCATTTCACACATCGCCCCATTGCAAATGGGGACCCTTGCTTTTTTGCTTTCTGGGGTTTGTTTTTTGGGTCTTTTAGGGTTTTGTCTATTAGCCTTTAGCTTTCGAGTGTCGCCAAGGGGATCACCTGGATAGCAGGTTCTGCTTGAGTTAGGTCAAGTTGGTAAATGATGAAGTTTGAAAGTCCTGATCCTGAAATTTGGCTAAGTCTGAAAGTCCTGATCCTGAAATTTGATGAAGTCTGAAAGTCCTGATCCTGAAATTTGGCTAAGTCTGGAATGTCCTGAAATTTGGCTAAGTCTAGAATGTCCTGATCCTGAAATTTTACTAAGTCTAGAAAACTGAAAATCCTCCAAAAACTAGATTTTGCAATATAGCTCCTAGAGGTCTGAAACCACTCTCAAACATCCTGAAAGTATATATGGAATATAACTTAAAGTATAAGTCTTATACTTAAATGTTATATTCCATAAAATTATCTTGACGGAGAGTTCAAAAAGTCAAATTTCGCTCTTGACCCTTCCTGAAGGTCCAAAGCGAATTTCGCTCCTGACTCTCTCAGGAGGTCCAAAGCGAATCTCGCTCCTGACCCTTCTAGAGGGTCCAAGGCGAAAATCAATCTAGGACTCATTTCTTGCCTTATTTGACCAAATTTTGATTTGCAAAGCATTTTGTTTGGACTTTGGAATTGATTGAAAACCTTGAAGAAACTGATGAATTTTGGCCAAGATTAGGAATTTCGCTCTTGACCCTTGCTGAGGGTCCAGAGCGAAATTCATTATAAACTCCATTTGCCACCTTGTTTGAGCTTGAAATCTTGTTCCTGGCCTTGAAAAAGATCTTACCTTGCCCTGTGAAGTGGTTTGAAACTTGAAGATTGAGCAGTTTAGCCTAGATTGTGAATTTCGCTCCTGACCCTTGCTGAGGGTCTAGAGCGAAAATTTTATTTGAGCCTATTTGTCACTAATTTTGGCTAAATTTTTATGTGCAGGGTCTCCTGGAAGGAAGGTTGAACATCATTCAAAGGTTTGGACGCTTGAAAATTGATGAATTTTGGGCAATAAAAGCAAATTCGCTCCTGACCCTTGCTGAGGGCCCAGGGCGAAATTTTGAATTTCTCTCATCTTGCAATGAAAAAAGTCAAGTTTTGGACATAGATGAAACAAGGACATCTCCCTTTACCCACCTGAGAAAGTTTCAATTTGAAAAAGTGAAGGATTTTGTTGAAAATGCAAAATTCGCTCCTGACCCTTGTTGATGGTCCAGGGCGAAAATCTTGTGAGAGATGTTTTTTTCTTAGTCTTGGTTGAATTGGAATGTCAAAGAGGTTTCAAGGTAAAAAAATGAAACATTTTGGTCTAAATGGCAAAATTCGCTCCTGACCCTCTCTGAGGGCCCATGGCAAAATTCTCAAAAACACCTTTTTTTGCAAAGTCAAAATGTTGTTCTATGATTGGAATGGATGAGAAAAGGCATGTTTTACCCTTTGAAGATAATATGGATGGCGAACAAGAAGCAAACAAGCTAGATAAGCAAAAATCGCTCCTGACCCTTGTTGAGGGTCCAAGGCGAAAAACCTAAAATTGGATTTTTTTCCTCCAGAGGTGAGCAAGGCTAAGCCTAGGCATGAGTGTGAAATGACATTTGAATTGCCTTGAAGTTGGGTTGGATGGTTAAAAATGCGAATTTTGATGCCCAAAGGCGAATTCACTCCTGACCCTTGCTGAGGGTCCAGGGCGAAATATTCAAATCCTCCTATTTTCCTTGCATTTCATGATTGGATTTTGGTTTTTATGACTTGGATGGGAGAAAGACATGTGTGTTATGCCTTAGAAATAATTTGGAGCTAAAAGAATGAAAGAATTTGCTCAAAAAACTCAAATTCGCTCTTGACCCTTGCTGAGGGCCCAGGGCGAAAATTTGATAAACACCTATTTTGCCTTGCAGGAACGAACCAAGCTTGGATGGGGTGAAAGAAGAAGGCCTTTGCCTAGCCTTGAAGGGTGGATTCAAAAAAATGATGATGGATTGAGTCTAGATTTGCAAAATCGCTCCTGACCCTTGCTGAGGGTCCAGGGCGAAAAAATCCTAAATGCACTTTTCTTCCAAAATTCAAGTAAAATCAAGCCCAAACTCCAGTAAAAGATGCCATTTGGAGTGCCTTGGTGATATTTTGGATTTGCAAAAATTGGATATTCAAGGTCTAATTTGGAAAATCGCTCCTGACCCTTGCTGAGGGTCCAGGGCGAAGTTATTGTCAATCTTCATTGTGGCCTTAGTCAAGCGTTGATATCCCTCAAAATCACCAAATTTGCTAAATTCCAAACATTTGGGAGGATTAAAATAAATTCGCACTAATTTTTTAATAAATTAATTTTTAGGCCTTGAAATAATTAAAAAATCCACCTTGGAGGCACTAAAATTAATTTTTAAAATTTAAAAAAATACAAATTGAGCGCTCAAACACATTTATTGGCTTTTGCAAGCAAGTCGACCTCCTTTTTAATGGATTATTATCTTATTTTATTATTAAAAAACTAGGTCGACCTCATAGTTGAGTGAGGTGAGCGCTCTATATAATGAGGGAGTATTGCCTCAAGTTGCAAATCATTCATTCATCCTTCTAAGTGCGAAATTGAGGAGCAAATTGGAGAGGCAAATTTCTTGCTAGATTGGAGGATAATTTCCAGATTTTGGAAGGTATTTGAAGGCAAATTTCCAGATTTTGAAGAAGCTAGTGGAAGGTGGAGCTCTTTTGAAGACTAATGGAGGCGTAATTCATCCAAGGGAAGACTATAATCTAAACCTTGTCTAGTAAAATCCGGTCTTCTTTCATTATTTTCGGAGGTCTTAGAGTTAAGTACTCAAGAGAAGGTATGGAAATCATTTTGATATTCTTCGTCAAGGCTTGTTTTAATTTCATAGCAATTTTTGAAAAGAAGTCTTAGACTTGAGAGTTTGATTTTGTTGATTAATTAATTAGGAAATGAAGAATTCTAGATTTATCATCAAATTTCCTAATCAATATCTTGAATTTTCCCTTTTGAGAGTCTTAATTTCTACATTTTAAGATATAATGCTTAAAGACTAATTTTGGAATTTTTGTGTAGGCATCAAATGGCGGCCTGGAGTCGGAAGATCTATTACTTGGCAGACTCTCATCAAAGAAAATCAAGCCAGATCAAGGACGGTCTCCTCTAAGAAGATCGAGCAAGGATAAGGGCGACCTCCTCCAGTCTAGCATCGACAAGGACGGCCTTCTTCGGTCAAGCATCATCAGGAATAACCTCTTCCAATCCAGCATTCCAAGGCAAGGTACATCATCATCCTGCACATCAAAGACAAAAGAAGTCAGAGCAAGGGTTCGTTGAAGAAGTAGATAGTTCCAAATGAATTAATTAAAGCTAGCTTCTCAGCATCATAGAATTGGATATCTACCAAGTTGCAAGTGTTAGACGAGGTGGCATCCTAGTCATCGCTCCTCCAGTCGGATTGGTCCACCTCAGCGTGTCCAGATTCAATGTACCTAACTCATGGGAGGTGGCACAAACTTCGATGTACCTACCCCGGCTATCCATTGGTTGAATTTTCCAGAGAAGATATGTGTCCAATTAATACAATTATTTCATTGGTCAGAATTGAGTTTGTTGTAACAAACCCTAATTAGGGTTTTCATTGTAGAATCTTGGCCATTGATCTCAGATTGATCTTAGCCATTGAATTGTATTAAGGGCACTATATAAGCCCCAGCTCTTCATTTGTAAAGGCTAATAGAGAGAGTTAGAGAAAATAGGAATAATTAGTCAATAGTTAGAAGGTGAGTAGTCAGTTGATAGAATAACAATTAGAGTAGAATAGGAGGACAAGGCAAGAAATTGTTGCCATTGATTGTAAATAAACTCCATTTTCATTGAAGTAATGGTGAAGTGTGTCGTTTCTTGCAATATGCATGGTTTCTTGTTGAATCTTCAATTCTAGATGGTAGGTGATTAGATCGAATGAAGGAAATTGTTGAATGCACCTGTGTGGAATCCGTCTAATCCAAACCACTAGCCTCTTGCTGATGGTAAGTGCGCCTTGCGTGGTCAACTGGAACAAATGAGCTTAATCATGAGTCGTTACACGTCTATTGTTTCATGCATTATCTTGAATAGTGATCAGTGTCAGATGGTGTATGATTTGAACATATTGGAAGCATCCCTTAGAAGATCGCATTGAGTTGGTGTCGAATTGTTCAAGCCTGATGGTGAGACCCAGCCCAGTAGGACTCCACCTAGTCATTCATCCATCTTCTCGCATTCTAGGTAGTAGAGTAGACTTCCTGAACCTTGCATCTTTTGCCATTTGTTTGTCTTCTAGTTAGTTAGTTGGACTTGTGATTCCAGCAAATCAGACGTTTAGTCATCAAGTGTAAGTCCCCTTGTGATTCCAGCAAATCACGTCATACCACAGAGAGCTTATCCACATGTAGAGATCCTACAACGAAGAACCTTGAAGTCATCCTGATTGATCCTTTTCGCGATATCTTCAGCATTCAGAGACTTTATTCAAGAGAGGATAAGGTACCCTTCAGGTATTTTATTCTGTGTTTGGCTGTGTACAAAAAAACACGTCAACAGGTTGGTAACAAGCTTGTCACCCCTTATAATTATTCATGTGGGGATTTCACTCTATTTAATGCTCTCCTAGTGGTGATATTATTGTACTTACAATTTGACTCATAGGGTGTTGCTCCATTTATCACTCCACCTATAGGGGTATTATGCTCCATCTACTTCACCTATGGGGCTACCACATTACTATGAGACTACCACTCTATTCTCTTCCAACTCCTTTTGCTCTATCTGTGCCTACCTCTAGCTCCTTCTGCACTTCGTCGCACAACTTCAATGCTCCTCCAACTTCTTTGGTGAGTGCACCAACTTTTCTAGTCACGATATTGAGATTTTGCACTTGCTCCTCCTATCAAGATGCTGCTTTACCTCCAATAGGGATGCTGCTCCAATTTAAGTGGAGATACTATTTCAGCATGTTCACCGGTGCTAAGATGTCACTTAGGGGGATTTGAACCTTGGTCTCCAACATGACAATTGAGTGGCTAACCCTCCAATTTGTCTTCAACCTGCAAGAAATTTATGGAAGCTAACCCTCCTTAGCTCCTCCTCTCTCTCTTTATCTCGATCAGATGTGATGTAATGTCCCCATTTTCATGAGGATCAGTCTGCAAAGGAGTTTGGCCTATAATTTGACCCTCGTAGGCCAAGGAGTTGTTTAGGGGGTCGACTTGGTGGAAATTGGTGGCTTCACATTCTATTTCTACTTGGTTTTATGACAAAATAAGGAGATAACACGTAAGGTGAGACGTGTGCACTTTAATTATAATATACTATTATTATAAAGTGCATATGTAATAAAATAATAAAGTGACTTAAGTATAAAATAAAAATAATTAAAAAGTCACTTAAGAAATAATAAAGTGTACCTACCCTCTTCTAGAAGGAATCTTATGATGGAAAGGATAAATAGAAGAGGGTAATTCATGGATGGGCATTAGTTGTTTTGTTATCTCTTGAATTGAGTTGTGGGGCCAAGGGTTGTCCGCAGAATTAGTCTTAGGGAACGATACCTCCCTTTGATCCGCATAACTGAGGAGGTGGAAGATCCTCTGAAGGGTTGCTTTGTGAGTGAGGAATATTCAGTTCTTCACATTGAGCTTATGGAGTTTTCATGTCAGTTTTGAGGAGTTTGCTTCAGACCTTCATAATGTCATGATTTTGTTCATTGGTCATAGTAGATGCATGCCTTCATGTGTTTAAGGTCAGAAATCTTATCTAAGGAAGAGGGCGATATTACTTGTTGTATTTTGAAGGAGAATCGAATCAAGTTGCTGCTGGTTATCAGACTGAACCAGACTATGCCCTCCCACGATCTTGTTCATTCATCATCTTTTGTGCATCGATTTTCATATTAGAGGACAGCGATTTCAATTGTTGAGCAAGGCGACTTCTTTGTGATATTTTGAATGAGTTTTGGGGATAGTTTCGGCTATATCTGAGCATCTGATCAGAACAGACCTGTGCCTCTTGAATCCTTCGATTTGGGTTGTTATTTCATGATTTGGCCTTGAGACACACCATTGGGTGAGGTGCCTTCTTCTAGGATTGAGACCGACCAGTTTAGGAGGTGAATTGGAGCACTTGTATGTAGTCCACTTTGGTATCTCAGTCCTTTCACTTGCAGCAGTAGGGGCGGCGTTGCACATGGTTTGATCTTGCACTTGGGAGGTTTATTGTCAGTTGATATTGCTTGCTTCTTCACTGCAGGTTCTAAGTTATCACATCTTCATTGCATTTTCAGTTTGAATGTGTGAGTCTATAACTGTCATATGTCCTCAGACAATCTGAAAGTGTCCATGTCTGTTTGGTCAATATATTTGATGTAAATCAGCTAATGTAATGAGCCTATTTTGATTCATTAATGAAGGAGTTATAAGGCTGTCCCTCATTTAGACATCGTTATATGATGCTTGCCAATTGTTTGACTTAGTGACAGTCTGCTGTAACCTTTATTTTCTGCATACCATTTTATGTCAATGAATTCAACTTTAGTAATTATGGTTGCACTATCATTCTAGATCATAGTTTTATGTTTAGCAAGTCACCATTTGTTAAAACAAGGGTTTATAATGTCAAGACATGTCTGAAGTAACTTGTACCAGTCATATGCCAAGTGTTTGACGAAATTCCCAAAGGGTCAAAGACTGGAATTTGATATCAGAATAGGTGAGGGACATTACATGTGACTCCCAAATCTGAAAGTTTCATGTATGGAATTAAAATGTAACCCCTCCCAAGTAACTTTTTCCAAATGTGGAGCCATTAATCAAGATGGTCGAGCAAGAATCTTAGAGTCAAAGTGTAACTCTTCTCCACCTAGCTACCACAATCAAAGCAAGCATGGGATATTCTCGATAAAGAGCAACTTCCCTCCACACGGGCTTTTCAATCAGTGGTAAGCATGCAAATGGGGGTTACACATGCAAATGAAGTCAGCACCACGTAAAATGGCTGGTCAATTCAAATACCCTCACGAAATTGTGACTCTTAAACTTCCTCGGAGTGTCATTAACTTTGGACAAGTGTCAAATGCAGCCCGCCAAGATTCAGTCCAAGGTGGATACCTAGATTGAGAGGGAAAGCCTTTTGAAATTCAAATGTTTGAAGTTGGAGTGCTCATCCATGCCTAGGAAACCATGGTTAGCATACTAAACTATAATTGAAGAGATAAAACATGTTTTTGGTGATACAGATTGCCCTAGCCCCAAGCTGCTCCTGCATTACTCACATGGCTACTTTTTTTCTCTAAATCATTCATCACATCAGAAAAATTCATTCTACTTGCAGCTATCATGACTGGATTGATGTGGCAATTCCGATACTTAATCCAATGGCATTTTCAACTATGGTGACTTCCATTTATTAGCAGTGAAATTCTTACCAACATCTCCACATATGCCCCTTTCTTTGGCCCTGTCATTTTCAAAGAAGGCAGTGTTTTGCATTTCCGTAAAGGTATCAGGAAAATCTATTAATCAATAGCTTAGCATACAGATGATATAGCAATATAATTTCCTAGTTTCAGTCAACTCTTCCATCACATATACTTTATGTTTCCTTGTGATGTTCTTCATAGTTCTGGAATCGTGGTTTATAACAGGTTTATCTTGTGTTATCCTTAATATAATTACTTTTGCTGATGAAGAAAACATATACTTCAACTGACCATGTACATTATATCCACGTTGTTTCAAATCATCCTGTCATTTAAACATTTAGAGATTTAATGAGGAAGCCGATTCTTATATTGGGTGCTATATTTGTAGTTTACTAAGGATTTGATATCCAATTTTTGTTAATATGCCTTCTCTGTATGTATCCACCTCTGTCAAGATCTGATTTCTGGGAATCTGGAGGACACAGCTTCCCTGATCAATAATGTGCATGTTAATCATGAATAGGAAGAATGAGTAATTGATTGCACTTTTAAGCTATTTAAAACAAAGCATTAATTTTTTCTGTGCCTATAGAATGTACGAGTGCCTTAGGGTATAGTGAATTGCCTCAAATTTTGATGCTACTTAAGCTTAACAGAAGACTTGAAAGACTGAATTTTTAAAAATTTCCTATCACATTCAATGAATCTGAGTGGGTCTTTCAACGGGTATAGTATTTTGTATTTTGATTTCTTTATCAGCATGCCCACATGTATGAATACCGGAAAGATGTGCATATATTGTGTTCCAATTTGCAAGTATAAGGAAATTACAATGGCTCTAACTACAGTAAAGGGTATTATATCTAATCACCTGAAAAGTTCCAATCATTTTTTCATTTTTTGATTGAGTTGTGGCTTTTGTTATCCGCTCTTATTTCCTAACATGATAAGTATCTTTGTTAAATTCTTCAGAATGAGAGGAGGGCAGGGCTGTGTGTTGGACACACCAAGGTCCCTTGCTGTCCAGTTGATAAGGTTCCATAAACATGATTGGCTCATGATTCTCATTCTTCTGGCAAGTATTGGCATACTTAACCTCATAGATCCATTCTATCGCTTTGTGGGGAAAACTATGCTGAATGATCTGATGTATCCTCTCAAAGAAAACACAGTCCCATTTTGGGCCATTCCAGTACGTGTTGGAATCATTTTCCCGTATATCCTTTCTCATACTGTAATTTATATTAATAACAACTTTTCATAAGAAATATTTTACTACATTTACTGCCACACATTTCTTCTTACAGGACACACTATCAATTTTTATATTTAGTGTTTTCTTAAGCTGATGAATAAAGAATCCACTTACATCTGCTGTAAATATCTGCAGTTCCATGTCTGACAAGAAGGGTGTTAACTGTTATCAGATACTTGCAGTAGTTGTACCATCCATTGTTTTTTGCATCTACTATTTTTATCAGAGAAATATTAATGAGTTACACCATGCTATATTAGGTAACATTCTCATTTCCTTTGCATTCTGTCTTTTTACAAATTGTTTCTGTTTCCGTTGATTTAGGACAGCTACTGATATATTTAAATTCTTGATCTGAGTCTATGACAGGTCTTTTGTTCTCAGTACTTATAACTGCTGTTGTAACTGATGCTATGAAAGATGCAGTTGGCCGACCTCGCCCTGACTTTTTTTGGCGGTGTTTTCCAGATGGCATACCAGTTGAGAACTACTTATCAACCTCCAGTACTAAACTTTATTCTTAGTTGTTTTCTCTTCCTGATTAATGATCATTTTGGTGGCAAGCTCTGTTTATTTATTGTTATTATAATTGTATTATTGATGGTTCAAATTAGCCTTCTAATTGGTATGAGGTTGTTGCAGAAATTTGATAACATTACTGGGAAGGTAGAGTGTCATGGAAATAAACATGTCATAAGGGAAGGGCATAAAAGCTTTCCCAGTGGACATACTGCATGTAAGTGCAGCATCCTATACTTATTGGTAAAATCGTGCTTTTAATTTGTTATCCCTAAAATTTGTTTGCTGAAATTGATTAGTGGCAGCATGTGGGACTAAGTCCTCCTCTATTATCAGGGGAGGTTTCCTTTTATTTAAAATCCGTGGAAAATTTACAAGGTGTGGAATATAAAAGAATACTTGCGTTCATACAAAAATCAGCTATTAGGTCAATCATTCAATAACATGCAATCTTAATAAAATAACACCATGTAGAGAAATAATGACAGTGCTACATTACAAAACATTAAACACCCACTTGGAATAATGCACAGAACAGAATGGAGTTAGATTTGTTTCATAAACCAGCATACAATATAACCTTGTACAAATAAACTAAATAATCCACAAGATTAATTCTCAAAGATAGACCTCTTTCATAAATAAAAACCTTTCAAGACATCTTCATTGTATTGTATTGCAAATAAAATGTAGTTATTCCTTTAAAAACTCATAAAGTCTCAATAGCTCTTCTCTTTGTTGATTGAGAAAAAGATTGTTTACAATGATAAGAGACCCATATTTATAATCCACTGGTAGTTATAAGCTACCTCCATAATTGTAAGGTGTGGAAAATTAGGGCTTCACCACTTGGATTGATAAAGCCACTAATTTTGCTTGGGAGCACCAAACATTAGGGAGGAAAATTGGATTTGATGGATCCAACCCTAAATGGATTGAATACAGGTTAGATTAATTCCTCCCTTGGTTGAGTTGAAACTGAATTTGAATTAAGGTTAAATTGCAATGCTAGATCTAGGACAAACAATGAGAAATCAACAAAACATAACAGTAATAGAATGTTCTAGATATCATGTAGAGCTATAAACCTAGATCTGAGGATGGAAAATAGATTAGAACTTGTGACAGAAAGTTTGAGCCGAATTGTCGGGGCTAGGGGGAGTAGGTAGCCCTAGTCCTACGAATATCAAGGGCAGACAAACTTGATGTTTTCCAGATCAAGATGAGGCACAAAATCCATTGTCATAAATTCTCGGGATTGAGGGGAGCCGGTCATCTTGGTCCTCCGTTTTTCGCGCCTTAAAAAGTTGAGTCTAATTGTTGTCGTCTACTCTGCTAGATTCCTCACTCGTAGCTCCTGAGACAAATCCCTGCACACAGAAAGAAGGAAATAGGTTTGTTGATGAGGATTTGCCTTAGGTCAAACCTCGGTTTAGAAATTGACCTTTAAATTGAAATGATAATTGAAATAGAGTTGAAGTAGAATGCTTTCTTTTGAGGGAAAGGCTAGCACTGATCTGAAAATGCTTAAACTTGATACCTTGATGAAGTTTGCTTGAATCCTCATGCAAGGGTTTAGGATGTCATATAGAATGTCTTCATAGAAGGTTGATCATGGATACTTGAACTTGATTTGACCTTTTTTGATTCTTGATGAATATTTGAATGCTTGCTCACATGACTTGAATTTGTAATTGAGAGCTCACTTATGATTTCCCTAGTTCTCCAAAAGTTCTAGTTACGAAATGAGGGGGGTAGGCTTCCTTTTATACCTAACCATGCATTAAATGTTTAAATTTTCAGAGCATGCCGACATAGAACCGGATTTCCTGCCCACATAAAGAGACTTTTGTGAGGTCCTATTTTGGATTTTGATTGGAAGGACCGGGGCGGTTAGGGTGCCTTGGTCCTGAGCCTGGACCAGGGTGCCTAGGGTGTTTTGGTCCTGTCAATTAGGACTCAAAATTGGATAGAGGCTGGATTAGGAGTTGAAAATGCAGATTTCAAGAGGGTGTGAGCAGCATAAAAGTAGACATTGAGCATTGAAGGCCGGAATGCCAAGTTGAGGCCTAAGTGAGGACGAAATTGTATAGGGATACAATTTACGATGCTACAATAATTAACTCTCACATTTGCCTTGGAAACCCTAAAATAACAAGTTATCACTTCAATCACTTTGAAACTAGAAAGTGGGATCGCCTGACTTAAGTGATGCCTTAAAGTCACTTAAAATATATAATCCCATGATGAGATCTATAACCTCAATGTGAAAATATAAAATGATTCACATTTCATTTCTCATGAAGCTTGATGATGGCTTCAATTCTTCATGAAGGTGATAGTCCACTTGTAGAATACATCCTTTTGTTGATGGTTTTGCCTGTTGCAACAAGATCAAGTGGCCTGAAATTTCTTGATTGAAGTTGAAGGATGAGATGGGGTTGGTTTGCAGCTTCTTTGTTGCCAGTTCTTCCACTTGAGCCTAAAGTTTAATAATGTTTGAATAGAGATCACATGCCTCCTATATGAATGTTTTGTCAATGATCATATTAGGGAGAGGAGAGGGGAATCTCCTTGCATTGTTACTGGTTTGAAGGAAGGTGGAATCTCTATTTCTATTTGATAACAAATATTTCCCAAATCATCTTCAGGAAAAAAATGTGCCATAGATTTGAAACATTAGTGTGACTTCACTCAAATTTTGATGAATTTCCCTAGTGAAATTGGCATAGAGTTGACATGACTTTTCAAGAGCATTGCAACGATGCTCAAGAGTGAAGAACCATTTATATGTTGCCTGAAGAATGACTTTCATCCTAATTTCATCAAAATTGCAATTGGGGTATCAATCCTTAGAGAATTTCTTATTTGACTCCGAGATCCTATAATGTCCCCTTCTCAGTGAGGAGAATTTCAGTGGGCCATTAGCCTATTCCAGAGACCCGTAGGCTAACTGGAAGCAAAAATTAGGGTTTCCTACTTTGAGGGGGTATGACATGCATTCTGTTCTGAGGAGAATTCTGGACTTACTATTTTTAGTAAGTGTCATATTTGGCAGTTCCATTTTTAGCAGTTCAGTATTGAACCCCGACACAGTTCAGTTTGATGGTTTGCAGCGCCACAATTCATGGTTTGATTTGGTCTTATCAGTAATTGATTTACAAGTGAATTTTTAAATATTAATACTTTATATTAAAGTTTAATATTTAATTGTTGGTGTGGATCGACTTAAGGAAAATCCCTTCACTTAAAATACTTATTATTTTCCTAAGTCAGTTGGCGTTACAAAGGAAGAGGAATATTTCATGTTTTAATGATTTTCTATGTGCAAAAGTGTTCACCTTGGAAAAGTTCGAACTTGTGCCTAGACAAGGGGACACCAAAGTCATGTGGTGACTTGAAATGAAATTCAAATGAGATTTTACGAATTTGGGTGCCATTTGAAGATGAATTTGAATCTCAGAGTCTATAAATACGAGAGTTTGGCCTCTCATTTGGCATCCATGAAGAAATTATAAGGAAATGCTCCCAAATTTTACATTGAAGCTTCGGGGAAAGCATATCTCCTAGCATTTGTTGGATTTCTTGCTTGAAAGATAGCAACTAATCGAGCTTGAGACCTCTCTTCATTCAGGAGAGCGGATTGAAGGACAAAGATGCAGACTTTGTGTTTCATTTTCAGAAGTGTGGAGTGTTTTCTGAGCTTTTTATGTTGCTGGTTCGTGTGTGTTGAAGGTGTTTTTTGCTGGTGGCTCCCTATGTGCTTGATGTGTGGTTCTGGGTATCGACTCCATCTCTTCCTATACCTTGGGCAATTAAGTTCACCATTTTGCGGATCTTGAAAAGCTGATTTGGTTTTATGTAGCAAGTCAAACTTCCCAGTAGGGTCATCCCCTTTCCTTGGCTACCTCGAGTTGCGTGCAGATTGTTTGAGGTGTTCGCAGTGCAGGTTTGAGGTTCTATTTGTGTTGTCAATGCTATATCTTTCATTTGCTTCTGTTTTTGTGCGATTCGGAGTTGATTGGAGAATTTATGAGCATTTTGGGGTGTCCGTAGCTTGCTGGTCTGTGTGTTTTCTATGCGTGTTATTGATTTTCAGAATTTCATAGTTGTGTTTTAGAAGAGTTTTTTTGGTGTGAGTAGTCTAAGTCGGTTGGGGAGTGAATATCTATTATTGTTGCAGCTGTTGGACTTGTTATCAACACTTGATTCTTCATTCTATATGATTTGTAATGCTGGTTAGTAGTACTAACAACAAAGTTTTGTTATTTCTTAATCCCACTGCATAAGTGGAAGAGTTGGCTATGCCGCCTATCTTTGGGATAGTGATATTTCATGTATTGATAATCCATAATGTGCATTATAAAGCTAGTTAGTAGTACTAACAACTATCTTTTGGATTATTGCTTGTAGTCCCACTGCATAAGTGGAAGAGGCTGGCTTAGCCGCCTATTTTGAATATTGTAATACTGTCCTCTCGCTGCATAAGCGGTTGAGTTGATTGTAATTTCATTTTAGTCCTCTTGCTGCATAAGCAGTAGAGTGATTGTTCTTCAGTTTCTTGTATCCTCGACTGGTTTACTGCCAAGTGAAGTTCAATATTTTCCATATCTCGCTGAAAAGTGGAAGGGGCTAGCTTGCTGCCTAGATATTGTAAACAGTTTTCAGTTTGCATCTAACGATCCCCTATGCACTGTATGCTCTCACCCTCCCAGATTGGGCTCTCGGTGATCAAAAGGTGTTAGGGTTACTTTCCGCAAGATTTGAGATTTTAGTTCTAACCCTAATGGGTGTTTGTATTGCTTGCAAACTTGAAAAAAATTAAGGGGAATATTACAGTGGTATCAGAGCTAGTTTTCCTGCCAACCTATGACCTCAGTTGATCAGAGTTCTCCATGAGTGACAAAGACATCCGCTACTTTAACAGAGAACGAAGAAGACAACAATATCAGATTCCTGCAGTGCCAGTTGAAGAGACTTTTTCTGAGGTTTTGAGAAACAAAGAGAAAGCAGTTGATTCAGGTGATTCGGTTGACACTATGGCAGAAAGGACAATAGAACAGAATGAGGCTTCTGATGTTAGCGCTGAAAGACAGTTTAATGCCATGATGGATATGATGTCTTAGTTATTGGTGAAACTTAATCAGAATGTGGTCGGAACTCCTAACCAACCCAACAATGGCCATGAAGCTAGCACTTCCAACAATGCTAGAGGGAATGGAAATGGAAATAGGAGTAACAATGGGAGCAACAATGGAGGTTTAGTTACAATACCTTTACAACCTGTCTTCCTCCCTAGGGAAGTGCCACAACCTGAAGTTGAGATCCCAATAGCTGATGAGATAAGGAACAATTACATGGAGTATGCTTCATTTCCTGTTGAGATCTGAAATATCCTCACTCTAGATCAGTTTATGAATCAAAAGATGAAAAGAGGTAGAAGATATGACAACCGCCCTCATGCTCCAAGAGACTATCAACAAGCTCTTGGGAAGGTGACTAGCTCATTTTAATGGAAGTGATCAGAGTTCTGCTAGAGCTTGGGTGCAGAAGTTGGATAATTACTTGTTTCTGAGATCGATGCCGGAGGAAGATGCCATCAAGTTCGCTACCTTGCACTTGGATGGAGCTGCTCACGAGTGGTGGTTTCATGGGTTGGTTTCCCTTGGCTATAGCTCGATTGTCACCTACAATGAGTTCACCAACAAGCTCATTGAAAGGTTCGATACTAAGGACCCAGAGGTGAAGTTCCATGAGCTTGCATAGCTGAAACAACAAGGGTCATTAGACACCTACATTGCTGATTTCCAAAGATTAGCTGTGATGGTGCTAAACATTACAGAGAAGAGACTTGTGGTCCTCTTTACTGAAGGATTGGAGGAGCCATTGAAGGGGTGGGTGAAAGCATTTGATCCTCCCACTCTTAATGAAGCTGTCAAGAAGTCTAGGAGTATGGAGTTGGCTGCCGCTAAGTCCAAATTTCAGTCAAAGCCTTTCTCATTTCGTAAGGACAAGAAGAAATTTCTAATCAGCCTAAGAAGTTTTCTTCCCGGATGGATGATGAGCTCCGTCAAGAGCTCCGAAGGAAGAATTTGTGTTATTCTTGCAGAGAACCTTGGGCCCTGGGTCATAGATGCCATGGGAAGAGTAATGTTCGTCAAATGGAGGCATATTCAGTTGATGGATCAGATTTTGAAATTTCAGAACAGCTTGATTAAGAAGGAAGTGAATATGAAGAGGCTCCAGAAGGGCCTGAAAGTGACCAAGAAGATAGGGGTGTAGTTGCTTAACTCTCTAGCAATCATAAAAATGAGTCATTTAGAGTTCGTGGAGTGCTTGGAGAGCACCGAGTTTTTGCCCTCATAGATACCGGAGCGACACACAATTTCATTGATGAAAGGATTGTGGAAAAAAGAGGCCTGATAATTGAAGAGGTCAATGGATTCAAAGTTATGGTAGCTGATGGTTCAACTATCTCTTGCAACTGAATGGTTTCCAACATGTCTCTGAAGTTGGGAAACTATGAAATTAAGGATGACTTCTTTGTGGTGAGTATTGGAGGAACGGATGATGCAGTTCTTGGAATTCAGTGGCTACGATCTCTTGGAGAGATCACTTTAAATCTGCAAACAATGGAGCTTAAGTTTATGTCCGAAGGAAAGAGAGTGGTGCTAAGAGGGATGTCTAATGGAGGTCCTCAAATTGTTTCATTGAAGAGGATGGAGCGGCTGATCCGACATGATCAAGTGGAGTGGGCAGCAGAGTGCATGATCATGCCATCTAGCCCCATAGATGAGAAAAGACACCATCCTCCTAACATTCAAGCGTTGATCACCAAAAGGAGTAAGGTCTTTGAAAATCTGACTCCTGGAAGAGCTCCTGAAAAAGGGATCGAGCATATCATTGAGTTAGAAGAAGGTGCTAAGCCGGTCATTACTACTCCTTACCGGTATTTGAAGAAGCAGAAGGATGAAATAGAGAGAGCAATAAAAGAGCTTCTGGAGATGGGGTACATTAGGCCGAGTAAGAGTTCCTTTGCTTCAGTAGTGGTGTTAGTGAAGAAGGACGAGACCATGCGCATTTGCATGGATTACTGGGCTCTTAATCAAAAAACCATAAAAAATCGGTATCGTATTCCTAGGATTTATGAGCTCATTGATGAGCTACATGGTGTTGTCTACTTTTCAAAGATTGATCTTAGATCCAACTATCATCAGATTAGGATGAGGGAAGCTGACATTGAGAAGATAGCCTTCAGATGCTACTTTGGGCATTTTGAGTTTGTAGACATGCCCTTTGGCTTGACTAATGCACTTGCTACCTTCCAATCGTGCATGAACAAGATCTTCCAGAAGCAGTTTAGGAAGTTCGTGCTTATCTTCTTTGATGGCATCCTCATTTTCAGTAAGTCATGGAAGGATTGTTAGGGGTAAATAACGTATGTTATTAAGAATAATATTTATAAGTGTGTTATGTTTATATTTATGTTTGTCGCCGAGAGGTTCCCGTTGGGTAGTTGGGAGTTGGTGACGGTTGGCAACTTGGCCAACTGTCAGGTCTTTATATTGTTTGGTTAGAACCTCGGCGGGGAGATTATGTATGGACAACTCTGGACACTGGAATAAAGATATAACTTTTCTGGTCTAATTATTATCATTGTCATTTATGTTGTGATGTACAATCGTTCTGTTACATGAACACTTGGTACGTGTGGGAAATATTGTGTTATCTGATTATTCACCAACCATACATTTAGGACCAAACATTTTGGCGCCGTTGCCTGAACGAACCTGGAGATAACTATGGCGGCAGGTGGAAACAATTAATGGGCCGGCCATTTAACTAGCAGTTAATTGTCGTGGACAACGACACACACGAAGAGAGTACTATGGAAGAGGAACAAGAGGATCAGTTGACGACAGACTTGGTGGAGTTGTGGGACGTGTCGGTCACGCAGTAGGTGTAGCGAGAGGCTTAGGAGAGAGCCGTCTTGGAAGGCACGGTACGTGGTGAACTCACCGTTAGCACCCCCATCTTTGACCTACTCGGGATTCCAAGGTTACTTGCCAGAAATTTGATTGCACTCCAAGACCAAAGGGAGGAAACGGCAAAGGAACTCCAGCGGCAACAAGTTCTCCGACGGTACGAGGAACGGAGTTGTAGGGAGGAAGAGGAGAGGGAGGCTAGTTGGCGCCGTACCTCTGGCACTTGAGTCCCCTACAACCAAACAAAGATAGACGTACCACTGCTATCGAAGGAGTAGACGAGGGAACTGTACGGAGATCTCTCCGAAAAAAAGAACAGGCCGATAGGAGACGACGACTAAGGGAGGTTGCCGACTGGAGGAGTCTGGAGAAACACAACAGAAGTTGGAGTGTGATTCGGAGTTGTAGTCAGGAGAGGCAAAAACCGTGTACGTGGAAGGAGTTGGCCGAGGTCGCCAGGAACTTGCCACTTCCAGACGTAGCGGAGGAAGATCTCGCCGACCAGGCCCCACATTCGACGTCAAGTGAAGAAGACTCCAGAGCCGAATCGCAAAGCACCCAGTTGGAATTTTCTGAACAAGGAGAGGAGGCGGTACGAGACCTGCATGAGGAAATCGCCACTATTTTCAAAGCAACGTTGTCTGGCATTAAAAAATTGTCCTTGTTAGAGGGCATCAAAATAGGAGGGTCAGATTCGGAAACCCCGGGAAGGAGGGACTATAGAAGCGAAGGTGACCAAAGCCCGGTTGACAGGGGCCTGACTGGACCAGGAGCGTACGATACTTGCCGGACACATAGTACCTTCCTGACATATAGCCATTTCCAGGCACTGCATAAAACCATATAGAAAAGAACGATGGCACACACTTCGGAGAAGAAGAAACTCCCAAAATTCATGGACGACAGGTTAGAGGACTTCGTACGACATTGCAAGACATGCGTCACCATTTGGGAAGCAAATGGCCAGGACGACTGGGACTACTGGGTGAAGGCATTCCTAGCCACTGTGCGAGGAATAGCTATTGACTGGTATACAGACCTCGATGCTCAGCATAAAACGTCCTGGAGCAATCTGAAGGCCTTCGAGGAAGAATTCAAACTCGTACGGGATGACAATGAAATTGTGGCAGAGATTTACAACACCAAACAAGGAAAAAACAAAAGTGTGCGCGCATATAACAGAAAGCTGAGGGAACTACTTAACAAAATGGAGAACCAGATGACGGATGGCCTCAAGAAGGGGTCGTTCGTAGAAGGATTGGTACCATCCTTGAGAAGGACGATGAAAGTGGTCACTCTGCCATCGTACGATGAAGCATACAACCGCGCCATGGATATTGAAAGTGAAAACAAGACATCTCGGGGGAAGCGACGGGCGAGTGACGGTGACAGCACGGACAAAGACAACGATGGGGGATCCAAAACCGTGCAAGCACTCCGGAAGGATATGATGAGGATGATGGAGGAGTTAAAAGGTGACAATGAAAGTGGTAGGGAAGGAAAAGAACTATGGTGTACTGACTGCAAGACTGAAGGACACACTAAAGGAAGTTGTCCCCGCAAAGTTTTCTGTGACATCTGCCAAGTAATGAGACATTCCATTAAGGAATGCCCATACAATTTGAAAGCACGGAGCACACAAGTGCTCTACGCCCAACCCGATCATGCCACACCGCCGGCGACACCTTCGAAGCCAACAACAAACTCTGACACCTCCCCTGGAGGGTACAGAAACAATCGGCGGGGTAACAATAGATCCAATAATAACACACCAAGGAGCAGAATTCAATACGACGGGAAGGGGTGACCCATGATTCAATGTAGGAAGTGCAATGAATGGGGTCACTTTGCCAGAGAATGCCAAAACGGAGGTGATGCAGGAAGTTTGCTGTCCAGATGGTGCGGTCTAGGAAATTATGAGGACATAGATTGTCCAAAGCAAAAAGGGGTGAACATGCTCGACGTGGAAGGATCAGGAGAAGACGTACTGGCAATCACAAGGTTGCAAAACAAGAAAGCCATGTACCCTGACCCTCGCACAGAAAAAGAAAGGCTTGAGGAGGCAAGGGCGGATATCAAGCGGGCGATGGCTGGAGAGCGGAGGGCCTCGCACTTGGCTGCCGATACACCAGTCCGGTCGGAACCAGAGAAAACTATCATCAAGCAAATGTTACAAACCACAATACCCGTACGGGTGTCTCACCTTCTGCAGACCATGCCACAGTTAAGGATGGCTCTGACAAACAGGGAAAACTTTAAGAAAACCCTCCCTTGGACAAGGTGTAAAAACCTGGCGAAAGTTGTATAATTCCGAAGAAAATTTTAATTTTATTGGCGATTTTTTGCGGTTTACGGAGAAAAATAATAATCTCCATTGGCGAATTAGCCGTGATCACTCAAAGTTTGTGAAAAATCGTCGAATTGTACTGTTTTTAAAACCCAAAAAATAATTGCATGGGCGAATTGTAATGTTTTTAAAACCAGAAAAATATTTGCATTGGCGATTTCAACCTATTTTCAAATCATAAAAATAAAATATTGGCGATTTCAAGCTATTTTCAAACCATTAAAAAAAAATATTGGCGATTTCAAGCTATTTTCAAACCATAAAAATAAAATATTGGCGATTTCAAGCTATTTTCAAACCATAAAAAAAAATATTGGCGATTTCAAGATATTAACTTTAAGTAATTAAAACATGTGGCACACAGTCGTCAACTCTCTGCTTGGAAGACTGCCCATTAGAAAATCTCGCGACCTAGCGACAATCCCTTACGACTCTCTCTATCTCCAACTCGCAAGCCAAAAATGGTAAGCCTTCTTAACCTCGAGATCTAGCGACTAAGGGAAACTGAACTGGCACTCGCCGATTCTCGACCACAAATGTTAAGTCCTCGTCACCGCAGCTACTTGGAAATAGTGGTAACTTTAACCCTTGTCGTGTACTTGCCAACATAAAACTGTTTATCTCTTAACTGCTAGCACTTCACTCGCAAGCTCGTGGCTTGATCAGGTCTTCAGACATTTAACTTCGCGAGCTGGCATAACCATTAAACCTAACCACAAAGTGTCTAGCCGCTAGCTCATGACCTAAAAATGCTAACATTAAACAAACATGAGAGCTAGCGACAACTTTATGAAATGAGTTACTCGCTAACTCTCGCGGCTATAATGTATGACATCAGACCAACTCGAGACCTCGCGACCAAAGCAATTTACTAACAATCTTCAGCTCGGTAACATAAAACTCTAACACCCAAAAAGCTAGAGACCTCGCGATGTAAACCCAAACCAACTTGTCGCCAGCTCGCAGCTTGATCACGTCTTCAGACATTTTACCTCGCGAGTTGGCGATAACCATAAAACTTAACCACAAACTATCTAGTCAAAATTTTTAAGGCTAGGATGCTGACTCGTTCCTGAGGGACTAGTTTGAAGGTTTCTCTTGAGTCGAGGTTGATTAGACAAGCGAGGACGACGGTTTGAGAGGCATAAAAGGATCTGATAGCTTCTGAGTTAGAGATGGGAGATCACGGATTTCTCTGAGAAATAAGAGCTCAGGTTGCTTGTTGTCAGGGATTCTGAAGCAGAATTTGTCCAATCAAGGAGGAATAAAATCAGAACAAAATCGTTCACAATAGATGAGCCTTAGCAGGATGCAGTTGATTTGATAGGCATGACTTCTAGAGTCTACAGTCATGTTGAAAAACACCAAAATGATGATTTTTCACGTGAATGAGCATCACCAAATGAAGTGTGAAAATATTTTAAATACAATAGAGTGGTGACTTAATTGGTAGAAGAGAAACTCAGAAAAGAAACCTTTTTCATTTTGTGAGAGTGGTTTTTTCCTCAGAAAAGAAGATGATGTTTGAGCAGGATTGTGCATGGAGTTGTTGTGTGCTCTGTGATACCGGATGGGTGTTTTTTTGTTTTCTTCTGTGTGAGTTTGTTTATTGTCAGAGGGGTTGTGAAAGTGAGAAGGATTGCTAGAGGGGGTGTGAAAGCCTTTTCTTGTCAAGAAGGGCCAAGCATGGCACATCCTCTGCTTTTACTCTGCCATAGGATGGCAAGGGGTTTGAAGAAGGAGCCCGCAGAGGAATGAAAGAAGGATTTGTTTGGGTGGGGAGTGGCAGCCAGTCATCTTTGTGACGACATGGAAGCTGCGACCCCTCCCCAACAGATTACATTTACCCTAAAGCTCCTATTTCCACTTTCCCTAATCGTGGGCATGAAGGCTCAAGTTCCTCTTTCCATTTTCTCTTTTCCTATGCATGAAGGCTTCTTCCTCAATTTGGAAACGATTTGTTGGACTTGGACAGAACGTAACATCTCACATTCCATCCGAAATGAAGGCATCAGGGTGATAATGGCATGGCTCAAGCTATTTTGCAAGTTGTATAGTCATTGGGGTTCCTTTTCTGGTTCTAGTAGTGATTCTAGACTCTAGGTGAAGGGAGCAAGTTGTATACTGTATAGTCATTTACAGAGCAAATGAAAAGCATTTAGTGTCAAGCTTTGTCTATATATAAATTTATTTTGTGTATAATTCTATCTCTTTCAAATGATCAAAATCATGAGATTTAATCTTTTTCATTTGTTGCATTGTTATGGTGTATGTAATTTTTCATTTAATGCTTCCTAATCCTATTATGCCCAGGAATGCAAAATTTTTGTTAGTCTGGAATCATATTAAATAATTAAGGATTCACCTCATTGTAATTGGTGGGCGGATTATAGAGTCATAGACAGTCATAGAACACCTCCATATATATTACATAAACATCAATAGCATATAAAATCATAAGAGTATTAAGAATGAAAGTATTAAACACCACAATAGATTATTAGATAGGAATACAATTATAAAACATAATTAGTAAAACATCAAGACAACAAACCAGTGCCTTATCCTAGGGCATAGAGTCACTTACAATTCAAGACAACCTGATAATAAACTTCAATAAGATTCATTTGCAGATAAATAGGAATGAAATTATGAATAATGCCATTACATACAGTTACACAACCCAGATTCATATGTAAACTGAAAAACCCTTGACCATTCAATTCACAGTGAAAACATACATTCAACACAAAGACAATTATGTGAAGATCACATTGCTCAAACTGCAAATGATATTGATATTATATTCATAATGATATCAGAAAGTAAATTCACAATGCGATTCAACTATGCACTTATAAAATTCTTGAACAGTTGAGCTATTATAACTATATTAATATAAGAGCTTTCAAGTTCAACATCATTGATCAATAAAAGTGGCAACCTCAACCTGAGGATTCAACAAGCTTAGGATTACTGTGAGGAATCTTGGGTAGCAACCTCAACCTGAGATTTCTTCTTTGGCTTTAGCATGGCTTGCCACCTGTCCACCTTTTTGTTTGTTGGCCAACTGAATGCCTTTAACTCTTCCAACTTTGCAACTGAATCTGCCCATCTGGCATCTGTAACTGCCTTGGACTCAACAATAAACTTTGCATGGTCAACCTCAACCTTGAACAGTGAATCAAGCAGACCGTTAAGGAAATCAGCATCAACCTATTCATTTACATGCTTGATTATTTCTTCTTGCTCCAGAATCAAATCAAATTTGCTGGTCCAATCAGAAACTGATTTCAAATCTCCATTACTACCATAAATTGAAGGCACCAATTTATTATAACCTTCCCCAAATGTCTGCAATTTTTCATTTATAAGCACATCCTTCCCTGTGAAAAATGCATAAGCTGCATTCATTACCTCCATCATGTCTTTAGTGTCACTGATCTTGGGAGGGAACTCGTCACTATACATCATTGTAGTATCTAGCTTATCCATTAATCTGCTTCTTCCTGACCAAACATTGAACAAAGGTCCAAGAAAAGCGACAACCTTAGAGGATGTTTTGCTTGCCTCTTTCAAAGAAATGTGCATATCATGCACAACCATCAATTTGTCTTTCAATACACTAATCCTGTGTTTCAGAATTCCTGACACAAGAGAGATAGCCTTGACATTTTGTTCCTTTTCAAGCTTTTCAATTTTCCCTACGTATTCCTCCATTTTTGCTGTCACATCAGCTGGTATTTCTTGTACTTGTTCTGTAATCTGTATTGGAGGGGGCTCATTTGCAATTTTTTCTTTCAACTCCACTAACTCTTCCTCCAAAGCGCCCTTCTTCATTAGTGTCTCTTCATATTTTTTAGACAATGCAATCAATTGGGTATATGTTTCTGTGTATCTTCTTGACAAATCCTCTATTTTTGATAAATTCATGAAAGAAACTTGAGTAAAAAATGAGGCAATCTCTATGTCAGTTGTGTTCTGCAAGTTCCAAATCATTCTATCAGCTTTCTTTTCTACTTGGATATTTAGAAGGTGGGGCTTCTGAGTGGAAGGTGCCAAAGACCAAGCAGCAAGTGTCTTTGACTTAGGATTAAATCCTGATCCTCTTATTACATCTCCAATTTCAAATTCAGTTCTAAACATTGGGTCCTCTTGCTTCCTAATCTGATCAATAATAAAAATAGACTGGATATCCCAGTCAGGCATCATAATCATACCAGTACTCTTTATCAATTGTCTTGCCTGTTCCACAGATATTTCCTTCTTGTCAGGATCATATTCCTGCAGTGCCTTGATGATCTCCTCTTTCTTTTCTTCATTTGCTTCCTCTATGATCAGATTTTGTTTTAATTGATTTTGTTTCAACTTTGTCAAAAAACTTTTAAATTCATTTGACTTAATAAAGTCATCATCTTTCATGAACTCATTTGACAACATCACACACTCATCAAAGCCTTGAGCAAGGGCTTCGTTTGTTTCTCCCTGTTCTTCATTCTGCCCTGCTTCTCTACGATGTGTCCTTATTTGATGAAAGTAGTGTCCTTGTTCTGTAACAATTGCTCTAGCAGGGTCTCTCCTCACAATTGTACCGACCTCAGTGGTTTTTTGTTTCTTTGGAGCTGGCACTCGGGTAGATTGAACTTCATCCCCACTCTCTACATCATCAGCAGACACACTACGTGGCCTCTTGCCATGTGAAGAATGTCCATCTTGGGGGTCTTGCTGTTGAGTAGTCACTTTTGGAATTTGAGGCATTTGTTCCATCAGAGTTTCATATAAACTCAACATTTTGTTAATCCTCTCCAGGTACGGGCTATCAGGGCAAAAACCTGAGAAACTAGGGTCAGCAGCCAACAATTCTGCTTCAACTCTCATCAAATTTTTCCATTTTCTTCTCCTTTCTTGCACTTCATCTTTTCTCAGCAAATTTCTAACCAAGTCTTCATCATCCAATGGTTCATGGTCCTTTATTGTGGCCCAAGGTGTCATTTTTGGCATTGCAACTTGAATAAATTGTTCTGGATCACAGAATCTAGACACAACATTAACCAACCTATACTGTTTAAGGAAATTGTTTACTTCATCAAAGGAACTCCTACCAATGGTAAAATCAGACGCAACCCAAAGCCTAGGAAGAAAAGTACCCTTCCTGTGTTTATCAAGGTATTCTTTTTCAACTAGGGTCAATTGCCAGATAAACTCCATAAAAGCAATCCTAATTGGAACAAATTTTGGTAAAATATGGGGAGGTTGAGGACACCCATAGACTCTCATCACAGTAAAGTTATCAAAAAAATAAAAGTCCCCCCAGTTATGTGAAATAGGCCAGTTTGGAACATACTAGTAAGGTCTCAAAACTCTCCTAACATTAATTGACAATCGTTCCCTATTTATTCCTAGCATTTCCATAATTGGCGAAACAATCCAATTTTCAAAGAAAAGGAAAGAAGAATGGGGAGAACTACTGTCCCAAACCTGGGTCCATCTTTGTATTGGCACTAAGACATCGAATTCTTCTTTGAAAAGCTCCAATTCTTTATCCACGAACTCAACATTATAGAACAAGATTAAATGCATCAGCAATGAATTATGCTTGAATGTAGGGCTGGGTGCACCACTTTGAATTTCAACTAGAGCATTATGAATGTGTTCAACCACATAGCCCACATAATCATAATCTTTGTTAACATCTGGGTGTTGAATGTCCATAGCCATCATTAGTAATTCAACTGACATTGTTGAATCTCCATCAAAACCCAACACTCTGCATAATCCATAGATTGTACAATGCATATAATGGTGGAAAGGTGTGATGTCAAATGGTGGTTCGATACTCTCTGGAATTATAACCGGCTTCTTATTCACCCTAGGCATGTATCTGGGCATTGCATGCTTCTTGATAACACCTTTGTATTTGACATAATCCTCTGCAATCCGCTCCAAATCTATATCTGTACATGCAGCACCGGTAATCTGGAAAGCTTCAACAAAGCTAGCTCCGTTAATTGAAACTAGGGTAGACTGGTTCTTTCTTCTGATTACCCTAGATACTGGGCAATAGCGTTTACCCAACTCTTTGATCAAATCCACATCAACATACACATCTGGCACAATTAACTTTGCCATATTTAAATCCCAAGGGTTTGACATTGGGACACCCTTAACCCTATTTTTCCAGAAATAATGAAACAAAGTAGAACCAATCATATTAAGCGTGGTAGGGTTTTGTTGACGTGTATTTTGTACACTATCAAACACAGAATAAAATACCTAAAGGGTACCTTATCCTCTCTTGAATAAAGTCTCCGAATGCTGAAGATGTCGCGAAAAGGATCAATCGGGATGACTTCAAGGTTCTTTGCTGTAGGATCTCTACGTGTGGATAAGCTCTCTGTGGTATGATGTGATTTGCTGGAATTACAAGGGGACTTACACTTTAATGACCTGAACGTCTGATTTGCTGGAATCACAAGTTCTACTAACTAACTGGAAGACAAACAAATGGCAAAAGATACAAGGTTCAGGAAGTCTACTCTACTACCTAGAATGCGAGAAGATGGATGAATGACTAGGTGGAGTCCTACTGGGTTGGGTCTCATCATCAAGCTGAACAATTCAACACCAACTCAGTGCAATCTTCTAAGGGATGCTTCTAATATGTTTAAATCGCACACCATCTGACAATGATCACCATTCAAGAAAATGCATGAAACAATAGACGTGTAACGACTTATGATTAAGCTCATTTCATTCCAGTTGACCACACAAGGCGTCCTTACAATCAGTAAGAGGCTAGTGGTATGGATTAAATGGATTCCAGACAGGTGCATTCAATAATTTCCTTCATTCGATCTAATCATCTACCATCTAGAATTGAAGATTCAACAAGAAACCATGCATATTGCAAGAAACGACACACTTCACCATTACTTCAATGAAAATGGAGTTTGTTTACAATCAATGGCAACAATTTCTTGCCTTGTCCTCCTATTCTACTCTAATTGCTATTCTATCAACTAACTAATTCACTATTAGCTAACTATTCCTCCTCTAACTCCTCTCTAACTTCTTTCTATTAGCCTTTTACAAATGAAGAGTCGGGGCTTATATAGTGCCCTTAATACAATTCAATGGCTAAGATCAATTTGAGATCAATGGCCAAGATTCTACAATGAAAACCCTAATTAGGGTTTGTTACAACAAACTCAATTCTGACCAATGAATTAATTGTATTAATTGGACACATGTCTTCTTTGGAAAATTCGACCAATGGATAGCTGGGGTAGGTACATAGAAGTTTGTGCCACCTCCCATGAGTTAGGTACATTGAATCTGGACACGTTGAGGTGAACCAATCCGACTGGAGGAGTGATGACTAGGATGCCACCTCGTCTGACACTTGTAATTTGGATATATTCAACTTGATGTTGCTGAGAAGCTAGCTTTAATTAACTCTTCTGAAACTATCTGCTTCTTCAACGAAGTTTTGCTCTGACTTATTTTGTCTTTGATGTGCAGGATGATGATGTACCTCGCCTTGGAATGCTGGATTGGAAGAGGTCGCCCTTGATGATGTTAGTCCGAAGAAGGCCGTCCTTGTCAATGCTGGACTGGAGGAGGTCGCCCTTATGCTTGCTTGATCTTCTTTGGTGATACTGAGCTGGAGGAGATCATCTTTGTCCTGGATCGGATCTTCTTTGATGAGAGCCTTCTGACTTGTAGATCCTCCGGCCTTAGGAGTCGCCATCTTGATACCTACACGCTCAAGAAAGGTTAAAAAATGTGCTTGTAAAGAATTTCGCTCTAGACCCTCAGCAAGGGTCAGGAGTGATTTTGGTGATTTCAACAAAATCTTTCATTATTTCAAGCTAAAACTCTTTGAGGAGGCAAAAGGAAGTTTATAATGAATTTCGCTTTGGACCCTCAGCAAGGGTCAGGAGCGAGATTCGCTTTGGACCTCCTGAGAGGGTCAGGAGCGAAATTCGCTTTGGACCCTCAGGAAGGTTCAGGAGCGAAATTTGACTTTTTGAACTCTCCGTTAGGATAATTTTATGGAATATAACATTTAAGTATAAGTGTCTTTCTTATACTTTAAGTTATATTCCATATATACTTTCAGGATGTTTGAGAGTGGTTTCAGACCTCCAGGAGTTATGTTGCAAAATCTAATTTTTGGAAGCTTTTCAGTTTTCCAGACTTAGCCAAATTTCAGGATCAGGACTTTCCAGACTTAGCCAAATTTCAGGATCAGGACATCACTCCAACAGGACCTGCTATCCAGGGGATCCCCTTGGCGACACTCAAAATGCAAAGGCTAACTGACAAAACCCTAAAAGACTTAGAAAACAAACCCTAAAAAGCAAAAAAGCAGGGGTCCCCATTTGCAATGGGGCGATGTGTGAAATGGTCACAACAGGTTTCTGCGTTGGCTCCATAAATCTCTCCATGCCAAATGATTTGTATTCAAAGCAACGAAAGTCCCTGGCATCAAATCTACAAATTCATCTTTGTATTTCTTAACCATCGTTTCCTCAGTGGCACTGGCACTAGCCTTGGAACCTCCAGGTCCACTTGCTCCACTTGTCGTGGTCTTGGGCTTGGAACCTCCAACACCACTCGTCGCCTGGCTCATTTTAGCTGCAGGAGAAAAACTTAACCAATTTTCTGAAATTTTCTCACACCCAACACTCTGAATTCTCCAACGTCGTTGCAGAGCTCAATTCACTAGATTACCTCGAAGATAGAATGCATTAATGCAATTATACAAAACCTCGGCTTGATCATGCAATTTATGGTATTTACGATTTGAATTTTGGGCGCCGTCACTTCTCTCAAGTTTCAAGTCTCATTAATTGCCACACTTGCATGAACTAGCTAGTAGCTACTGTGGCATAATGACATTAATTCAAACTTCAAACTAAAGTACTCGAGCAAAATTTGAATTCATGCCCTTCTATTTGATTGGCGATTGGCATTCAAAAATTTTACAGAACCCGACAAACAAGTCCACGTGTTAGCGAGTTAGCGACAATGCTACCAAATCCTCTTAATTGCAAGCTCGCAACTCCTTTTACGAATCATCAAATAATTTAGCGAGTGAGCGACAACCGTTGATCTAACAAAACAACTTATTTCATCGCAAGCTCGCAACTAGAAACTTAACTTGATTTAAACCCTTGCGATCCCGTGACAACAAGACACTTAACCGCCTTCGCATGCTCGCAACACTTTTTGACTTAAGACTTACAAACCCGCAAGCATGCGATGACCACAAAATCAGACCAAAACTTACCTGTTGCCAGATCGCAACTTAAAATGCTAAACAACTTCAAAACCTACGAGCAAGCGACTTAACCGCATCGCATGATCACAAATTAAAATGACTTAACTGCGAACACCTTGCGACATTGCGATAACATAAAATCACACCCAGTCGCAACCTCGCAACATAAAATGGTATTTGGGCGCCGTCACTTCTCTCAAGTGACCAAGTCTCATTAATTGCCACACTTGCATGAACTAGCTAGTGTGGCATTAATTCAATTAAATTGATAGAATGCATTAATGCAATTGTACAAATGTCAAAATCTCGGCTCGATTGTGTCAAAACTTTTACAGAACCCGACAAACAAGTCCACGTGTCAATCCCCATCTTTAATCGCACAAAATAACAGCCGTTGATCTAACAAAATAACTTATTTCATCGCAAGCTCGCAACTCGAAACTTAACTTGACTTAAACCCTTGCGATCCCGCAATAACAAGGCACTTAACCGCCATTGCATGCTCGCAACACTTTTTGACTTAAGACTTACAAACCCGCGAGCATGCGATGACCACAAAATCAGACCAAAACTTACTTGTCGCCAGATCGCAACTTAAAATGCTAAACAACTTCAAAACCTACGAGCAAGCGGCAAAACCAACTAAGCTGCGATACCAACTACATCCCATGATCGCAAATTAAAATGACTTAACCATGAACACCTCGCGACCGTGCGACAACATAAAATCACACCCAGTCGCAACCTTGCAACATAAAATGGTCAAGTGCAAAACATCTTGCGAGCTAGCGACAACTAAAATCTCCCAGTAGTCGCAAGCTCGCGACTTAACCTGACTTGATGATAAAGGACCAGCGAGCTAGCGATAACCATTAAACATGTCTGACCAACCGTTTGACCACACTTGACGTTGACATGGACAAATAAATAGAGAACAACTTAGATATTCAACGCACGACAACTTCGGTTTACTAGCCAACTAAGACAAAAAACAAACACAAAACCGTAATTGCCATGAACATCATTTTAAGCATTTAATGTAGAACAGTAGAAAGGTAACAAAGGTTCTAGCAATAACAGTTATGCAATATGAATAATTTTATGGATCTTGTGACACAAATTTGTTGCATTTCATGTTCAACATGTTACATAATGTGGAACCAAATACCAATTTACTAATAATTCAATTGTTTAGTAATAATTCAAATTCACAATTAAAAATATGAAATAAGTATCCGTTCTACTTCTGATTGACAAATTCAAGGAATACAATATCAAAAATCATCAATGACAACTATAGTATTGCAATTTTGCAAATTGAAATTGTAATATGACTCAAGAATTGTAGTATAATTATAAATACCTATAAACTGACTGCTAATTCACTTCAGTGATTCAGTCCGATTGTCTGAGGCTTCTATATCCCAAATGGACTCAAGATCCAGAAACTGACTAGTACTAACAGGTTCATCTTCATTCTGAGTCGGGTATTCAAAAATGTCTTCGTCTTCATGCTGACTCTGAGTCTGCGATCCATCATATTCATTTGTCTCAGCACTAGCATTAGCAGTAGCACCACCAGGTTTTAAAGTGTTGCACATCCCTCGTCTATCACGCATGGAATTCCAGATTGCCAGTGCCCTATCATATGGAAAATCTCTAACATTATACTGGGTTACAAACAACCTCAAGCAAGTTTCCAAATTCTTGTCTAATTTGTTTCTGATCTTTGATTTCAAAAGCCCTAATGCACTGAAAACTCTCTCATCTTCCACTGACCCCAATATCATTGTTTGACATAAATCAGCAAGTTTCAAATATTCTGGTATTGCAATACGCAATGCTGCACTTTGATCTATCCTTTTCCAAAGCCTTGTGATTGATCCAGGTTCAAATGGATTCTCCAAGTTAACCAACTGCTATTTCATAACCAATGCAAACTGTTTACATTGTTTTCTAAGATGATCTGAATTTAAAATTCCTTCTATTGGCTGTCCATTGCAATATGCATCTTTTGAAAATGTCAATATCAATTCCTCTAGTTTTTTATGATACATCTTTGCGTCATTTGGATTATCTCCAATTGAATGCCAAAATTGAGGATACACTCAACCCATGGCTTCAAGTATTTCTTCTTGAGGGAATCTTTCTCGAATCTCAGTTGAAAGTTCATATGCAATAGACTTCAAATTATCACTAACAGATTTAACAATCCTGTCAAAATCTTCCTTTTTAACTGGTAGTGCTCTGCCTCGCTTGCCCGTCTTAGATTGGCGCATTGGTATCTGAAATCCTTTTACAAAGACACATAACTCATTTTTTGTATTGAAATGTAAAAAATTTTCAGCATGATTCAAATCTGTAATTATCTGCCACCTAAAAAAATTTGGGCTTCGCCCTGTTAGATCTGAATATAGACCATCCAGGCTCAAGCATGTCATTTTACGTAGAGTGCTATACTCATTGATATACATAGTTCTATCTTGGGCTTTCTTAAAAAGTTTGTTCATTGAATCTAGCATGGGGAGAAGACTAGCTAAAGTTAACAGAGTCTCTATATCACCTAACTTATGTAAGAGATCAGGAGCTTTGTCTACTGTGAGGCGTTGCTCATACATTAGTCCGATCAAGGATTGATATTCTGTTAGAACTTGTTCCGCTGGTCCATGCAAGGAGATCCATTTGGTCTCAACATCCCTGAGAAGCTTGTTTCCTCCTGTTACTCCCTCAGCAAAAATCTGAAATTCTGCAAAACGTTTAGGACTTCGGAAGAAGTATGAGTGGAGCTCGTGGACCAGATCTTCAACTTTTGACATCGTAGGGAAATTGCTTACAATTCTATATGCTAAATTCATTCGATGGGCAATGCAGTGAATGCCAACCATGTATGGCGCAATACTAGTTTGTAATCTTGCGCAAAGGCCGGTCCTTTGACCTTGCATTACTGCAGCTCCATCAGCTCCAACACACACCAACTTCTTGGCAATTGTCAAGTCATCCATACCAGCAATTTCATTCAAAGCTTTCTTAACTTCCAAATATAAATTTTCTGCTGTTGAATTGCCCCTCATTTTACGAACATAGAGTAGATGAGCTCGGCGGACGTGTTCTTTTACGGTATACACATGCATACAAACCCAAGTAGTGTTATCTACTGTAGTAACTTCATCTATGGATAATGAAATGAAATTTGACTCTTTTACACTCTCTTGTAAATTTTCCTTTTCCACCTCAGCGAGTTAGTTTGCCATTTCCCATCCAACGTTTATTGACCAATGTGACATAGGATAGTGAGGAACATTCAAAAAAGATAATAAATTACTAAATTATGGGAAATCTTTCATAGGATGCCCTCTCGACATAATATGAAAAACAACACTCATCTGAACAGTCTTTGCTAGGTTTGCATCTTTCGCTGCATGTTCAAGCCCAGCCTTGATTGTATTTCCAAATCCACTATTACGAATCAGTGTCGTTTTGTGGTTATGCTCTTCATATTCCGCGGCATACTTAACATGAAGACATTCTTCCTTTGATTTCCATCTTACTACTCGTGTTTCCTTTCCGCCTATGATCTATTTTTCATAAACCTTACCAATATGCTTTTCTATGGTGTCAAGCTTTAGCTGCATCTTCTTCTCTCTTTTAGTTTTCCAGCTACAAATCTTACACCTGCATTCTATTGGTTGTTCATCATTGTTTGGGACCTGTTCAATGAATGGGTACTTTGCTACCCAATCAATCTTAAAACTCCTTGTCATCTCCCACTCTCGCCCCAGTTTTACTTTCCTTTTTCTTTTCTTCCTACCAACATCATCTTCAGTACTAGCATTTGCATTCGCCAATGGTATCTCATTGTGTGTATCCCTTAGAACATCTTCTGCCGTGTCGGTATTGTCATCCTCATTTGATGCATTTAACTCAATGACAATCCCACCTTGTGGTACTGGTGGTGGTGAGCTACTGTGAATGGGTTCTGCAACTGCAGAGGTTGGTGGACCAGAAACTTTGCCAATTCCAAAAAAAGACTTTATGGTACTATCTTTAAGTTTAAGTTTTGGGCGTTTTGATGGCCTCCCAATCCCTTCAGTTTCACTGCCTTGAGGAGTCTTACCCTTGTCTGACATCCCAATCCCTTCACCACCCCGAGGAGTCTCACCCATGTCTGACTGTGACAGCTTGAGTCTTGACCTCTCACTACGAATTAAAAGTTAAAACTAATACTATCAAGTATGAAGAAATGACTACTCACCTTTATGCCTTCTCAATTCTCTGAATCAGGAATCAGGAATGAATGCCTGGGCCTGTGTTGCAGGATTGTAACTCTGGCCCTCCGCCCTACAATGAACTTCGACTTTCCAACTCAATTTGCGGAATGCGAATTGAGACTCGAGACTCCGAGAGCTCCCAATTTACTAATCAGACACGAACAAATTGTAAGAAAGAGTGTAAGAAATAGTGTATTTATAGCAATCCATGATTGCATTTTTGGCAAATTGCGCAGGGCCCGGGCGACGCAATTGCCAATAAACATTTAAATTAATTGCATTTTGGCGAATTGCGTGGGCGTGCAATGAACATTTAATTTAAGCGGGGCGAAATGGGTCCTCGAATGCTTATAATGTTTTATTTGATATTGGCGAATTTGGCCGACGTATGCAATGAACATGTAATTTACCATTGGCGAATTAGGTCCTGGGTACGTGGTCGTTTTACTATTGCTGGCGAATAACGAAGGTGATCTAATACCCACGTCCGAGTGATTCCAGGCGAATATTACGGGCATGCACGTCAATGGTGTGTGGTCAATGGCGAAGCCAGATTCTACAGTGCACCGTTAACCCTGAAATTTCAGGCGATTTGACCACGATTTTGCCCCCGACTATTCACACGGAATTCGCCAATTGGCGAAGATTCGCCACTAAAAAACTCTCTGCTGACAAATGTAATCGGGGACACTACCCTCGGTCAGGAACACCAAACGATGGCGGAATCTGGTACGGATGCCATGAATCCTATGTTACTCGTGGTGGGCATCGGACGGAAACTGACAGTAGTAGAGATGGATATAATGGGACAAAAGCTTACAAACACCATTGTTGATGGTGGGTCCAGAGTCAACGTACTACCGGAGGAAACTTGGCGAAGCCTCGACAAGCCTACACTCTGGCCGCTAGCCTTCCACTTGGTTGGTGCGTATCAACATGGTATCAAACCTCTCGGTACTCTCATGGCACAAAAGGTCGTAATTGGGATGCAACGATTCCTTCTGGATTTTGTAGTCATTCTGCTGGAAAGGAAAGCGTACGACGGTCTTCTAGGAAGGGGGTGGCTGATCATGGCCAAAGCTAATCATAACCGGTAAAGGAATACACTCTCAATTGAGAGTGACGGTCATAAGTATGTAATTGATCTAGGGAACCAGTCCGTTAGCGAAGAGCTCGCGTCATTGGACTTCGACTCAGAAGATTCAAATAGATGGGAGTGGGGTTCTGAAGGAGACAGAGGAGGGAAAGAACCCGACGAGGAAGGAGTGTTGGAACTGGATGGATGTTCCGAGGATGGAACCAGTTCACTGGCCGGACTTTTTCATTGGCAAATGGAGGACTATGAGGTCTTCCACCCGGAGTGTTACATGCTTCAAATATGTGAGATAGGAGAATCAAGCGGCGGGATTGAAGAACAATCTTTTCCCCTGGAGTACGGTAGATACCAAGAGGGAATGGCACAGATGGACGACACACTAGCACACCAGTTTGAACGGGATAAACCCATCAAGTACAAGGAATGGGGTGTGGAGAAGGTTAATCTGGGCAATGAGGTAGAACCACAGGTGATACTTGTAGGGGATGACTGGAAACCCGTGCTAAAGGCAACAGCCTTCAAGATATTTCTGGAATATAAAGACGTCTTTGCCTGGACCTACAAGGACTTGAAGGGGGTACCGCCGGAGCTATGCGTGCATCGCATAACCCTCGTACTAGGAGCCCAATCGGTACGGAGGCGGCCGTATAGGATGAACAAAAACTACACAGCCAAAGTAAATGAGATCAATAAAATGTTAGAAGCAAGAATTATATTCAAAGTGGAAACTAGTGACTGGGTTTCTCCAATAGTCATCTCTCTTAAAAAAGAGGCTAATCAGATAAGGATATGCGTGGATTTCAGGTATCTAAATGCAGTAACCATCAAGGACCCATTCTCGATTCCATTCACTGACAGCATCCTTGAAGAATTCGCCGGGCACGAGATATACACATTCCTGGATGTATTCTCCGGGTACAATCAGATAAGTATTGCGGAAGAAGATAAGCTGAAGACCACATTCGTGGTGGAGGAAGGAGTGTATGCCTATAATCGCATGCCCTTCGGGCTATGCAATGCGCCCGCGACCTTCCAGAGAATAATTTTGCACATTTTGACAAGATGTCCGTAGGGAATTTCAGAGCATTCCTGGATGATTGGTCGATTTTTAGCAATCAGGACACTCATTTGAAGGCTTTGGGGAAATGCATGGAAAGATGTCGGAAGGCTAGGTTAGCCCTGAATCCAAAGAAATGCAGGTTTATGGTACCACAAGGGAAACTCCTGGGCCACATCATCTGTAAGGAAGGGTTGAAGACAGACCCAGACAAGATAGGAGTAATTGTCAACATGAAGAGCCCAACAAACGTAACAAGGGTGAAATCATTCCTCGGCCATGTCGGCTACTACCAGAGATTCATCAAAGGCTTTGTGCAGGTGTCTTGGCCCTTAGATAAGTTGACAAGGAAGGGAGAGCCGTTCGTGTGGGGTATGGAGCAGGAAGAAGCCTTCAAAGAATTGAAAGACCAGCTGGTAAGTGCACCAATATTGGTATACCCGGACTGGAACAAGGAATTTCACGTACACTTCGATGCCTCCAACTTTGCAATTGGTGCTACCCTTGTCCAGGTAGGGGCGCAAGGACTAGACCATTCCATCTTCTTTGCAAGCCGACTCCTGTCAAAGGCCGAACGGAACTACAACACAACAGAGCGAGAGGCACTAGGGATGGTGTACGCAGTACAAAAGTTTTGGTACCACTTGTTGGCTACTCCGTTCACATTTTATGTGGACCATCAGGCACTAATGTACCTGGTGAATAAACCAATCAACCAAGGGAGGGTAAGTCGGTAGCTACTGCTCTTACAGGAATTCACCTTCACCATTGTCGTACGGCCAGGGAAGTCCCATGTAATAGCCGACCAACTATCAAGGATCAGATCAGGGGAACCAGCCGAGGGAGTAAACGAAGACTTTCCAGATGCACACTTGTTCCAAATTGCAATACTACCAAGCTGGTATGAAAAGATAGGCCAGTACCTATCTACCTCCACATTTCCAAGCGAGATGCCTTCAGGGGAACGAAGGAAGCTAGCACTAAAGAGCAAAACCTTCCAACTAATTAATGGGCTTTTATATAAGATGGGTCCCAACCAAATCTTGAGGTGTGTCATGGAGGAGGAAATTCGCGGTATATTAAAGGAGGCACACGACGGGTTAGCAGACGGACATATGGGACCAGATGCAACCGCTAGGAAAGTGCTTCTGGCCAGTCTATGGTGGCCAACTCTACACACCGACACTCGAGAATGGGTGATCGGATGCGACACTTGCCAACGAGCGGGAAAACCCCTCAAGAGGGACTTCATGCCTCTCTTTCCTTCGCAGCCGCAGGAGTTATTCGATCGATGGGGTTTGGACTTTGTGGGACATTTGAAGCCAAGTAACCTACACTGGTGCAAATATATTGTAGTTGCCACGGAATACCTCACCAAGTGGGGAGAAGCTAGGGCCTTGCCGGATAAAACGGCTCTGAGTATGACACGGTTCTTGTACGAACAGATTGTCACAAGGTACGAGATACCACTCCAAATCACCAGTGACAGAGGAGTGCGCTTTGTCAATCATGTAATTCGTACCATGACGGTGGAATTAAAAATATTCCATAACCTATCCAGTCTGTACTATCCCTGCGCTAATGGACAAGCAGAAGCAACCAACAAGGTGTTGGTATCAATAATCTACAAATTGTGTGGGGTGGAACAATAAGACTGGGAGGAAAGACTACCAGCTGTGCTATGGGCCTACCGTACAACATACAAAGTCACTACCGGGCATACCTCGTTTCAGCTCATGTACAGGTAGGAGGCAGTGGTACCAGCTGAATACACTGTGACGAGCCTTCGGGTGGCAGTGGAAAACAGACTCGGGGACCAAGAAAGCTTGAATGCAAGGCTTGATGGTTTGATAAAGCTGGATGAACAAAGATTGATGGCACAATGGGCAACAGAGGTGGCGCAACGCCGACAGAAGCATTGGCACGACCAACATCTATGGAAGGCCAACATCCGGACGGGGCAGTTAGTTTTGAAGTATAACGGTCGGAACGAACTTCGACCAGGGAAGTTCAAGGTCCGTTGGCTTGGACCCTATAAGATCAGAGAGGTCGGTAGGAACGAAGCAGTAAAGCTCTCGACTTTGGACAACAATCCGATCAGAGACCCGGTGAACGATTCCAAGTTAAAAATCTACAGGGAATGAAATAAACCTGTGATTGAGATTAATATGTTAGGATATGCCACGAGAGGACATTGGACCATTGATCGAAGCAAGGAGGTCGAAGAGGACCCGGTGGTGAAAGGAGAACCCTATCAGAGGGATGATGACTAGGCAAAGCCTTTGGCGGCCATGGAAGAACGACTTCTACCGAAAAGGGTGGAAGGTGTGGCGGTTCCCAAGATTCAAAAACATCTCACGAATGCGTATTTCGGGGACCCAGTTGTGTGGGTGCAAGTTTCAGGATATTGGAGGAAGCGGGCCCCATACGAAGGACCTCGAGAGGGATACGTAGCATATGACATTGATGAAGAAGCGAAGGCCTAGAGGAGAGATGAGAACATAAATAAAGAGGGGGAGCCGGTGGACCTGGAGGAAGAGCTCGACTTGGAGGTATATGGGGCAACCCTAGGTCCATGTTTAAAAATGGTGCTGAAAATAGAAGACCTATTCGTCATCGCTTCCGCAGCAGGCGAGGTAGAAGCCGGACCTAACTCATTGTACCGGGTGATTCCTAACCTAGCTGGGCCACCAGAGATTGACGAAGAGAGAGTAAAATGGTACCAATAGTACGGGGATCGTTACATTGATGACCGCTACAAGGGTGTGGGACCCGCTCCATTGATGGACAAGATATGGGATTTGGAGTACATAGGGACGTGTTGTGCACAAGAATGTTACAAAAGACTACCACACGTATGTACATGGTTACATGACTATGAAATAAGAATGAAGACGCCCAACAATGCCTCAGGGGTAAAGAGGAACAACAACGGGGATGAAGGCTCCAAAAAGGAACCAAACAAGAAATGGAAGAAGACAGGGCGAGGAACAAGGAAACAGGGAAGAAATTGAAAAAGAAGCAAGGTAGGGGGCCAGCAAGGAGGAAACAGAGGAGACCGAAAAATTCTTTAGCCCCAAGAACGAACACAATAAACTGGCCAGTGGCTTACAAAAGGCCAATTGAGGGACACAATCAGGCCAAGGGATACCTGGGTAAATTAAAAGCAAGGAGGCTAATATTGAAAAAGCCGTGTCAGATAAAGGAAGTAAGACGATTGTCAAAAAAAGGGGTCTTAAAGGGTGAAGAAGAGAAATACAAGGAAAAAGCAAGTAAGTCCAAGTCGGCAAGTACTAAAAATTGAAATATCAGGCAAGTACAAGCAAAAGCAATAGGGAAAAATTAAGACTGCTAAAAAGGCAATTATTTTATGTTAAGTGAATAAAACATTTATATCTAACCCTAACCCTGGCAAGGAAAAATGATTATAAAAACCTCCACGAGATCCCATTAGACACAACGCAGGGAAGACAACAAGGAGAACTCGACAGTCAGGCAAAATTAAGCAGACGGAAGCAAGTTCAGGACAACCATCAATACACCGTACGGACTAGTTGTACGGACGCAAAGGCAACCAAGGAAGAGTTGATAAGTCCGTACAGCGTACGGATTGCACAAACAGGGAAGTTTGCGTGCCAGGAGACTACATCGTACGACGTACGGATTGCAAAGTTCGCGTGCCAGAAGACTCTACCGTACGGTGTACGAATTGCACAAACAGGAAAGTTCGCGTGCCAGGAGACTACACCGTACGACGCACAGATTGCAAAGTTCGCATGCTAGAAGAATCTACTGTATGGCGTACGGATTGCACGGATAGGGAAGCTCGCGTGCCAGAAGACTCCACCGTACGACGTACGGATTTTGCGTACAGACATGCCAGAGACAGGTAGGTGATATACGTACGGCGTACAGATTGTACTAGGGAACCAAGTCTCACCGTATGACGTATGGTCTTCACGTACGGGCGCGCCAGAGGACAGATGCTGACAAAACAAGTATGGCGTACGACACACGAGCGATAAAGGAAAATTTGTTTCGTACAGTGTATGGTCCACACCTACGGGCACGAGTAGAGGAATTCGCCTGAGGAAGAAACCGTACGACGAACGGTATAAGGAAAGCAGGCAGAGAAGTGTATGGCGTAGGACAACGACACCTTGTCCGTACTGTGGGTACTCAACAGTCCATTTTAGCAGGCAGCATGTAGGTATAAGAAGCAAGGGGGTTGTCTGGCAGAACACGATAAGGAAGCTGTACGACAAGGAAACTGTGAGTGATACAATGGGCCGTACAAACTGGCGAGACAATCTTTTCGATAGCTATAATAACGACCAAGGAAGGGGCAAGGGAAGAAGAACATAAAAAGACAGTTGTAGTGCAGCCATGACTACCACAAAGCTCGCCAGCAGCAAGAAAACCAGGAGTAGACCAAAGACACCGAAGGACTCAGAGGGACTCACGATGGGGGATGTAGCATTTGAGAGTGTGACCGGCAGCGAATGCCGTACCTGGTGGGAAGAAAACCCTCTCCAGACCATGTGACGAAGGAATCTCTCAGGAGGGCACAGGTCGATCATGCCGTCCAAATGCCCACATTCAACATTAAGGAGTTTGAGCCAGTCCTGCGAACCATGGTATCGGGCTATAATCCACAAGAACGAGCTTCAGTCATTCAGTTCCAAGGGTGCACAGTGCGAGTTTCGTTCAAACCTGAGGATTTCAGGCGGGTATTTGGTATACCCGAGAAAGGGGCATCTGCGGCCAAACCAACCAAAAAACTCACCAAGGAAAAGAAGAACTGGTTGATGGATTTGGTGTGCAGAGATGATCTCACGGAGTAGTGGAAAAGTGCCTGGGCCGACAGCAGAGGAATGAAGCGTGCATTTATCACACCTGGTGAATGGAGGATGTTAATGGACTTGGTCAAAAGCCGCCTTACGGGAGCCAGCCGGGCATCCGACATAGCTATATGGATGATAGGATTAATGAATGGGATCAAATGCGGGAAGGTGTATAATTGGGGGCAACTCCTGGCAAAACGAATCCACGACTTCCTGAGACTGGAACACAAGATGTTCTACATGTGCCATCATGCTATTAGTTTGTTCTTGGATGCTGTTTGCCTACAGGCACCACCAGAAGTATGGGGTACATTTGAACCACGTGGAAGGGTAGAACCAAATAAACCCACCATGTACTACTATATCCACCTGGACACCCTAGGTGACACAGCACAACCGACAAGAAAAAGGAGGAAACTGGACACATCCATGGAGATTGAAGAGGTTAGCAGCGTAGAAGATTCGAAGGAGGTGGAAGAGATAGAAGACGAGGAAAGCGGTGATGGGGGGTTCCATCTGTCAGAACACACAATTGTGGAGGAGGAAGAGGAAACAGAGTCGTGGCAGCAGGAAGAAGAGGAAGAGGAGGAGCAACAGGGAGGATTGTGGGCCCAATGGAAAAGTATGAGGGTAAAATTCGCACTCTTGAAACTATCCTCGACACACCTGGTACCTCAGGAGGCACTTGCAGTAGCCAGCCCAGTGGGAGATGTACGACCAATAGGGATGTTGTTCCAGGAAATCGGAGAAGGGGAACTGCCAGCACAGCGACGGGTATCCATGGCACACATCAGCTTGGCCATACTTGTAGCAGAAACTGATACGGTACCAACAAAAACCGGTACGGTACCTGCAGAAACTGGTACGGGTGACTTGGAGGCAGCAACAACTTTGGATACTCTGATAGACGAAGATATAGACGCCTCGCTGGATGGATGGCTAGGGCAGTTCACACTTGCCCCACACCTTCCCCCCTCCCCTGCACCGCATAACATGGCCATTAGGCCAAGCATGCCCCAGATAGAGATATTACTGTCCCAGAACTGGACAGAGAGAGATCCGCTGATCAAGAACAACAGGGAAAGGACAAGCAGAGCAGTGGACCGGAGGGAGCTCTCACAGGGCTCCACATTACACCACCCGATCCGAATGATCCAGCAGGCTCACTTAGACGATTCCTAGGGGAGCTACAGGGGCTCTTTGATGTTGCACTCAACATGGCTTAGCTTACAGGACAGATGGAGGCTAACAATTCAGTCGACGGTACACAGCTGTGTCACTTCATGACCGAGGGGTGCAAGGATGAGTTCAGGCACCACTTTGAGCAGCAAGGGTGGCCGGACCACAGTACGCTTGAGATGATTCAGGACTGGACCCACAGGCACTTGGTAGGAGGCACAGGCACCTTGGGCACCACCTTTTGCAGCATGGAGAAGGCCGTCCAGGAGGTGTACTTACAGATGCGGCAGTACCAGGTGGAAAAAGAGGCTCAACGGATGTACATAACAACACCGGAAAAGGAAGGTGAGAAGCAGGCACAGTTGGCTACAGTGGAGAGGAGCTTGAGGAAGGAGATGGAAATGAAGATGACTACCTATGAGGCCCGTTGTAGCATGCAGGAGAAGGAGGCATAGGCATTAGCAGCCCAGGTGGCAGAGCTCACCTTACAGCTGGAACAGAAAGATAAAAAGTTACTGGAAGCTGCTCACATGGTAAAGAAAGCATGGGAACGACATCTGATGGCAGAAAAGAACCTGAAACTTCAGGCCGAACAACAACCTCCTACTGCGGCCACTACAGGGATGCCTCCTCCCTCTTCTCGGTCTTAGCTATGTTTTATATAATTCAGTTTCTTTTGTTTGAGTCGTCTGGAAGACGACTACGTTTTTGGGGGGGCTAATGTTAGGGGTAAATAACATATGTTAGTAAGAATAATATTTATAAGTGTGTTATGTTTATGTTTATGTTTGTCGCCGAGAGGTTCTCGTTGGGTAGTTGGGAGTTGGTGACGGTTGGCAACTTGGCCAACCGTCGGGTCTTTATATTGTTTGGTTGGAACCTCGGCAGGGAGATTATGTATGGACAACTCTGGACATTGGAATAAAGATATAACTTTTCTGGTCTAATTATTATCATTGTCATTTATGTTGTGATGTACAATCGTTCTGTTACATGAACACTTGGTACGTGTGGGAAATACTGTGTTATCTGATTATTCACCAACCATACATTTAGGACCAAACAAGGAGCACTTGCAACACTTAGATGAAGTTCTTAGTATTCTGGAGTCTGAATCATTGTTTGCAAAGGAATCTAAGTGTGACTTTGGAATGAAGGAGTTGCTTTACTTGGGCCATATCATTAGTGCAAAAGGAGTAAAGGTTGATTTGGAGAAGATCAAGGCAATAGTAGATTGGCCTCCACCTAAGATTTGACTCATCTGAAGGGATTCTTGGGCTTATGTGGTTTCTATCGTAGGTTTGTGAAGGGTTAATCTCAGATGGCTGCCACCCTCACAAATTTTACCAAGAAGGGAGATTTTGTGTGGACAAAAAAGGCACAAGGAGTTCTTGACAAGTTTAAAGAACTTATGAGCACGTGCCCTGTCTTGGCCCTACTTGATTTCTCCAAGCCAATTGAGCTTCAGTGTGATGCATCTGGAGAAGGTGTTGGTGCCGTGTCGATGCAAGACAAACATCCGATTGTGTTTTGGGATTAGAAAATTAAGAGGAGCTGAGAAGACATATTCCATCTATGACAAAGAAATGCTTGCAATCATGCATGCATTAACCAAGTTCAAGCAGTACTTGGTGGGCAGAAAATTTGTTGTCAAGACTGATCATAATAGCCTCAAACATTTTATGCATCAGAAGGATTTGAATGAAAGACAACAAAAATGGGTGAGTAAGCTACAAGGTTACTATTTTGATATTGAGTATGTCAAAGGCAAAAACAACATTGTGGCTGATGCACTTTCAAGAAGACCCCATTTGAGCTCTTTGTGTGAGCTTACTGCTGATTGGAAAGACTTATTGCTTGCTGATTATGCCAAAAATCAGTTTGCAACTAGCATTATTGAAGGTACTTTTCAGGATGAAAGGTACAAGATGGTTGATGGTTTGATACTCTACAAGGGTAGAATCTTTTTTCTACTTGAATCTTAGCTCAAAAAGAAGATTCTGTAGACTTTTTATGACATTCCCCTTGCTGGTCATCAAGGTTTCTTCAAGACATATAGGCAGATCCGGGAAAGATTTTCTTGGAAGGGAATGAAAAATGAAGTGTTGAACTACAACAAGGAGTGTCACACTTGCCAGATGAACAAAAATGAACACACTCTACCCGCTGGTTTGTTACAACCTCTACCAATTCCAAACCAGAAGTGGGAAAGTATTTCGATGGATTTCATCACAGGGTTGCCAAAGGCTCATGGCAAGGACTGCATTTACGTGGTGGTGGATAGATTAACCAAGTTTGCTCATTTCTTCGCCATCACTAGCTCATTTACAACAGATCAAGTGGCTGATGCGTTCTTCTGTGAAGTGTTTAGATTGCATGGGCTGCCCAAGAATATTGTAAGTGATAGGGACATCAAGTTCCTAAGTACCTTTTGGCAGGATATTTTCAGATTGTGTGGCACGATGCTTACTCCAAGCACAAGCTACCACCTACAGACTGATGGACTAACAGAGATTGTAAACAAATCGTTGGAAGGCTATCTCATAAATTATGTTTCGGAACAGCAGAAGGCATGGGTGAGATGGCTACATCTTGGGGAGTATTGCTACAATTCCTCATATCACATGTCCATTAGGATGTCTCTTGTCATGGCACTGTATGGTTACGAGGCCCCTTGCTTTGCTGATTTGATGTTTGGTGATAGCAGAGCCCCCCAAGGCAGGGATATGTGATGCAGAGCATCATGGACCCTCCCACAATCACATTGCAACTCATCATTCTTTCTTCTTGAAAACTCAACTCTTCTTGTTTCACTTTCCTTAACTAGGCTTCACCAAGATGCCCAAATAGAACTCTCAACCTTACCAACTTGTTCCAACACTTACTAGGGTCTCTACATACCCTATTCCACTTTACCCAATAGGCTTCACTCAGCCTATCAACTGGTTTTCTCACAAACCCTTACCCGGGTCCCTAAATAGGCCAATCCCTAGTAGCCCTGTTCAGCGGGTAGACTAACCTTTACTCAAAAGAATCTCAAAAAACTTGCAAAAAAAATTATATATCTGGATACCCTTTTGGAAGTTACACAACATATGTGAAAATCAACTATGGGTCTTTTGAACGAAATACTCAAACCAGCACCCTGCTACACACCAACTAGGCCCAATTAACCCTCTTTTCCACAGCAAGTACCAACAAATGGTACGACCACAACTCCAAACCAAAAAACAGTCTTGAAAAATGTTTCAAAACAATAGATTTTCAAGGTTTCAAGGCAATACTCACGCATTTGATAGGTTAGATACTAAACCCCCCTTTTAGGCTTAAAAAACTAGGGCCTCCTTGTTCAAACCCCAAAACTCACTTCCAGACCTTGAAACTTGGTATTCACCATGCATTTACCATCCCCTAACACTGTTTGACATAAAAACACTACCTCCTTAAGGTAGATCTTCTACTGCTATACTCATGCCTCCATTTTCATGCTTTTCCTCACTCAATCTCTTACCCTAGGGTATCAACACTTCATCTCCACGTTTTTCCCTGCACATGTAAAGTTAGAGATACATATATTACATTATTCCTGACCCATTCCACAAGAAACAGCAACCACATAAAGTGGAACGGGTCACATTTGCATTGTGACTCTCAAAACTCCCCTAAAACAATCGCCTACAGCAGATTTTAGGACAACCAATAGAAGTTTATCAGATTTGAATGTAAAACCTTCAATAACAGTATCAAATGATAGTACAAACACTCCTCTACATTGCCAAATCCATTTCCAATAAAAAATGAAGCAAAGAAGAAGAGTTTCAGACCAATAAAGTGCAGATTTTAGACCAAAACTGCAAGGAAAACCTTGTATTTTTATTGCCAAACTCCAAACTCTTACAATGCCAAGCGAATCCGACCCTTAACCCCTTAATTTTGGATCATTACAAACATATTTAAACCTCTTCCCTTCATGGAAACCGAAAACCAACTCTTAACCACCCATACAACCACTTTTGGGTGTTTACAACTTTAATTTATTGTCAAATTGACACTTTTAGTTGTCAATTGACAAGTTTCTAACCTTTTTGCATCTTGACACTTTCTAATCAACTTTATTAATTTAATATGGTCACTTTTGCTAATCTCTCTTTTGCTAACTTGATCTTGGTGAGGTAATGTTGAGAATGAAATATGATTGAGCAACTTTGTCAAAATTCGCTCCTGACCCTTCCAAAGGGTCCTGAGCGAAATTCTTATAGGGCCTGTCCCTGGGAAGGATTCTAAGGCAAATTCTATCTCGATACCTTCTTGTTAATAATTGAAGGTAAGAAATGCTATGAACAGGATAAATATATCATGTGTACTTGATCATCTTTTGGTTTGTGTTGCAGGTGAAAGAAAATCAGGCCAGGACAAGGACGACCTATTCTAAGCCCATCATCATCAAGGACACTCCAAATGCATGGAGGAAGACTTCAAGTGTTCGAGAAAAGCATTGGGAGATTTCAAGTGTTCAAGGAATTGCAAGCTATCTCCAAAACCTTCGCTTCGCCACACTAATGAACCACACGATGATAAAGAAAGGCTTTGCCAGCACTTCAAGGCGAGATATGCTACCGGAGGAAGAAGACTTGACCATAAGGAAGCCTCATCAAGCACAGGGGAGTCAAGGAAGTACAACACTCATCACGTCAGAAACAGACGAGGATCAACCAAGTCACAAGCGTTAGACAAGGTGGCATCCCAGTCATCATTCCTCCAGTCGGATTGGTCCACCTTAGCATGACGAGATTCAATGTACCTAATTTATTAGTGATGGCACAAACTTCGTTGTACCTACCCCTGCTTCCTATTGGTCCTCACTCCTAGAATGTAATTTTCTCATTGGCTAGGGAAGTTTGTTATAACAAACCCTAATTAGGGTTTCTATCTTGTAATCCTAGCCATTGATTCTAAGTCAATCAGAGCCGTTTGTTTATAAAGGGTTCTCTATATAAAGCCCTAGCTCCTGATTTGTAAAGGTTAATAGTTAATAGTCAGAGATTAGTTAATAGTTAGGAATTAGCAAAAAGAGATAGAGATAGCATTTTAGAGTAGAGTAGAAAGAGAAGGCAAAGATTGTTGCCAAGAGATTGTTGCAAAAGACATGTAAACTTCATTGAAGGAATGGTGAATTCTATGTGTCGATTCTACAATTTGCATGGTCTGTATACTTCTCAAATTTAATTTCATGTTATTAGATGAATGGAAGAAATTTGTATGATCAATGGTGAAATTTGTATATCCATACTACTAGCGGTTTGTTGATTGCAAACTTGCCTTGCGTAGTCAACTGGAATCATTTAGCTTAAGCTTAACTTCAATTATCGCTTCTTCATTGATATGCATCAACCTGATGGTGTCTATGTTTGTAGCGGTGATCTGATCATCATAAAGCTTTCCTTAGAAGATCGCACTAACCTTGTGGAGATGATCCTAGCATGTCAAAGCAAGACTTAGTTAAAGTATCATCAAAGGTCATCCATTGCTCCTAAATTCTTAGTGTTAGAATTAGATCCTTCTCCAACCCTTATCCTTTTCCCTTTTAAAAAAATCAAGGATCAGTAAAGACCCACGTTCCAGTGATATCCAAAGCAAATCAGACGCTCAGGTCATAGAATGTAAGTCCCCTTGTGATTCCAGCAAAATCACATCATACCGCAAGAGCTTATCCACACATAGAGAACCTACAATCAGAACCTTGGAGCTACTCTGATTGATCCTTCTACGAGATCTTCAGCATTCAGGGAAGCTTTATTCAAGAGAGGATAAGGTACCTTTAGGTATTTTATTCTGTGTTTGGTCGTGTACAAAAGACACATTAACAGTTCTAACCCTAATGGGTGTTTGTATTCCTTGCAAATCTAAAAAAAATAATTGAAAAAAATTAAGGGGAATATTACAGATCCTAGGGTTTAGAGGAAGTGCTGATGCATAGAGATCATATTTGGTAGGCTTCTCAATAAATTTTGAGCTACATCTCACAAAGACAAAAGTAGCTCTTAAACGAGTTTTTTGCAATATTCATGGGCTTGTGGACTCATTTCCATAGTAATAGGATCTTGAATACTCACCCTTGATGTACAAACTTAGTTAATGTATTTAGCTAGGGCTCCTTTTTTGGCTTTGAGAGAGCTACTTATTTAGACAACTTTTTCAAATGCTTATTGCTAAATTTCACCATCTGCTCAACTTTGCTAGGAATGTTTTGTTGATCAATTTGTTGAAAAGTATGGCAATGAAGTTCAAAATCTTCAATATCCAAGCCCACTTCACCCCTAGACATAGTTGTATCAATCACCATTTGACCTCTGGGAGCATCAAGTCTGGTTTATGTAATGGGATTTGCCCTTGGTGCTTTTTGGCTTAAATACATTGTATTTGAGAATTTTAGATTGAACTTAGGGAAATGCCTTCATTGCAGTGCAACTTAGAGAAAATCTTGATCAATTAAGGGGCAACTGATTTTTTAGGGGTTGATGGAGAAGTCTTGGCTGTTTTTGGAATTGGCTTAGTTGATTCATTGGATGAATTTTCATCATGAGCAACGTCCTTGTCTTTATCTTCCCTTTTGATTATCTTTGGACTTGAAGGAGGTCTAGGAGCAAGAGTTCTTTTGTTCTTTCTTTTTTAATTTGTCCTTTATCACCCATTGTGGGTAATATTTTCAGGACTATGCAATTTGACCTAGAAGATTTTGCTTGGTCATCATTTATTTGGATGACTTATGTTGTTTATCCACCATTGCTTCTGCTTTCTACTTCTATAACGTGAACACTAGTCAGCCCTTAGTGGGATGTATCAAGTGCCTTGAGGCTAGAGATAGATTGATAATCTCTCTTAGAGTACTAGATTAGTGAGATTTTTTGATCTTGTAGGGTCATGGGAATATGGGATTCTCGCATCACTTTTATTGTTGGTCCATGAACTCGAGACAGCTATGTTGCATTCTAGCATATAATATATGGATTATAAAGTGAAATGCTCCTAACTAACTTTGCATATACTTTACCACCTCTAATGGCTGCATATGACATGTAATAAATGACTTTAAAAAGAAATTTTTCAAATACAAATAATAACTTGCATCACACATGTTGATAGGGACAGAGCAGCCAACTAGACTTTTGGAAAACATCCGCGTCTTACTACATCAGACTTGCATAGCTCATGGATTGGAACATAGCATGTAGACTACGAGTACTAAGTATGGGTTATGTCCCCTCTTGTAGATACAAGTATATTGTAAGATATGATCACCAATAGTAAGGAGATAATAGGGCAATGTAATAGAGGTATAAGGAAAGATAGAATATACAGAAGGGAGATATATGATATGAATGTATGAGGAGATATAAGGTTGTATATGATATATTGAATGAACACAATTAATACAAATAGTTTTGGGTCTCAATCTAATGTGTTATGTATGTTCTTAATCTTCTGTTAGATAGGTTATCTTTTGTTTGGATCTAGTTCCCTATTTCTATAACAGGATTGAGTCCGGGGTATAAGACTACAACATCAAAAAGTCATCAGGGTTCAAAACTTTAGTTTGTGTCCCAGTTGACATGCGTTTTGTGACCACACCAACACAGAATAAATTTTCCCAATGGTCACCTTATCCTCTCTTGATCAAAATCAAATGTATGCTAAGATTGCAAGAAAATCATACATTGACTCCAAGGTTCCAACCGCGTACTAGCGACTTTACTATGGATATAGGCTCGTTTGGCTTGATGTTTGATGATAATCCAAGGGGACTTACGTTTGGATCATTCTTTCACTTGTTTGTTGTGGCTGGAACTTCATCATCGGATATAACAATTTTGTGATGCTTCTACTTTGAATGAATTGAAAATAAAGGGGAAAGGGTTAGAAGGATCTAAATCTATTCCTAAGGGCAATGATATCAATAGATAGTGCTCTAATGGACGAATTCCAAATAAACCAAGTTCTGCTTTGCCAAGATTAACTACAACTCCACAAGAACTGGTGCAATCTTCCAAGGATGTTGAAGGATTTCACATCGAGAAAGTGCATTTGAATACCCAAAACGATGCAATCCAAACGACTATCCACAATCGAATGTAGCACAAATTTAGTGGCTTAGGCTAACTTTACACTACAACTTATAATCAATAAGATGCAAAAAGTATGAACCATGGAAATTCATCAAACACCATTACATTTTCCATTGAAATCAAAGCACTACTCTACTTCTACTCTAAGTGAGGAAGGTGAAACCATGCAATTTTTGGAAAATAACTTAAGTGGACACCATTGGATAACAATGTATCACTGTTATTATCTCAATAACTTATCGCAACAATTGCATACAAATCCCCTTGCTTGACAAATGAAGGGGTCACCCCCTTATATAGGTCTCCAACCTTGATTACATGCAAACCCTAACTAGGGTTTGACCCAAAAGATTCCACACACATGATGCAACAAGGTAGGAATAAACATTAATAACCCTTTATGCCCACTTAGCAATCAATTCCATTCCTGACAAAAATGGCATCCATTGTACATTAAATGCACTTCCTTCAAATATGCCTAATGTGTAACAAATGCAACATCATGCAATAACTGCCTATTGTGCAATAAATGCACCATCACCTCCAAAATAGGTTACATGCAAAAGATGCTCCACCATTTCATTATGTACAACAATTGCCATGCACTGAATTACTCGTCGCTTGGTCAAACATTCTCGGCAATGCATGCGTCGCCATGCCCTCATGCGGTCAAAAGATTCTCGTCATGCAAGTGGGCCCTGTCATCATAGGAACTTGTATAATTTTTTGGGTTGCACTTCATTTATATAGAATATTCTCTTTGCATGTCGCCAACTCATCCTTTACAAGAATCTTTCCATTTCTGGTTCACAAAAGATATTTTGGAAGATTTTCTTGCCTTGGAATCTTTTCTGCTTCTGAAGGATTCTTGAATGCCTAGAAATTTTGGAGAGAGAAAATCTTTCCAGAGAGACATTTTTTATCGTGAAGGAATATTTCTGTGCACATTTCGTCTTGTAGGGAGGTTTTTCCATCAACTGACCACTTCTTCCACACTTGGGGAATTTTCGTCCTGTAGAGAGAAAATTCTCTCACTTAGCCAATTATCTTTGTGCCTTGAAATTCTTCACCTTAGGCGCATTTCTTCCCCGAGGAAGGAATTTTTTTTTTGAAAATTTGAAATTTTCTTCCAAATCATGTTTCTGTATTTTCTACTTGTCCTGGAATGCATTTGCTAGGAAGTGGAGGAATTCTAAAAATTAGGCTTTTCTTCCTTGATATCATTTTGGCGCCCATTCCTTTCCTAGAGCACATTTTCTCCATGGTGAAGGATTTTTGATGTGGAGGAAAAATTCCTCCTTAACCTCATTTTGGTGCCGAATGTTGACCTTGATTCTACTTTACCTCCAAGGAAGGAATTTCTTCAATCCTTAGCCGAATTTCACATTATCCAAGAATTCTATTCTGAAGGAAGGAATTTCCAACAATCAATCAATTTTTTACTTTCTTGGTATTCTGTCTTGAAGGAAGAAATTTCCAACACTTAGTCAATTTTTCACTTTTTCCAAGAATTTCTTCATCTTTGGTGTAATTTTCTCCTTGGAGTTGGGAAGAAATTTTTGATCAATTCATCACCTTTCCTATTTTTAAGGAATTTTTTCCATTTTGAACTCCAAAATTCAGGAGAGAGAAAATTCTCTTGATCAGTTTTTTTCTTTCATCTTGAAATTTCTTCATCCTTTGGCAAATTTCCACGCCTAAGAGAGGAATTTTGATTTTCTTCCTTGATTGGGATTTCCATGCGCTCCTCTTCCAATGCTGATTTCATCATTTGGAGGAATTCCTCATCTGGAAGGAAATTCCTTCCCTACCCTTGTCTAGCGTTCAAATTCCTTACCTTCATTTGGCGCTCTACACCTTTGACTAGGCGTTGAATTCATATCATGGACGAATTTAAAAGTTGAAGAAAAATTCCTCCATCACCTAGTTTTGGTGCCTCTCCTAGGTTTGGGCACTATTTTGACCTCATGGAGGAATTTGGCGTTGAGAACATTTTTCCTTCCTACCTCCATTTTGGCACTCTTCCACATGCTTGGGCATTGAATCCACTAGGTAAAGGAATTTGGCCAAGGAGGAAAAAATCCTCCAAACCCTTAGTTTGGTGCCCTACCCCTGACCTTGGGCACTGATTGCGTGTCATGGAGGAATTTGGGTGTGGAGGAAAATTCCTCCACAACCCATATTTGGCGCTATGCTTCACGCCTTAGGCACTAAACCTTGCATGTGGAGGATTTTGGCATGAAGGAGAATTCCTCCATGGGGTCACTTTAGCGCCCATGCTCTTTTGGGATGTACTCTCTGCCATGGTTAAGATTTTATTGCCTTGAGAAATTTCTCCCCTAACTTAACCAATTTTCACTCACTTTCCAGATTTGGATGCCAATTTGGGATTGAAGTGATTTTCTCTGCCTTGAAGATTTTTTGAGCTTTTCCACTTCTGCAATGAATCCAGAGCCATTTTGATCAATTGTCTACTTTTTCAACTTTCCAGATTTAGCCATGGATTTTCTAGAATGTTCAGTCTTCAGTGTCGAGACCCCTGCCTACGAAGAAATTGCCAAAAATAGACTTACTAAAAATAGTAAGTACTTCAAAACATCAAAATTAGGGTAAATTGGGGTAGGATGACACTAACTAAAAATAGAAACTGCTAAAAATATTAAGTTTGATTTTTGGCAAGATAAAGACAATCTGGGAGATAGTGAAATTCCCTAAAAAATAGGACTCAAAATTCGCTCAAATTTCACTGGTAGCTTCCTTGAAGAGTCTTGATTTCATTGCAACATTCAGTTTTTCCAAAACCCTAAGGAAAAGACCCCAAATCTTAGTGTGAAGGGCAAAACCCTAAAATAGGCCAAACGAGTTCCAGACTCAGCCAAATTTGCTCAAATGACTTGCAGACTTGATCAAATTCACCCAAACCACTTGCAAATCAAGGAGACTGAAGGGAAATCTGCGAAAAGACCCAGAGAAACACAACCAAAAGACCAAGAGGATCTAAAAAAGTAGGGGGTCCCTGTTAATTTTAAGCAATCAGATGTTAATCTTAAATAATCAGGTTATAACAAAACAATAACAGCAATAAAAACACAAAACAAGACACACTAATACCCTGGGAAAACCTCCCTCTTGGAGGTGAAAAACCTAGCCACAAAGTACAATGTGTATTATCTCAAATGTAGGCAATTACAAGGGAAGTGTGCTTATCTCAGATTGTTGTTCAACCAGCAAGATAGCAGATCTGAATTCCTCTTTATATGATAATGGAGATTGCAGCCCTTATCATCAGCATCAAATTCACTCAAGGCAAGTCTTCATTAGCTTTGCAAGATCTTGATAGCATCACCTAACGACCAGCCTTCACACAATGGATGAGGAGCAAGTTCACAAGAGAGAGAGAGAGAGAGAGAGAGAGAGAGAGAGAGAGAGAGAGATCACCAAATGTTGGAGAGCAGATTACATGTGTTGACAGCCTTAAGAATGATTCGCCTTGTATATAAATTGATTCATTATGCTGTGCAAGTGACTTGCTTATATACTTGACTTGTGCTGTCAAGTCTCAATTCGGCTTGCCTTGTTAATTTAATAATAATATTATGTATATCGCCCAAATAGGTCTTGACCTATTAAGACGTTATTGCTTGATTGCCTTTACCACACGCTACATGAGTTTGGGCCCAACCCAATTACATAATCACTCAAAATACATATTGGGCCTACCCTATCTACAAGTTACATTCAATAGAGGATCACAAGTTACATCGCCCAATTAGGGTTAGACCAAATTACAAGTTACATTTATAGGGCTTGTCCTATCCACAAGTTACATTATATATAGGTCTTGCCCAAGCAAGACATAATTACAAGTTACATGTATTTGGGCCCAGCCCTAAGTTCGATTTACATAATAGATAATACATGTGTATTTTAATTGCCATTGTCAACATTAAAATACAATAGATAGGTATCCGAGCTAGCTACTATTTCAACACTCCCTCTTAGCTAGGGAGGATAGCTACCACTTGTCATGATCCATTCATGACCTTCATCTTGCATTGCCTGCAAGGATGAATGCATAAGCTCCATAGAGTATACTTGCAATAAAACACATAAATATCATGAGCCCATTTCATGATGTCCATCTTGCATTGCCCGTAGAGGATGGATCCACCTTGCATTGCTCGCAGAGGGTGGAGGTCGTCTTACACCTCAACCTTCTCCCAGAGAAGGATACACTGTCACCTTGCATTTCCTGTAGAGGGTGACTCCATCTTGCATTGCCCGCAGAGGGTGGAAAATGCAGTCTAAATTGCATCACTAGGATTGAGACTCCCTTTCAATCAATATTGTGTTCTCCACAATTCCAAGCTTTTCTCTGAAGTACCCAAATTTCACTCGAGCTAGAGGCTTGGTGAGAACATCAGAAACTTGTTCATCAGTGCTGATATATTTCAGCTGGATGGCACCTCTTTGTGCCATATCACGAATATAGTGATAATGAGTTTCCACGTGTTTTGACCTGTCATGAAACACGAGATTATTAGACATTTTAATACAACTCTGATTATCATAATAAATAACAGTGGATTCCCAAGGTTGTCCAAACAACCCAGCAAGAAGCTTGTGAAGCCAAACTGCTTCTCTAGTTGCCACACTTGAAGCAACGTATTCAGCTTCTGCAGTACTCAATGCAACTGAGGACTGTTTCCTACTGGCCCAAGAGATCATAGCGGAACCCAACCTGAAACAGATTCCTGAAGTGCTTTTCCTTTTAGTAACACTTCCGGCCCAATCAGAATCAGAGTAGCCTTCCAAATTGATTACTGTGTTGATTGGATACTTCAGTCCATAGCCAATTGTTCCACGCAAGTATCTCAGGATGTGCTTGGCTGCCACCAAGTGAACATGCTTTGGCCGGTTCATGAATTGGCTAAGTGCACTCACTGCATAGCAAATTAGTGTTGACTGGATACATCTAGGATTCAATCAACTGCCTGTACTCTAAAGGATCTGCAAAATTAGAGTTAGTTGAAAAAATACTCAACTTCTTCAAGTTAGGTTCCATCATACCAAATCTTTTCAATATATAGTATATTTTCCTTGACAAAGAATAATTTCATTAGGTCTTTGCCACACTTCTAACCCTAGAAAGTAATGCATTAGACCTAGATTCTTCATTTCAAATTCAGTAGCTAATTCTTTCTTACACCTAATGATGAGACTATCTTCACCAGTTAGAAATAAATCGTCCACATATAAAACCAAAATTAGCATTTCACCATTAAATACTTCAAGGTAAATGTTAGGATCAACATCATTCTTATAAAACCCTAAACTAACTAAGTACTTATCAATTCTTTCATACCAAGCCCTAGGAGCTTGCTTGAGACCGTAGAGAGCTTTCTTCAGTCTACACACATGAGTTTCTCTATTATGAATCTCATAACCTTGAGGTTGTTCAATATAGACAACATTAAGAAAACAGTCTTTATATCTAACTTCCAGCCTGCAACATTAGCTATAGTGGTTCTAATATTAGTATATCTAGCAGCAAGAGCAAATTTTTCCTTAAAACTACATCTAGCTTCATATTTTCAAAAACTTCCACATGGAACTCTCTTTTGATTCTTAATATAAAATTGTGGTAATCAAGTCTCATGAAGGTTGCATAAACTAAGAATCAATCAAAGAAGGCAGCCATAAATCAAAGATGAGAAATGCCAACCTTTTCCTTACTTCACTTTTACGAAATGGACCTATAGTACAATCATTATGATCAAGGCATACCGTCAAGTGAAGAAACCAAGCTCCCTCTTAAGCTTGAAGGCATGGTAATTCAAGAAACTCTTGAAGAGAAAATATCCCAATAGAATGAATTAACATGTAAAGTAACTTATCTAGACTTCCACCATTGATAACATATGCCAAGATTGCTCAAAAGGATATTGCCAGTCTATGATCAACTTCAACCATAGAGTAAAGCTACACAACATTCTAAAATTGTTTTTCATAGTTGAATAACAGAGAGTTAGCTTATATTAGAAAACTCAGGCAAGTCTATGACTTCAGAAAACATTTTACAAAAATCCATAAGCAAGGTATATAAGCCTAATTGTCTTTCCAGCCAATGCGTAAAATCAGATATGAATATCAACCACTCAAAAGGATACACATTGTAGTTGAGCACAAGCGTATGATCGAAAGCCAACTTCAATAAGTTAGATACCCCATTCATCTTAGGTTTCATCATCAAAAGAATACTTACTTCAAAGAATGTAATAGGCAGTATGCTTAAATTGAAGAGATAGCGTCGCAATGAATATTATGCAAGGATGATGAAAGCCATGACAGAAAATGCATTAGGGCTAAAGGCAATCCTCTACACAAGAGGAGCAGAGCAAGGTTATAATAACATCATAACAAAGAACATGAGGGCCTATTATGAAGAGCTGAAGAGAACCAAGTGTTACACAGTCACAACCCTACATGACAACCTTATCCAAACATAAAACAGAATAGAAAATGCAGTCCATACGATGTTAAGAGATTTGATGCAAATCAAGAGACACACCATAAGAGTATATAATTCTAGAGCAACAAGACTATTGAGCATTTCAAGACTTTGATAGAATACAGTGCATCAAAACTATGCAGCAAGTATCATAAGGGATCAAATCATAATATGAAGATAGTAAGGTCAACATTGGGCATAGATACTAAGTAGGATGTCTATCACACCAATGACTGAGGTTCCATGTTTCTGAATCTCTTATAAATTTATTCATCTTTCTATTTGTGCTTGCCATCATAATACTCCTAGATTTATATCTGAATACACATCCTGAAGTCTTAGGTGCCAAGGATGTATTTAGATCAATGCATCGATTTGGATCACCACATCAAATAGGTTGAGAGCTAAACATACTTAAAAAATAGAGAGTAGGTCATAACTATCTTCAATAGTTTAAACTAGATTAGAACAAATTCTTAACACAAGAACAAGGCTCGAACGAGGGTGATTGTTCCAAACCTTAGGAAGAAAGTTAGGCAATACTAAGATTTGAAAACAAGTGCACAAACCGACATATGAAAGCACCCTCAGATGAAGTAGTTAACAAGCAAAGAAACCTTGTGCACTAGATAAGACACTAATAACAATAAGGTAATCAGATGCAAATCTCCAACCAGGTGGACCCTATAATTGAGAATAGAGGAATGAGAGCACCTGAAATCTTATTCTTGCTATCGTCCCATCAATGCCTTTAATTTGTCAAGCAGACATTGGTGTTGAACTTTCGGATTCACGGTAGACTTCTTGAATTGCTTTAGCTCATCCAGATCCGAAGGCTCAGTCAGATCCTTATCTTTCACAAACTGTAACGGACCTTCCATGGTGTAAAATTTAGGGCACCTTCAAGTCTGTCCTCGACTTTCAGACCTGTAACCATCTTGCAAAACTAACAACAAACTGAAAGTGAAGGACAACTAATAATCTGATTATTTAGAATGAACCTAAAGCTTTGATACCATGTTAATTTTAAGCAATCAGATGTTAATCTTAAATAATCAGGTTATAACAGAACAATAACAGCAATAAAAACACAAAACAAGACACACCAATACCTTGGGAAAACCTCCCTCTTGGAGGTGAAAAACCCAGCCACAAAGTACAATGTGTATTATCTCAAATGTAGGCAATTACAAGGCAAGTGTGCTTATCTCAGATTGTTGTTCAACCAACAAGATAGCAGATCTGAATTCCTCGTTATATGATAATGGAGTTTGCAGCCCTTATCATCAGCATTAAATTCGCTCAAGGCAAGTCTTCATTAGCTTCGCAAGATCTTGATAGCATCACCTAACAGCCAGCCTTCACAGAATGGATGAGGAGCAAGTTCGCACAAGAGAGAGAGAGAGAGATCGCCAAATGTTGGAGAGCAGATTACATGTGTTTACATCCTTGAGAATGATTCGCCTTGTATATAAATTGATTCATTATGCTGTGCAAATGACTTGCTTATATACTTGACTTGTGGTGTCAAGTCTCAAGTCGGCCTGTCTTGTTAATTTAATAATAATATTATGTATATCGTCCAAATAGGTCTTGACCTATTAAGACGTTATTGCTTGATTGCCTTTACCACACGCTACATGAGTTTGGGCCCAACCCAATTACATAATCGCTTAAAATACATATTGGGCCTACCGTATCTACAAGTTACATTCAATATAGGACCACAAGTTACATTGCCCAATTAGGGTTAGACCAAATTACAAGTCACATTTATAGGGCCTGTCCTATCCACAAGTTACATTATATATAGGTCTTGCCCAAGCATGACATAATTACAAGTTACATGTATTTGGGCCCAGCCCTACGTTCAATTTACATAATAGATAATATATGTGTATTTTAATTGCCATTGACAACATTAAAATACAATAGATAGGTATCCAAGCTAGCTACTATTTCAACAGTCCCTATCTGGAATGGGGTGATGTGTGAGAACGTCGCAACAGTCCCCAAATTTCTTGCTAACATTGGTTCCACTGTTGGGATCCTGTTCAGGTCTTGTTGAGGACAAGAAGAGAACTTTTTCAAACTCAAAACATATACTGGATGGAGGAGATGAGGAGATGATAAGAAGAATATAAAAACCTACCATATTGCCTTCTTGACATCTACCATGTAACAACTGTACATTGAAAATACAATAATATACCTAATCATCTAATTCTCATAAAATAGTAAGTTTGATTTTTGGCAAGATAAAGACAACCCGGAAGGCAGTGAAATTCCCTTAAAAATAGGAACTTTCTAAAAATAGAAAGTTGCTCATAATTTGCTGAAATTTAACTGGTAGCTTCCTTGAAAGGTCCTGATTTCATTGCAACGTTCAGTTTTTCCAAAACCCTAAGCAAAAGACCCTAAATCTTAGTCTGAAGGGCAAAACCCTACAATAGGCCAAACGAGTTCCAGACTTAGCCAAATTTGCCCAAATGACTTGCAGGCTTGATCAAATTCACCCAAAGCACTTTCAAATCAAGGAGATTGAAGGGATTGCTGCGAAAAGACCCAGAGAAACACAACCAAAAGACCAAGAGGACCTAAAAAATTAGGGGGTCCCCATTTGGAATGGGTTGATGTGTGATAACGTCGCAACGATTCCCAAATTTTTTGCTAAAATTGGTTCCATTGTTGGGACCCTGTTCAGGTCTTGTTGAGGACAAGAAGAGAACTTTTTCAAACTCAAAACATATACCGGATGGAGGAGATAAGGAGATAATAAGAAGAATATAAAAACCTACCATATTGCCTTCTTGACGTCTACCATGTAACAACTGTACATTGAAAATATAATAATATACCTAATCATCTAATTCTCATACAAACTGAAGCTTAGATTGTTTAAGAAATACATATTTTTAAGTACACAACTAATAATTTATACCAATAAAGAGATATTCTTACATTGCTCAACCCATTAGCACATCCATGGCACCTTTGATGTTGTTGGTGCTAGTGTAAATAGTACTTATCTTTCCCAGAAAAAATTGACCATTTTCTTTTCTATAGGTGTTTACTTAGATTTTTTTTCCATTGTATTGAAGATACATTTGATTGCCTTGCATATTGTCATATGCAATTTTTTGTGGGAGAAAATGAACCACATTTGAATTTTGGACCATATGCCTAATAAAAAGCTTGGTCACAAAGAGGGCTATTGGATCAATGGTAGACCACCCTAGAACATGTAAATGGGAGGTCCTAGGTTCAAGTCCTAGCTGGTCAGTGGAAAATAATCTGGTATTAGGATCGAGATAGAAATCTTGAGCACCAAAATGTGGCCCAAGGGGGTTTGTTGGTGAAAATGAGCCACCCCTGAAATGTAATAAGAAGCCTACTGAAATCCAAGTTACAAAGAGAGTTGTTAGCTCAGCCAAACATGCCAATGGGAGATCCTAATTTTGAGTTCTAGCTGGTCCATCCAAAATTATCTTTTTTTGGTTTTAACACAAGTTGTGCATGGGAAGAGCTAGGATTCTAAAACAGGATCAACAGCTTAAAGTTTGTCAATTGCCTACCAAGGAATGATTGCAGAAAACTACATTAGTAATTTGCCTTTGACTTTCTTAGACACTTGTCACTTGGGCACAAAAGGAGTTCTCACGTATCTTCTTACTCGATCTTGCTCGATAATCTGCTACCTCCACAAAGCCAATTTCAATAGTTATCCAACCCGATATAATATTTCTTTTATTTTTTCTTCCTAAATACAATTCTAGAGGCTTCAACATAGATTGTAAGACACTAAAGAGTCCCTCCCATATACTCCAAATTCAGGTTCAGCTACAAAAGATGGAGCAAATTGCCTTTTGTTAGGTAAATACTTTTTGTTTTACCCTAAATTTGAAATGCATCTAGAAGATATCTTAGATTGTCTCTAAGATTCTAACTGTAAGATACAAATAGGGAGCAATAACACCACTGTATTAGATAACTTAAGACACAAATTTTGGCAGCAATATTGATGAAAAGAGTGCCAATTGGTCTGGTGAAAATAGGCACAAAATCTAATGAAGATGTCATGTCTGGGATGAAATCTTACTTTCATTGATCATATGGTTTTATCAAAATCAATATTCAAGAATAATGATCCCTATCTTGTTTTTTGTGCCCATTATACTATCTCATTTTCTCAAGAACACTTAGATTATGTAAAATATATATTCCTTCAATATTACCTATTTGTTAATCGAAAACAATTCTAGAGGCTATTTCTTAATTTGATTGATGAGAAAGCTAGTCAACACCTTGTTGGAAATTTTGAGAGCTGTAGACATCTACCCTTCCAATGAGACACTATGGAGAGTAATTGACATCCACCCTTCAAGTAACTTCCTCTTGTTCCCCTTTATGATCAATTTAATATATGCTACCTCAACCATTTAATCTCTATTTGTGGTGCTATGATTTCTTCACATACTTTAAGAAGGTATTTCCATAAGTGTTATGGGTCTTTGGCCCAAAACCAATGAACAATACACCTTTGAAATGCTTAGCTTGCAAACAAGTTTCTGGCATAACAAGATTACTTATTCCTTGTATTGAGATGTACATATTAATGTGTTGCAACTGGTTTTTCATTGCAGGGTCATTTTCAGGGTTGGGTTTCCTCTCTCTGTATCTTGCTGCAAAGGTTGAAATATTTGATCGCAAAGGCCATGCTGCAAAATTATGCATTGTTTTTCTTCCTCTTTTGGTTGCAATCCTTGTTGGTATTTCACGAGTAGATGACTATTGGCACCATTGGCAGGATGCATTTGCAGGAGCTCTTCTAGGTATGTATTTATCTGTTTTGGAGATAACACATACACTATTAATACCTATTTTGAATTTATATTATTGTAAAATTAGTTTTCCAACAATTTTATATTGCTTTAGTGCTCATTGCAAACTCACAGGCTTGACTATGGCTACTGTATGCTATCGACAATTTTTTCCGGCTCCATATGACTCAAATGGTAATTTACATCTCTCATCTTTCTGGTGCTTGTTATGAATGGAAATATGCACAATATATAATTGTGTATCATTGAAATCAACATGCTTTGGTTTTTTAATTTGCTCATTTAAAGGGTTTTTAATCCATAATTGACTAGACAAATATGCTTGTGTAAATTAGCGATCAAACAATTTTCAAACGTGGTACTTTAATTCCATTCAGATGATAATGGATTTCTTAACAAACTTAGACCTTAGAGTGTGCAGTCTAAATGGAAAGACAGCCAGAAACAAGCAACACCATAGAGATACACAGATTTTATCTTGGAAACCTCAGAAGAAGAAAACCATTTGGAAGTAGCTTCCAAGATTTTCTTTAAACTGAAAACAATTACAAGTATAAGAAACACTCTTTGTGTTTCCTATTTTTCCTAGTACTCTCTAGCTTTAAATGCTTCAACAACATAAAGTTGCATGGTACATAGATTTTCTTTCTTGAATGTTGCACTCTCACTTTGTGGACTGTTTTGGTAGCTTGTTCCCAATCCTCCAATTGATGGTTCACTCATTGTGGAATGACTTCATTTAATAAAATCCAACCCCATACATGCCTTAAATAGCTGTTGGAGGATCCTTCTCATGCTTAGGAAGTCTCTAGAGTTGAATTTAGAAGATTAGATGTTAAATTGTTCTCTTCACATTTCATTCTTGATCTTGTCACAAAATTGGCCTGTTGTGCAAACCAACAGTTTTGTAATTGCCCCAGTGGTTTTCCAACTGCACCCACAACTTTATGTAGACCGGCGGTTTCAAGACCACCATTGACAAAAATGAAATTGCTACTTCAAGGGTCATTTGGTCTTCCATCTTTTGAAAGCCATGATTTTTGTGTATAGACTCAAAACATGGCACCTATCATTATGTTTTGCAAGCGTAGAACGCTTTGAAAGGAACATGAATATGTAGAAGTATTCAACTTTGGGTGCCACCAAAGTACTTTTTTCGGTCTTGAAAGACAACCACATATGAGGCCAAAACTATGTCTGTCTGCTCTAAACAGTTACTAAATTCAAACAGTTGAATTTGGTGATGGACTAGATCCATTTACGGATCAGTTTCCTTGGACTTCTATTTATTTCTGTCCAGTGGCATTCAAATTATTCAATAATTATCCTGTTGATGAATTAAATATAATATTATTGATGTCTACTTTGTTCAAGATGTAAAGGTCTTTATTGATCTACAAAACATAACAAAAAAGAGAGTGCACCATACATTTGTAATAAAAAATATGAGTATATTAAAAAAGAAGAGCCATATTTTAACACTCTTTATAATCTCAAATGACAATGATGATAACCATTGTTTTACCAGGATTTTAGGATAGGGGAACAAGGGACGGAAAAAATGTTTCCTAGATTTTGGAGATGACTAATATATAGATATAAAATAACCACAATTTGCACATAATGTATAAAATCAAAAACCAAATTAAGAACATTGTTGATAATTGATAATTTAATGTTGACTATCAAAGCATAAATGTTAAGATATATCAAAATGGTTTATATTATAAGCATTATTTAGAATCAAGATTGATCTAGCAAACCAAAAGTATAAATGGAATTCAATTACATGGGATTTAAATGGAAAATACCTAGGAAAAACTGCTGCTTTTCCATCTAATTTAGCACAAAACAATTTCTTTGTTTTTTATTTTTAAAACTAGAGTGGGGGTTTGCGGTTGGCAGCCCCCAATCAGGTTGAGGGGTAGTATTGCCAAGCCCAAATCAAGGCCTTAGGCATTTTCATGGTGCATGCAATTTTTGTGTATGAAAGCATGAAATAACAAATGTTTAGGTTAGGGGGTCTTGTGGCCCACATAAAACATTTAGGCTTTTTTATTCTTGTTTTTTGTCTTTTTTGACAATCATTATATGACAGATTGGGGACATTTTGTCATCCTTTGACCATAGAAACAAATAACTTTCTTAGGAATATCTTTGTAAATAAAAAAGATGAAGTTATTTTGAATTTCTCAGTATATTATAATGAATTCAAAAAACATTGAAGATAAAAAAAGAGAGAGAATTGATTTTTTTTAATATTTAAAGCCATCCTAATTGTGCAGGTGTGTGTGCGCTCTCACACACATAAAGATAGAGATAAAAAGAGAGTACAGCATGAGTTTTTAAATATAGGTTTTTCTCATTAATTTTGAGATCACTGATTATAATGTACTCTGCATAAATGTATTACTAGATAGTTAACTTCAAATTTAACTCTCAAAATCAATCATAAACTACAAAATACAAATTCCAAGCTACAAAGTACAAACTACAAAGAAACACCAAGTACATGGAGTGAATGAGGCAAACTGCTATGTGTTGATGTGTATTTTGTACACGACCAAACACAGAATAAAATACCTAGAGGTATCTTATCCTCTCTTGATTAAAGTCTCCGAATGCTGAAGATGTCGCGAAAAGGATCAATCGGGATGACTTCAAGGTTCTTTGCTGTTTCTTCAAGGGGCCTTACACACTTTCAGAGAAAGCTTGTCCGTGTTACTTCCTTTCAAATGAGGGAATAGGATTTTCCTAACACTAACAGATTTTCAAAAAATGTCAAAAGATAAGGGTTTCAAGGAAGAGATACTTAAACTAATCCTAAGAATGACTCAATGAAGGCTAGACTTGATAAGATTCTACCAATTTCGGTATCGCCAAGAAATTACAACTCTACTAGAATTGATGTGATCTTCTAAGGGGATTTAATAACTTCCAAATCATCAAGGATATAGATACTATCATAGAGATACATATCAATACTTCCAATAATGATTGAATTCTTAATCAATCTCGATGTTTCCAGTTGACCACACAAGGCGTTCTTACAATCAATAAGAAGCTAGTGGTTTGGAATGTGAATCTTATCAAAGATCAAGCACAACACTTCGTCCTTCAAACTTAAAATTTAAATGCTATTTCAACTGAGAGTGATTCAAGAAGATAAACAATCATGAAGATAGCCACAAGTATTGCAATAAAACACCATAACTTCAATATTTTATTGATCTCATAGCCAAGTGGACAACAATTGTTCAAAATTCTTTCTTCACTACTCAATCTTGCTACAAACAATGACTAATTTCTCTTCAACTTTCTAACTTTCTAAACTTCTAAACTCTCTCTCTAACCCCTTAAAATGAAATGAGTGAGGGCATATATAGCATCCTCAAATACAATGAATGGCTTAGATCAATTCGAGATCAATGGCCAAGATTTTACAATGAAACCCTAATTAGGGTTTGTTACAACAAACTTAATTCTGACCAATGAAATAATTGCATTATTTGGACACATGTCTCTAGAATATTCGACCAATGGATAGCCGGGGTAGGTACATCGAAGTTTGTGCCATCTTTAATGAGTCAGGTACATTGAATCTGAACATGCTGAGGTGGACCAACCCGACTGGAGGAGTGATGATTGGGATGCCACCTTGTCTAACCCTTGGTTGATGCTCAATTTGGTGATGCTTTCCTTCAAATGCTAGGCTGGAAGATAAATGGAGAAGGTCGTCCTTAATGAAACTGGATTGGAGGAGGTCGTCCTTAATGATGCTGGACTGGAGGAGATTGTCCTTGTCCTGGCTTGATCTTCTTTGATGAGAGCCTGGCGAGTAATAGATCCTCCGGCTTTGGGGGTTGTCATTTGATGCCTACGCAAAAGATTAAAGTTAGTCTTTGAGTATAATATCTTAAAGCATAGGATCTAAGACCTTTCAAGGGAATAATTCAAAACATTAATTTGAAAATGACATGATAAATCATGAATTATAAATTCTCAAATTAATTATGAATGGAAATTAGATTTTTCAAGACTTAGACTTTAAAAGATTGCCATGAAATCAAAATAAGTCTTGAATAGAAACTTCAAAAATTTGATTCTTCATACCTCCTTCTTTGAAAGCTTAACTATGAACCTTGGAAAATGGAAGAAAGGAGATCAAATTTTGCTGGATAAGGATTGAATTTTGGTCTCCCTTTGGATGAATTATGCCTCAATTAACCTTCAAAAGAACTTCGCACTCTGCTAGCCTCCAACCACTTAACAAATTCTGGAAATTAGCCGCCAATTTAGCAAGAAATTCGCCTCCAATCTGGTATAATTCGCTCCTCCAATCTGCTCTTGAAATTCGCATGAGAAGAATAATGAATGAATGATTTGAAAGTGCTACAATGCTCCTCTCTTATATAGGGCGCTCACCCTAATTATCCATGAGGCCGACCTAACAAATTAGCAATAAAATAAGATACAATCCCTTTTAAAAGGGGGCCGACTTGCTTGTAAAAGCAAATAAATGAATTTGAGCGCTCACCTTTATTCTTTTAAATTTTAAAATTAATTTCAAGGCTTCCAAGGTGGGATTTATATTTATATTAAGGCTTAAAAATTAATCAATTAAATGGTAAAGGCCTTAATTTATGCGAATTTGATCTAGCTTCCCCAAATGTCTTAATTTTGGCAAATTTAGTGAAAATTGAGGAATATTGAGGTTTGATTGAGGCTTAATGAAGTTTCCTTTCTCCCTTGGGCTTTGAAATATCCAAGATGATGAAGGTCTAAACCACTTCAAGGCTTGTTCATTTCAAAAATTGAAATTTTCACAACCTATATTTGCAAGTTTCCATGTCTTTGTCTTCACAATCTTGCAATTTGTCCTTGACTCAATCCAACAAGGTTGAATGATAGGCCTTTTGATGATTTCGCCTTGGACCCTTTGGAAGGGTCAGGAGCGATTTTTCCAATTAGGTCCTGAATACCTTGTTTTCTTGACTCCAAAATCTTCCGGAAGGCAAGCTCATGTTTGTTTTGACCTAGTCAAAGTCTTGCATTTCGAATTTTAGCATTTCACATGAGCAAATTAGGTGATAATGTGAATTTCGCCTTGGACCCTTTGGAAGGGTCAGGAGCGATTTTTATTTTTTTAGGTCAAAATTCACCTTAGTTTGATCATTAACCTCCTCCAAGGCAATCTCCAGGGTCTATTCATCTCAATCACTGAGTTGGCTTATCAATTTTTTGAAGGAAATATTGTTCTTTTGGGAATTTCGCTTTGGACCCTTTAGAAGGGTCAGGAGTGAAATTCTCTCCTGAGCTCAAAATTCTCATTTTTTGAAGGTCTAAATTTCTTCAAGGCATTCCAAATGGCTTCTTTTATTGTAGTCTAGGCCTAGTTTTACTTGAATTTTGGAAGAAAAGGTGTCTTTGATGTTTTTCGCCCTGGACCCTTTGGAAGGGTCAGGAGCGATTTTTCTTGCTTAGGCTTACTCCTCCATCATTCTGACTTCAATCCACCCCTCAAGACTAGGCAATGGTCTTCTTCATTCACTCCACCCAAGCTTGGTTTGTTCTTGCAAGGCAAGAAAGGGGATTTTGAGATTTTCGCCCTGGACCCTTTGGAAGGGTCAGGAGCGAAAATCCTTCTCTGACCTAGAATCATCATTTTTTGAAACAAACACCCACTCAAAGGTGGTCTCAAGGGCAATTTCTACCTTGGTCTAGTCTTGTCTTAGCACAAACTTGAAAGGAACATATCGGTTTTAGGATTTTCGCTCTGGACCCTTTGTAAGGGTCAGGAGCGAAAATTAGGTTTTAGGGCAATTTTCCAATCCTTTCATCTTCAAATCACTTCCAAGGCATAAAACATCTTGCCTCACTCCTCTCCAAGTCATGAAAAGCAAAATCTTGTCTTAAATTTGCAAGGAAAAAGGAGAATTTGGAAATTTCGCTTTGGACCCTTTGGAAGGGTCAGGAGCGAAATTTTCATTTGTCTTCAAAACTTGCCTTTTTAGCAACCCAATTCCACTCTAAGGCAATCCAAATACCTTCTCTCACCCTTGTCTAAGCTTAGCTTTGTCCAAAATTTGAAAGGAAGGATAGTTTTTAGGATTTTCGCTCTGGACCCTTTGGAAGGGTCAGGAGCAAAAATCTCCCTTAGGCTCAATTCCTTCACCTTTTCAACCTCAATCATCTTCAAAAGGCAAAAGCACACCTCCTCACACCCATTCAAGCCATAAAAACCAAAAAGTTGTCCTGACCTTGCAAGGGAAATAGTTGTTTTTAGGAATTTCGCTTTGGACCCTTTGGAAGGGTCAGGAGCAAAATTCACTATTTGGCTCAATTCCTTCACTTTTCAATGATTTCTTAGCACTTCAAGTCATTCCCAGGGGCAATTCCTTTTTGGTTTTACCTTATCCCACACTTGTCCTAGCAAGACTTGATAGTCAAAAGAAGCTTTGAGAAAATTCGCTCTGGACCCTTTGGAAGGGTCAGTAGCGAAATTCTCAATCTTGACCAAAAATCTTCATTTTTTCACCTTGAAACTTCTTTGCTAGGTGGGATTTCATCTTTTATTGTGCTAGGAATAGGATTTCATGTCCAAGAAAGGCTAAAAAATAGGTTTATAAGGAATTTCGCTCTGGACCCTTTGGAAGGGTCAGGAGCGAAATTGCCTTTCCTGGCCAGAATTCTTCATTTTCATGACTTCTAAACATGCCCAAGGGTTTCAACATGCTCATTCTTCCTTTCATCATGCCTTTGACACCTCAATTTAACCAAACAAGACAAGAAATGTCTCCTATAGAGATTTTCACTTTGGACCCTTTGGAAGGGTCAGGAGCAAAAATTAGGTTTTAGGCCTATTCCATCATCATTTCCAGTTGAATTCATCTCTCAAAGGAAGAAAACACTACTCCTCTCTCATCGAAGCCATAAAAACCAAAACTTGACTTGATTTTGCAAAAAAAATAGGTGATTGAGGAATTTTCGCCCTGGACCCTCTGGAAGGGTCAGGAGCGAAAATTCTCCTTTTGGGCAAAATCCTTCATTTTTCCAAGTTAAAACATCTTCAAGAGGCAAAAGCAAGTTGTTCTTGTTTCATTCATGTCAAAACTTGACCTTCTTCACTGCACAATAAGAGCTTTTGGGAATTTTGTTCTGGACCCTTTGGAAGGGTCAGGAGCGAAATTCACTATTTTGTCCAAAGTTCTTCATTTTTACATGCTTCCAAATCTTCAAAGGTATCAAATAAAGTCCAATCTTCATTCCCAGAGACCCTGCACATCAAAACTTAGCCAAAGTTAGGAAGAAATAAGCTCTAATAAGATTTTCGCTCTGGACCCTCTGGAAGGGTCAGGAGCGAAATCTCCATTCCAGGCCAAATTGCTCAGTTTTCAAGTTTCAAACCACCTCACAAGGCACAGTTAGGTCTTTTTCCAAGCTAGGAACAAGGTTGCAAGTCTGTCCAAGGCAAGAAATAGGGTTTAGGATGAAATTCGCTCTGGACCCTTTGGAAGGGTCAGGAGCGAAAATCTCCTTCAAGTATCATCTTGCTCTTCAAAAATCAATCAAGTCCCTCTCCAAGCAAGAACATATCAATCTACCCTCAAACATGCCCTAGAAAGCATCATTCAGTCAAAAATGAGAAGAAAAAAGAGGTTTACAAGGATTTTCGCCCTAGACCCTCTAGAAGGGTCAGGAGTGAAATTGACATTTTCAAGCTAGATGTTACCTTGATTCGCTTCTACCTCCATCAAACTTGATCAAACCAACTCCTTTTCTTCACTGGCTCTGCTCAACTGACTTAGACAGGGAAACAAACAGGACCCTGACAAGAAAACCTTCAATCTAGACCTGACCTGACCTGAGACCTATTCACCCTGTTCCTTGATCTAACCTACTCGACTCTCCTGAAAGGAATGCTTCATTATGGCAAACTTGAGGTTTCAGGCAGACGACCAACAACTTCCAAAAACTAGGCTAGACTCAGCTTGAAAGAAACGCTAAAACGAGCTTCGGAGATTAGCCCTAATCTAGCCAGCCCAAGCAAACCACTCACTCACTAAAAAACCTAGAAAGCAGAGAGAAAAACAAGCAAAGAGAAAGCAAAACCTAAAGCAAAAAGAGGGGGTCCCCATTCTAATGGGGCGATGTGTGAAATGGTCACAACACTATGTAGTATAATCGTAATTATATTCAAATGCTATTCATGAAATACAATGGGTGTTCTAAATATATCAAAGTCTTCTTCATCAAATGTAGTCTGTTCATTTGTTATCCATTTTGAGTTAGGATTGATCTTCTCAAGTTCAAACTACTTGATATAATCAAATTGAATACATTACTTTGTTAACTATACAAAATAAGAATTATAATTGCAAATTGCAAGAAAACAATAATAACGATTTATAGGTGGAAACACAAGTTTTTGTTTCTAAATTCAAAGGTATCATTCATCAAATTTTGAGTCAAACAATTGCATTTCCCAAATTCATGTTCAAACACAATTGAAGAATGTGCACAAGGAGATAAACTACATGAGTGGCTCAAAATGTGCATTGCCATCCATTTTAAGTTTTTGGCATCCTTGCCAAAATAATTCCACTAGTTGGCTATGGAATTTATCTTAATGATAATTCTATTTAGTTAGAGAATTTTAATCTTCAAAACAAAGTAACAAACTTTAAACTTTGCATGAGATGAGAAGGGAAAAGTTGATTGCAAATTGCCAAGTACTTGGTTTCAATGTAGTCTGGTCTTCTATAAAATAGAATGGCGAAAAATCCATTTCCCTTTTGGTATGTTGGCAACTTTGCCATGGCTACTCATCGATCCTACAGTTTAGGAAAAAATCTCTCAATGCATTGGAAGAGCCCCACACTTACCTCTTCAATGAAATTGAAGGAGTTTCTATAAAAGAATGTTGGATCCAGGTAGTATCTAATGGAATGGAGGATGCAATGCATTTGCTAATCCCATCTCACATCAATGGCCTCCCATATTGGCATGTATCTGCTTGTCTCATGGGCCATGCTTTGCTTGATAGCTTCTTTAATCCTACCCATGGTCTTGTATACGTAGCCAATTGGTGGTTTATCCCCATTAACTAGTCACAACACTCACTAAAAGGCTTGAAAAATAGTACAATCTCCTTTGCTTACTTCCAAAAACTTGTGGCAAAACATGTTTGGCCATGTTCTAACCATATGTGTTATTGACAAAGCTAAATTGTTGTTAGAATGTAACCACTCAAAACAAACATTTGTTTCAAATTCATCTTTTGGCCTCAAAGAGTCTATAATGCTAGGGCGGTGGGTGGAAAATCTCGTGACCCTTGGTTGGAAGATTAGTTTTAGAGAATGAGCCACACGATTTTGAAACAAAGTGAGAAACTTTTCCATTAACAATGTCCCAACCACATTATTGAATAGAGTGAATATTCCTTCTACTGATTTCATCATACCTGATGCATCCACTAATCTTAAAAACATAATGCCAAGCTTAAATGCAACAACGAATTTGATGAGAGTGTTAGCATTTTAATTTGTCTCTTGTGAAACAACACAAAATGGAACAACAAGAGACAAAACCTCTCTTCAAATTAGCAAGGGAAGCTCCTTGAGATCTTAAACCACTCCCAAAATCTTAAGCTATGAACATGTTTACAGTTATGCAAACTATACAAGTTTATCAATGGGGTTTGCATGAAAGGAGATAATTCAAAATTAAACCTAACATATCCTTTTGATCTTAGAGGTTAAGCACAAGACCTGAAAGTACTAAACTCACAAAAGGACTTTTTATTATTTACATTTACAACAAAATAATACGAAAGGCAAATGCTTAACCAACAGATCCACATCAACAAGAAATGATTAAACAAATTGAACATCACACAATTTCAAGAAGAAAACAACTAAACTACATTCATAATTACTAAGATATCCTTGGTTAATAATTTGGTTAATTTTTCCCTCAACAATTTCTTACGCAATTAGATCAACTTTAATCACTATACATGGCTTATAATTTGGCATCAATAGGATAATCCAATAGAAGAATTTAGATTTGTATACTCATTCAATTACTTAAATTGCACCAAATTCACCTTGCTGATCAAAACATCAAGTTAAATACATTTGAATAGTACCCGTTTACAATTTATTTCAGTAAATTTCTCTACATTAAGTAGGTCCTCTTAAAGGGCTCATGATTTGACTTATAAAGCATATTTTGATTGTATCTACTCCAAGGTAGTGGATTCAGACAATTTTGAAAGAGATGATAACTGACAACTGCCTATGTTGGTAACTCCCCATCCTCTATCCAGTCTCTAAAAGATGCTTAGATCTAACGATGACTTATGTTGGTAACTCCCTATCCTCTATCCAAACTCTAAAAGATGCTTAGATATGCAATGAATTGAGGTTATAAGTAAAGTTTATCAGGAGTGTTTGACTCCAGGATTGGCTGAGAGTTTCAATGAAGTCTCAAAATCAATGCGACCTCCTTCCTTAATTTGCTAATGTCTAGAATTCTGCTATTGTGTTGAAGACACTTGAATTGCAATCCATAGTGCTCTGGTCTAATTATTTCCATTAGTTAATGAAACAATTTCTCTGTAGAGGTCTAGATGAAGTACAATGATCACTACACAAAATGATTGTGCTCAACAATCACTAGCTAGATCTGGATATTATAGCTGTTTGGGTACTTCGGTGCTAGTCAAATTTCAGTTGGTCACGATTGAATGAGGTAGGTAAGTGGTAAAGTTGTCCCTGTGTTTGTTGATGTTCCTGCTCCAATCTCCTAATGTAATGTTCCCAAACTATTCAACACAAGCCGTACGGTGGTGCATCAGCAAGGCCGCACGAAGTGGAGTGGAGGGGGGCTGCTGTACGGTGGAGAGGCCGTACGGTGAAGAGGCCGTACGGTGAAGGGAAGTCATACGGTGGTGTGGGGTGGAGGGCGTACGGTGGAGAGAAAGGGAGTGTACGGTGTGAGTGCCGTATGGGGAAGTGAGGGAGGGGCCGTACGGTGTAAGGGCCGTATGGTGATGCCAAACAGACCGTACGGTGGAACACAAGAGGGCCGTACGGTGGTGGGGAAGGTGTGCGGTGTGGCCAAAAGGAGGCTGTACGGAGGTGACAAGAAGGTCTTTCGGTGGTGCAGAGGTACGGTGAGCTTGTGTGGTGACTTCCCGGAGAACCAGATCAACAGAGACGCAGCGGTAGAAGTAAACAATGATAAAATTCTAGATTTGCCAGATCCGGAACGATTACAATGACAGAATAGGGTGAGCGGTGATCCTCACCGAAACTGCAAATACCAAATAGGGAGGACCTTTCACCTTCGAAATGGCGGAAACAGAACTGCAACAGGAATTCGCACAATAGAGAAAAGATACCAAAAATACGCATATCCCCAACAATGACTAACACGGCCAAATATATGGGCTCCGGGAAACTTCACGAAGGGTTACAAACGGGCCGACATGACCAACCAAAACTTGCCTAATCTAATTAAATAAAAGGGCCTGAAATATTTGTTATTAAATTTGGGCCTTACAACAAGGTAATTAGATTTATTATTTAATTACATCGGGGATATCACACCTAAACAGCTGAGGCTTGAACTAATTGGTATGTGCAATTATAACGAGGGCGAGCAATGATAAATCTATGAGTTCCTTCCAAATGCTCTAGTTGCAACTACCCACCTGATGCATAGAAAATATGAACTGAATCACATGCTGCAGCACCTGATCTGGGATTGCCTAGCTAGAAGATAGGGATTCCATCCTACCTTTGTAGTGTAAGTTGAGAAGGGTTTTGCCCTCCTAGGTTATTGTATGCCAACAATCCTTGAAGAAAATCTTTGAATTTGGATTGTAATTTGAACAACCAAAATTGGATAATCAAATGAACGATTCAAACTTGCAATTATACACCTATGAATAGGTCGCAAGGGCCCTTTTATTTTGGTGCCACAGTTTGAATTATATATATTTTTAATATTTATTATTCATTATAAGGCTAGTGTTTAAAAACCTTTTTTATTTATTTTTTAATAAATATTATATTTAGAAAAGAGGGGACATGACAGTCCCCCCTTCCCCAAATTGCTTTCTCTCGAGCAATTTCATATTTGGGTGATAAAATATTTCCACTCCTTCCCATGTAAGGTGGAAGATTCTTTCAACATACCGAATCCTTTGTTATGACCTTATTTCTCAGCCTTCTTTCTTACATGTCAATGATAGCCTCGGGTTCCAAGATGAATTTGCCCTCATGATCAAGCGGCGGTAGCTCCAATGAAGGAGTAACATGCTGTCCAAGTGCCCTTTTGATGCACGATACATGAAATACATGGTGAATTCTGTTATTTTCTGGCAGTTCTAACTCATATGGAATCTCTCCTATCCTCTTCATGATCTTTAACCGTCCATAAAATTGTGGCTTCAGCTTCTTAGCTCCACTTCCATTGGGAGTAGATTGCCTATAGGGATACAACCTCATAAACACCATGTCTCGCACCTCAAAAGTCCTCTAAAAAAGATGGTGATAAGCACACATCTTTTTCTGGTTTTGGGCCTACCATAGGTTCTCCTTGAGTGCTTTCAAATTGTCCAGATTTTGCTACATCAAATCCCTAGCTCCTAGAACTTTGTTGTTCAAAATAATCAAATTCACAAAAAATAATGCATCATATCCATACAATGCTTTGAAAGGAGTCATGCTTATAGACATATGATATGTGGAGTCATAGTAATACTCCCCAAGATAAAGCCATTTAATCCATGATGTTTGCTATCCAGCAACTTAATGCCTTGAATACCCTTCAATTCATTTATTCACAGTCTCTGTTTGCCCATCTGTTTGAGGGTGATAACTAGTTCTTGGAGTCAACTTTATGCTTGTCAACTGAAAATTTATTGTCAAAAGAAACTAAGGAACCAATTGTTCTTGTCACTCACAATGTTCCTAGGCAGCCCATGTAATCTAAAATCCTCTTTAAATAACAATGCAACCACTTGTGGACCCTTATATTTTGAAGAAATAGCATAAAAATGAGCATAATTAGTGCATCTATCCACAACCACGAAAATGCAGTCCATACCCTATACCAGTGGAAGACTCGTAATAAAATCCATAAAGATTCTCTCCCATTCTTGATTTGGGATGGATAGAGGCTGCAATCATATTCTACCTTGTTTTTTTGACTACCAAACACTTCCTAACATGTTCGAAAATTTCTCCTTAAAGCCTTTCCATGAAAAATACTTGCTCAATTGCTTGTATGTCTTGTAATACCCTAGATGGCCAGCTAATGGTGTGTTATGACAAGCTCTCATATCTTCTCTTTATTTTTTGATTCTGGAACAAGTTATATCTGATTCTTATAAAGTATGAGCTCAACCACCATGTTGTGTTAAATTTCGATCAGATTTGAATAAGCAGGTAATTTTAAAATTTTATTTGTACTTTGATCACAATCTGATATCAATTTAAATCTGAAGATCGATTTCTGCTTTAGTTTAATGTTTTAGATTTTTTTCTTCTTAATATGATCGATCTGCAGATGTTCTTAATTCTGATATCAATACTGAATATATATTGTTTCAATTTTATCTTGATACTTTATTCAGCATCGATCTTATAACTCAGAATATATGTCTGAATAAATATCACTTGTGATGTTGGTATTATTGCAGAGTCTGCGTTTTATCTTGAAGTCTATCTAGATCGATAATGATCTGAGTATATAGATCGAATATAGTATTATAATCGATCAGATCTAATGAATATGTATCGCTTAATATATAATAATGAATGTAAGGTATTTTCTTATCACCTTCCAAAGCCCGATCGATCTCTTAAGTAGAGATTGAAGTTCTTCAAGGGCTGCGACAATTCATCCAATCAGTGTCTCTCCATGTGCGGACACAATGTTTGATGATGATTATTGATCTTTAAGAAGGGTGAACTTAATGTTAATTAGTTTGAATACTAATTGATCATAGATAAGCAAATGCAATAATCGTTTGATTAGTTAAGACTTTATCTTAACTTTAATGCATTTATTTCATGACCGATTCATGACCATAAATTATAATTATAAGGATCGGTTTTCATGGCATATGCAAAGGAGTGAGTCCTCCTGACGCTACATATATTATCAACACTCCTTCTTAGCTAGGGAGGAATCCTTCTCAATCTCTACAAGTCACATCACCTCATCGTGATGACTAACACAATGACTACACTCATGTGAATGAAGGAAGCTTATCACCTCATCGTGATATTTGACCACTATGGCTGCTCTCATATGTGGAAAGGAAAGATATCACCTCACCGTGATGTCAACCATCATGGCTTCTCCCATGGATGGTGAAAGTATAGATATCACCTCACCGTGATATCAACCTCGTCACCTCACAATGATGGTAAAATGCACAAGTGTTCATCATTGTGAGATCGTCACCTCACAATGAGATTCACCATGGCTCATCCCAAAGGGTGAACACACAAGTACAAGAAAATCATCACGGACTCTCTCACGTGATGTTGTCATGGCGTCACACACATGACATCCACCATGACGCATCCCAGAGGGTGGATCCACCATGGCTCATCCCAAAGGGTGGAAATAAGGCTCTCACCTTAAATCTCTCTCAAAGAGAAATGCATTAGCAAGAACTTACACTTTAAACTTCACTCTCAAAGAGAAGAATGCATTAGTATAAAATATAAATATATCAATGAGACTCAATCTCAACTAGGGCTTCATTCTCCACTATACCAAGCTTATCTCGAAAGTATACAAAATTTATCTTGGAGAGAGGCTTGGTGAGAATGTCTGCCATCTGCTCATTAGTACTAATGTATCTCAATTGAATAGCACTCCTTTCCACCATGTCTCTAACATGGTGATACTTGATCTCCACATGCTTTGTTCTATCATGAAACACGGGATTGACAAAAAGCTTTACACAACTTTGATTATCATAATGGATAATAGTCGGCTTTAAGGATTGCCCAAACAATCCTGCAAGAAGCTTCCCAAGCCACACTGCTTCTCGTGCTCCCACACATGCTGCAATATACTCAGCCTCTATAGAGCTTAGTGCCACTGAAGATTGTTTCCTGCTGCACCAAGAAATTATGGTAGAACCCAAACTAAAACAACAACCAGAGGTTCTCTTCTGATCAATGACACACCTTGCCCAATCGGAATCAGTATATCCATGCAGCTTCAAGTCCACATCAGAAGAATATCTCAGGCCATATCCAACTGTGCCGCACAAGTATCTCAGAATATGTTTTGCTGCAACTAGATGTATTTGCTTTGGTTCACACATGAATTGGCTAAGTGCACTTACTGCATAGCAAATGTTTGGTCTAGTATTCACTAGGTAGATCAAAGACCCAATCATCTGCCTGTATAGTGTAGAATCCACCAGATCCGAAATAGCTGCAACCTCTCTTAACTTATGCAAGTTGGTCTCCATAGGTGTGGACATGGATTTAAAATCCATCATACCAAATCTCTTTAGAATGTCAATGGTGTACTTCCCTTGACTCAGAATGATCCCATCAGATTTTTGCCAAACTTCTAACCCAAGGAAGTAGTGCAATAAACCAAGATCCTTCATCTCAAATTCAAAAGCTAATTCCTTGCATTTGATAATAAGATGATCTTCTCTAGTGATAAGTAAGTCATCAACATAAATAATTAGGATTAATGCTTCCCCATTAATTACCTTGAAGTACAAGTTTGAATCTACATCATTCTTGGAGAAGCCCAAGCCTATCAAGTAACAATCAATCCTTTCCTACCAAGCACATGGAGCCTGCTTAAGGCCATACAATGCCTTCTTTAGCTTGCAAACATGAGACTCCTTCCCATGTACCACAAATCCTTCAGGTTGCTCAATAAATACTTCTTCCTCGATTACACCATTTAGAAAAGCCATCTCTACATCCATTTAGAGAATCTTCCATCCTTTAGATCCTGCAATAGCAATGATGATCCCGAGTGTAGTGTTGGTTGAAAATTTTGTACACTTGGGGAAATATACAAAATTGTTGTTTCAATCACAGCACACGAGTAAAAACTCTCCTAATTAAGGGAAGGCTCCCCCTATCTAACTACAACTTGGAAAATAAAATAGGATGGGACAACAATCTTTCTTCTTTTATTAAGAAAGACAATATCCTTTTCTCTTCATAGAAAAGGATAGCGATTGAATATGAATAGCAATAACCACTTTTAAGTGAAATAAGAGAAAGGAAATGAAGTTTCCTGAAAGCGCAAAGACTTCCGTCACTTCCTACGGGACGGGACAGCAATATCAAGCTCAAAGACTTGACTATTGGAAGTCCTATCTACCCTTTGCTATACTAAATTTTACAACGAATAAAAGACAACAGCTCAAAGACTGGAATAATCTATTCTTTCAACACAAAGACAAGAACTAATGCAAGATCAAAGACTTGCTGCTATTTCTTATCAAACAGTAATTTTTCCTCAAGAATAGACGCAAGCTTAAAGACTTGCCGCTCCTTCAAGAGAGTTTCCTATTTTAATTAATCTTCTCTACTTGTAGCTCAAAGACTTCAAATCAGATTGGACTAAGCTCCTTTAGAAACAGTTTGCATGGAAGAAATAAAAAGATTCAAACTCAAACATGTAGCTCAAAGACTCAAAACTTGAGTGATCCTTCTTTATTATTCTTCAAAACCTTCAATTCACATACATAAGCTCAAAGACTTCTTGCTGTAAATTTGGCAGAGTTTTTGCTTGCTTTCCCAAAAGATAAATATTACAATAGAGCCCTCAAGTATTTATAGAAGAGGAGCCTTGAGAAAAAGGTGGGAGTGTTGTCCTCATTTTTGTTTTCAAAAATGAAGAGCCACTACGGTGAAATTTTTATGAAAAAAAAGAAATTTTTACTCTATGGCACGCTTCCCGAGGCAAAATTTTGACTAATCCTTGGACTGGCTTGATCCTCAGTCCATTCTCGAACTACGTTTCAAATTTCGTCCAATTCTGGGTTCGTTTGCTATGCCTTTCCTTCAATTTCGGGTTTTAAAACCCAGACTGCAGGTGGAGAATTTTCTTCAAACTGCAAGTTTTAATGATATTCATTGTTATGGTCTTTGTAAGGGAATTTTTGATCAATTACATGTGCACTTTTATTTTAAATATGTCACTTGTAATTTATTTTAAGTTTCCCTTTTAATGTTTTTATCTTTTTATTGTTTTTTGGTCATTTTTAGTTAAAATAGGGATTTTTTGGCTCAACTGCAAGTAAACTTGCAGTTTGTTCAAAAAACCCCTACTTTAATGGTTTTCACATGTAATAGGGATTTTAAATCCCCATTACATATGTGCAAGTGTTTTTAACTTGTTGTAGGGATTTTATTTCCCTTTACAAGTATTTTTAAACTTGCAGTTTGCTCCAAAAAACCCGATTTTGACATGAAAGTGCATTTTTGACAATTTTAAACTTGTCATTTGTCCAAAAAAACCCGATTTTGGCTTGATGAGTGAAAAAGTGAAAAATTAAACTTGCTATTTGTCTTAAAAAACCCGATTTTGACATGAAAGTGGGAAAAGTGAAAATCGAACTTGTCATTTTCTATCTAAAACCCGATTTGCTTCATTTTGGACAAATCGAACTTGTCATGTGTCTCCCAAAACCCGATTTTCATGCAGAATTGATTTGTTGAAGATTTCAAAGCAATTTTTTGTGGAGATTTTTTAGGGAAGGAAGGCGTTTTTGTTTCTACCCTATTTTCATGCAATCATCAACATCTTTCATGCCAAATGGAGGTTATATTGACTGGTTTTTGGAGCTAAATCAGCAAAAAACGTGGTTCTTTAAACCCACATTTTGGGCGTTTTTTACTTCATAAATCTGCAATCTCCTTAAGCGTTTTGTCTTCTTCTACCTAGGCGTGGAGGGTGAGAGGGTTTTCACACCATTTAATGATGCCGTTGGAGTTTATTATGGTGGCCACGTGATTTCCTTTGGCCACGTGATTTCCTTTGGCCACGTTTTCTCCCTTTGGCAGCGTTTTCAATCATTTGGATCATTGCTTCTTCTTCTACCTTAGGCGTTTTTCTTGGATGCACACTCTCATTGGCATTTTGGTCCTCCAAGTTTAAGATTGCTGCTATATTTGGGGCATTTTTACAAAAAACGTGATAAGGGTTTGATATTCCGGTTTTGCTTCTTCATCTCAAGAATTGTTGCATTATTGGAGAAGCATTTTGCATTTTTAAGAAAGGTATGTTCTCCTTCCTTTCTTCTCTTCATTTTATTATTTTCTTGTTTTCTTTATTTTTCGTTTTTAGTTACATTTTTTGGCATGTGATGTTCTTCCCCAAAAATTTGGTTTTCGTGAAAGAAATCTTCCCCTTGAAATGCAATTGTTGAATTGCATTGTTCTTCTCAAAATTCCCTCTTAACTTGTATTTGGGATTTTTAATCTCAATTACAAGTTCGCTGGAAATTTTTGTCCTTCCCCTACAATTAAGGAATTTAATCATTTTTGGTTAAAATTCCAAGCTTGAAAAGTGTGAAATACCCCTCCCTTGCAAATTCAGGTTTTAAAAACTGGATTACATGTTGAAGAGTTCTTCCCATTTTCATAAAAATGACTTTCCCGGATATTCCCGTTTCTATTCATTCACGTTCCCCATATCCGTACTTTCCATTTCAATCATTTCCCGCAAGTCAAAATCCCATTTTTCGTCCATTTCTCCATTTTCGAATTTACAAGTGTACTTGTATTCGGGTTTTAAAACCCCGATTGCATGTATGTCCTTTCCAACTTGTATACTTGCGAAAATTCTCCCAAGATCCGAAATTGGTCAAAGTCAAGATTTTTCCATTTCTACATATCTCCTCTCTTCCTTTCACAAAACCCTGAAATTCAGAAATCAAAGTTTTACCCATTCAAAGAAGGAAGAATGATATTTGCAGCTGACTATGATGTTGCCTTAACTCTTTTAAGTCTTCATCACAGCATTCCAGGTTCACAATCAATGTCAGATTTGCCGGCATCGCCAACTCCAAAGAAAATGAAATACAAATATGACAAATACAAGAATGAGGTTGCACCTTCCCAGGTTTTTTCTCCTTTGGATCGCATCAGGGACACGGAAATAGGGCACGTTGATATGGCAGAATTCATTCACAGGGTAGAAGATCCACAGGATAACAACTTGCAGCGGCTGTTGGACAGCCATATCCATCATGCATCTTCTTTCCCAGTGGCTGCCCTAGAACCTGAGTTTGTTTTTGCATGCGCCCATCATTTTGACAAAGAGTCAAGAGTCATAAAAAATGATGATGGTGAAGCTATAATTCGTCTCGATGCGGATACAATCGAGGTGGTCTTTAGAATACCTCCTGCATCTGTTTATATGGAAATCTCCAAAGAAAGTGCAGCAGAGTATTATGTGAAAAAAGAAAAAGATTGCAAGCGACACATCAATAGGTGGATTCAAGAACCACAACCTTCCTTCTCAAGGTGGGCGAAGTTGTACCGCTGCGATTTCAAATGGGAGATAAGAGACACCATCACTCTTCTCTGCAGGATGATGGGCCTTGAGCATTCCAATGTCTTTGAGCCATGAATGTATCCATTCATTATGTTCATACGACAGTCACATCTCATTTCATGGGGGGAAGTCATCAGCGATGCCTTGTGCGAACAGCTTGCAGCAGTTCCTACCACCATGACCTTCTTCATGAATTCTTATTTGGTATATTTAGCAGCATCACTTAGACACTTTCCAGGGCTTTCTACCAAGGGTGATCGCTTGCTTATACCAGTTTGGGAATATTATGACTAGTTGCCATTGAAACCTAGCAGACTGCATTTCAGAAGAGTCCAAGATGCATTCTTCGGATATTTCATGTGTCAGTTTGACGTGGATCTCAGAAACAAAAGAGTATCAGAAGAGGCATGGGTCAAGGTGTCTGAGTATGGGTGTTTATTCCTGCAATTTCCCACCTTCACCTATTTGAGGATTGGATGCTATGATGGACAGCCATACATGCTTCCAAGATACCCAACCGATAAGATAATTCTTATGGAGTTGGGAAGACAGATCATGGCTGTTCATACTTTTCAGTCTGCTAAACACAAGGTTGGAATGGGGATCTCTAGCACAAACCCATTGAAAATTGGTCGATACTCCCTTGTCACATCTGTGAAGGCTAAGGCCATGGAGGTTGAATTGCAGGAAATCAAGCTTAAGAGGTTCAAACCTAGAGCTGATTTTGATTATAGAGGTATGAAGGAGAAGATCAAGAAATCCTTTGTGCATGTTCATCGCATTGAAAACATCTGGGTAGATCTCCGCACGTAAGCCGAAGTTCTGAAGATGGATTACTGCAGGCTCACTGTTGAGCAAATTGTTGACTTGAACTTGGCGGATATCCCACAAGGGATGATCGATGACGAGCATATACTTGATCCTGAATACATTTCACGAAGGGTTGAGGAAGCTCCACTTCCTTTGATCCAATGGTCACACAAGGAGTGCGTCTCCATCCTTGACAGATTTCAGCCTATCTTGGCCAACACTAACGCATAGCTGAAAAGTAATGCTGTTAGACTTATCAAAATCAAGGTTGGTAAAGAAGATGATTCTACAGGGCCTCTTGGACGGAAATCTGAGATTCAGATTGATAATAAGGAGGGTGCTTCATCTTCAGGCACAAGGATCAAGTTACGAGTTAGTCGTGCAGTAGTGCTTCCTCCTGAGGAGACGACTACTCGTGGGAAGGAGAAATCATGGTTCCATGTTCGGGTGATCGATCTGGATAATCCAGAAGAGGGGCAGCAATCTGACGATGCGCCTAGGTCTCCAGTTTCAGACTCACCTCACGAGGTCATTCCTCCAGTTTCCATTGAGACACCTCTTTCTCCTCCTGATTTGCTCATAGATGAGTCTCCTCAGAATGCAGTTCCCATTTCAACATACGAGCCTTCTCCTGATCAACAACGAGAAAGTGTGTTGAAAGTTCCTGAAGATAATCCCACTTGCATTCAGTTATCAAAAATCGATACTTTCACTTCTGGTTTTGAAGAATTCATGAGGCAATCTTCATGTCCATTGGTAACTGAGCAAACCGTGGTCGCTATTCAAACAGATATTCCTCCCAGGGTGACCACGGTAATTCAAACAGAAACTACTTCTCCTTTGCCACGGCTACTACTGGAAGTGAGTTGATGACTTTGCCTCCATGGCTTAGTTCTTTCACTCCGAAAAGAAAGAAGCAAGAGATCTCACCTGATGCCTTTGACTACTGTTGACGTGTATTTTGTACACAATCATACACAGAATAAAATACCTAAAGGCATCTTATCCTCTCTTGAGAAAATAGTCTCTAACTGCTGAAGATTCGCGTAAAGGATTAGTTAGGTAGACTCCAAGGTTCTTTTAGTGGGGTCTCCACGTGTGGACAAGCTCCAGTGGTATGATGTGATTTGCTGGAATCACAAGGGGACTTACATTGAACTTCCGATCTGCTTTGCTGGACACAGGCTCTGACTAACTTGGATTTGAAAAAAATGAAAAAAGGAAGGGCGAAGAGAGGATCTAATCCTAATACTAAGAATGTAGGAACAATGACTTGATTTTTGATGAAACTCTAACTAGGTCTTGTTTTGACATCAATGGAACATCTACACAAGACTAGTGCAATCTTCTAAGGGGAGCTTTATGATGTTCAAATTATCACCGCAGGCATAGATACCATCCAAGTTGATGCATATCAATGAAGAGGCAACAAATTGAAATTGAGCTTAGGCTGAATGATTCCAGTTGACTACGCAAGGCAAGTCTGCAATCAACAAACTGCTAGTAGTATGGATGTACGAATTCCACCATTAATCAATCACATTTCCTCCATTCATCTAATCATCTACCATCTAAGATTGAAGACTCAACAAGAAACCATGCAAATTGCAAGAAAAACGACATATTTCACCATTACTTCAATGAAAATGGAGTTTGTTTACAATCAATGGCAACAATTTCTTGCCTTGTCCTCCTATTCTACTCTAATTGCTATTCTATCAATTATTTACAACTCTCTCTAATTCTCTAATCTCTCTCACTCTAATCCTCTTTTACAAATGAAATGTCTGGGCTTATATAGTGCCCACAATACAATTTGATGGCTTAGATCAATTCAAGATCAATGGCCAAGATTTTACAATGAAAACCCTAATTAGGGTTTGTTACAACCATTACATAACATTTAATGCTTGACCAATGATAAAATTGTATTGCTTGGACACATGTCCCTTCTAGAAAAATCGACCAATGGATAGCCGAGGTAGGTACATCGAAGTTTGTGCCACCTCCCATGAGTTAAGTACATTGAATCTGGACATGCTGAGGTGGACTTCACTGACTGGAGGAGTGATGACTGGGATGCCACCTCTTCTGACACTTGAAGCTTGCTAGATATTCAATTTGATGTCGTTGAGAGGCTATCTTTAATTAACTCTTGTTCTAACTCCTTTTGTCCTTGATGTGCAGGATGATGTACCTCGCCTTGGAACGCTGGATTGCCCTTGATGATGTTAGTCCAAAGAAGGTCGTCCATGTCCTGGCTTGATCGTCCTGGCGAAGACCGTCCTTGATCCGGCTTGATTTTCCTTGAAGAGACCTCCATTTGATGCCTACACAACATTTCAAAATTAGTAACATGATTTTGCAATACATAACATAAATTAGAGAGCAAATTTTAGGAAACTTAATGATAAGTCCTTTATTAATCATTTCCTAAAAAAACAACTGAGCTAAGGCAAAACAAAATTTCAAAATTAAGGCAATGACAATCAAAATTTGAAATTAAAACAAGAGATCTTGCCATACCTTACTTGAGAGCTTAACTCTAAAATGCAAAATGAATAAAATTCGCCTAGGCGAAATTTGAAATAAGATGGTCTTGATGTGATCTTCAAAAGAACGTTCCTCTTATCAACTTCGCCACCCTTCAAGTCTTGGACGTGATCTCCTCTTCAAGTTAGCAATTTCGCCATCTTTGATATGTCTTTGACGTCCTAGGCAACTTCGCTCAAATAGAAACTTCAAGTTCGCCTCTCCTTTGGATAGTAGTTTCGCACCACCTTTGATTGAATTCGCTCCTCTTCTTGAATGATAATTTCGCCCTTCCTTTGTATGAAATTCGCTCCTCTTTTGCCTTCTCCAAGTTGCATATGAGAGATGATAAATGATGATGTGAAAATGAAATAAACACCTTCCTTTATAGGCGCTCACCTTCATATTGACCTTAGGCCGACTTTTTGCAAAATATAGCAATTAAAACGATTTTTAAATAAATAATAAAGGCCGAGCTTGACAAAATAAACCCAAGCGCTCCCTTTTGATTTTTATTAAATTAATAATTAATTATTAAATGCCTTTATTTTTAATTAATAAATTTCGATTTTTTACAAAGGCAAAAAATAATTAATAAATACATACCATGTGCTATTTAAATGCTTTTAATTAAATATCGATTTTTTTCTAGCATTTAAATAAATTTAAAAAATGTTTGTTTAGCGCCCAAAAATGAAAAAGTGGGAAGATACGTACCTCATCGCCCTGGTCCCTGACTGAGGGACAGGAGCGATTTTGCTCTTGTGGGCCTCATTTCACTTCATCACCTTCGAAAATTATATTCAACGGATTTGCAATGCCTCCTTTCATTCATTCATGCCTTGAGATCGGTTGAAATTTGGCGAGAAAATCATCTACAACAAAAATCGCTCTGGTCCCTTCCTGAGGGACAGGAGCGAACTTAAGCATTTTGGTCCTTTGTTGACGTTTGATAATCTTCAATTTGTCTTCAACGGGTTCGATTGACCTCCTTTCTTGCCTTCGAACATAAAATTTGCTTGATCTTTGCCTAGATCGTACCTTATGAAGAATTTCACTCTGGTCCTTCAGTGAGGGACAGGAGCGAATTTGACCCTCTAGGCAAAACTTCATCATCTCATTGTTTTTGATCAAGTTTGGATGCTCTATCATGCTCATTTCGTCCTTCACCATGCCTTTGATGTCTCGATTCGTCCAAACAAGGTCAGGAATGGCTCAACTAAGCATTTTCGCTCTGGTCCCTTGGTGAGGGACACGAGCGATTCGCCTTGGTCCCTTGGAGAGGGAGACGAGCGCATTTCGCTCTGGACCCTTGGAGAAGGACACGAGCGAAATTTGACTTTTCGCACTCTCAATCAGGACAATTTTAATGGAATATAACATTTAAGTATAAGTGACATTTCCTTCTATGTTTCTTCTTTCTTATACTTTAAGTTATATTCCATATATACTTTCAGGATGTTTGAGAGTGGTTTCAGACCTCCAGGAGTTATATTGCAAAATCTAGTTTTTGGAGGTTTTTTCAGTTTCCAGACTTAGTCAAATTCAGGATCAGGGCATTCCAGACTTAGCCAAATTTCAGGATCAGGACCTCACTCAAGCCGGACTTGCTACCCTGTTGATCTCCCCGACAGCACTTCAAGTTATATTCATTTGATAAAATGTACCTCTTTGGACCTTCTCACATCGTCAAGACGTTAAAATCTTGCAAGGACAAAGCAAAATTGGATTTGTAGCTCCGGTCCTTCACTGAGGGACAGGAGCGATTTAGGCAATTAGCACTGTTATGGACGTCCCAAAAATCTTCAATTTATATTCAACGCATTTATCTCATGTTTTTCCTTGTTTTTGAACGTAAACTTGCCTTGACCTTTGTCTGGATTTTGCAAAATGAAGGAAATCGCTCTGGTCCCTGGGAGAGGGACGAGAGCTACAAGGTACCTCGCCCTGGTCCCTTGGAGAGGGACAGGAGCGATATGGTCAATATAGGTCATTCTCCTTCGTTTTTGCATATCAAATTATATTCATTTGGCAAAGTATCTTCCTTCGGACGTCCTCAAATCATTAAACTTTCAAAATCTTGCAAGGACAAGACGAAATTTGAATTGTAGCTCCGGTCCTTCACTGAGGGACAGGAGCGATTTTCCTCCTGGAGGCATTTCTGTGCTCATGAAAATCTTCAATTTATATTCAATGGAAAGATCTCGCCGTTCTCCATCACTTCAAACGTAAAATTTGTCTGGACTCTGCAAGAATGATGAGATATTTGAGATTGAGCTCCTGTCCTTCACTGAGGGACAGGAGCGATTTTGCTCCTACAGGCCAAAATATCATGATTTTACACATTTTATCACTTCACAAGGCGAAAACAAATCATTTGAAATGCCTAGGATCAAAATTCAAAAAAGTCAAAATTTGGTCAAAAATATTCAATTGGACAAAAATTCACATTTCATCTTCAACACTTAGACAAATTTAAGCTCTGCATCAACATTCCAATTGAAAATTAGACCATTCTGGCGAATTCATTTCATTCAAAATTTGCATTCTAGAAAAGGAAACTCAAAAGCCCTCAAAAACGACTGGATTTTGGTCCGAAAAGATGGTAATTAGAACCCTAAGGCTTGACCCTAAATCCAGACAACTAACAAACTAACAAAACCCTAGAAAAAGCAAAGCGAAAACGAACAAAACGAGCAAAAAAAACATGGGTCCCCATTTGCAATGGGGCGATGTGTGAAAACGTCACAACAACTACCAGCAACTCAAACAGTCCAGATCCAAAGTTGCTAAGAAGGCAAAGACTATCTCTAGGGTAACTGTTGATAGCAACAAGATGAAAGTAGCTGAAATTGTGGAACCTATTGCAGATAAACCACTTGATGAAATGTCAGCTGCTGATTATAAGGTTACAAGGGTAGAATTGGGCAAGCAAACACATGAGGTCATTAAATATGATGCTCAGTTTTCTGTTGCTTCACTAGTGCAAAGGTGTGACGATCTCCTTGCAAAGAAAGACAAGCTAGAAGAAGAAAACCGACAGCTCATGGCAGCCATTCATAAAATCACAAAACCTGCTGCTGAAGGGAGTAACTCCATAGGTTCTTCTGGTTCCCAAGAATCGATTCGTGGAGTGGAAAGGGCTGCTCAGAAAGTACAAGCACTGGATTCCTGGGTTGATCAGCTTCGTGATCAATGTATTCAAGTGATAAAAGACATTTTTCAAATAATGTCTAAGTTGGAAACCATTGAGGAGAAATTGGATCAGACTTCTAACACTTTCAAAAAGAATCTAGAAAGTGTTGAGAAAAGTCTGGCAATCTGGCGTACCATGCCCCAACAACAGCTGAGTATTTTGCAGGATCACACCATCATCTCTTTCAGGGTCATGTACTTGGAATTTGAGGAACTCATGGAAAGCAAGACCCTTGTTCTTAAATCCCTCATTGGGGAGATCAGTGATGCAAGGAGATTCCGGGATGAAGTCTATCGAGGTATTGTCTCACATTGTGAAAGGGCCTCTTGTAATATAGTAAGTCAGGATGGAGAGCTGATCCCAGAAGAAGAGGTTCTTGCTAATTTACAGATGAGGATTCATGATGAATGGAGGAGTGAACAATTCTTGGCAGCTTCAATTCAATCATTTACGAAACACCAAGCTTTTTTGCATGAGATCCAGTCTATCCTGGATAAAGACAATTCCGCACTCCTCCGCTGTCACGACACTATTGTGAAGACTATGGTTGTTGCTAAGAACACCCATGAACCGAATCCCGAGGAACTACAAGCGAGCATCCGGAAATTTCAAAGATTCGTGTCTTCACAAAATGCAACTTAAGTGTTTTTCAACACTTAGTTGAATTTTCCCTCTTTTGTAATCTTTAGTTGTAATTTTGTTTTAACAAGTTACATGTAAAAGTATTTTTGTAAAACGCAAGTTACACATTACTTGCACTTTTGTAATTACATGTAAGGCAACTACAAGTTGTGTCCAATTAGGACTGTAGTTGGAATAAGTCTTAGTTAGTTAGAGTAACTCTTAGTTAATTAATGAAGTCTCAGTTATTTATTAAATGAGTCTTGGTGGTTGAGAGAATCTCTCAAGTTAGTTAGGATCCTCCCACCTTTTTCTCAAGGCTCCTCTTCTATAAATACTTGAGAGGTCCATTGTAAATATATCTTTTGGAAAGCAAGCAAAAACTTTGCCAAATTTACAACAAGAAGTCTTTGAGCTTATGTATGTGAATTGAAGGTTTTGAAGAATAAGAAAGAAGGATTACTCAAGTTTTGAATCTTTGAGCTACATGTTTGAGTTTGAATCTTTTTATTTCTTCTAAGCAAAGTGTTTCTAAAGGAGCTTAGTCCAATCTGATTTGAAGTCTTTGAGCTGCAAGTAGAGAAGATTAATTAAAATAGGATAATCTCTAGAAGGAGCAGCAAGTCTTTGAGCTTGCATCTATTCTTGAGGAAAAATTACTGTTTGATAAGAAATAGCAGCAAGTCTTTGAGCTTGGATTAATTCTTGTCTTTGTGTTAAAAGAATAGATTTTTTCAGTCTTTGAGCTGTTATCTTTTATTTATTGTAAAAATTTAGTATAGCAAAGGGTAGATAGGACTTCCAATAGTCAAGTCTTTGAGCTTGATATTGCTGTCCCGTCCCGAAGGAAGTGACGGAAGTCTTTGCGCTTTCAGGAAACTTCATTTCCTTTCTCTTATTTCACTTAAAAGTGGTTACTGCTATTATTCAATCGCTATCCTTTTCTGTGAAGAGAAAAGGATATTGTCTTTCTTGAAAAAAGAAGAAAGATTGCTGTCCCATCCCATTTTATTTTCCAGGTTGTAGCTAGATAGGGGGAGCCTTCCCTTAATTAGGAGAGTTTTTACTCGTGTGCTGTGGTTGAAACCACAATTTTGTATATTTCCCCAAGTGTACAAAATTTTCAACCAATAGGGAGAATCCTAACTAACTTGAGAGATTCTCTCAACCACCAAGACACATTCAATAACTAACTGAGACTTCAATAACTAACTAACAGTTACTCCAACTAACTAAGACTTATTCCAACTACAGTCCTAATCGGACACAACTTGAAGTTGCCTTACATGTAAATACAAAAGTGCAAGTAATGTGTAACTTGCATTTTACAAAAAATACTTTACATGTAACTTGTCAAAACTAAATTACAACTAAAGATTACAAAAGAGGGAAAATTCAACTAAGTATTGAAAAACACTTGAGTTGCATTTTGTGAAGACACAAATCCTTGAAATTTTTGGATGCTCGCTTGTAGTTCCTCGGGATTCGGTTCATGGGTGTTCTTGGCAACAACCATAGTCTTCACAATAGTGTCGTGACAACGGAGGAGCGCAGAATTGTTTTTATCTAGGATAGACTGGATTTCATGCAGAAAGGTTTGGTGTTTCTTCAATGCTTGAATCAAAGCTGCCGAGAATTGTTCACTCCTCCATTCATTATGAATCCTCATCTGTAAATCAGCAAGAACTTCTTCTTCTGGAATCAGCTCTCCATCCTGACTTACTATGTTGCAAGAGGCCCTTTCACAATGTGAGACAATATCTCGGTAAACTTCACCCCGGAATCTCCTTGCATCATCGATCTCCTCAATGAGGGATTTAAGAACAAGGGTCTTGTTTTCCAGGAGTTCTTCAAATTCCAAGTACATGACCTTGGGAGAGATGATGACATGCTCCTGCAAAATACTCAGCTGTTGTTGGGGCATGGTACGGCAGATTGTCAGACTTTTCTCAACACTTTCCAGATTTTTTTTGAAAGTGTTAGAAGTCTGATCCAGTTTCTCCTCAATGGTCTCTAGTTTAGACAGTATTTGAAAAATGTCTTTTATTACTTCTACACAGTGATCATGAAGTTGATCAACCCAGGAATCCAGTGCTTGTACCTTTTGAGCACCCCTTTCCACTCCACGAATCGATTCTTGGGAACTAGAAGAACCTATGGAGTTACTCCCTTCAGCAGCAAGTTTTGTGATTTTATGAATGGCTGCCATAAGCTGTCGGTTTTCCTCTTCTAGCTTGTCTTTCTTCGCTAGAAGCTCATCACACCTTTGCACCAGTGAAGCAACAGAAAACTGAGCATCATGTTTAATGACCTCATGCGTTTGCTTGCCCAACTCTACCCTTGTAACCTTATAATCAGCAGCTGACATTTCATGAAGTGGCTTATCTGCAATAGGTTCCACAATTTCAGCTACTTTTATCTTGTTGCTATCAACAGTTACCCTAGAGATAGTCTTGGCCTTTATAGCAACTTTGGATCTAGACTATTTGAGTTGCTGGTAATCAAAGGCATCAGGTGAGATTTCTTGCTTCTTCCTTTTCGGGGTAAAAGAACTAAGCCATGGAGGCAAAGTGATCAACTCTCTTCCAGTAGTAGCCGTAGGCAAAGGAGAAGCAGTTTCTGTTTGTATCACCGTGGTCATCCTGGGAGGATTATCTGTTTGGACAGCGACCACGGTTTGTTCAGTTACCAATGAGCATGAAGATTGCCTCATGAATTCTTCAAAACCAGAAGTGGAAGTATCAATTTCTGATAACTAGATGCAAGCAGGATTATCCTCAGGAACTTTCAACATTGTCTCTTGTTGATGACCAGGAGATGGCTTGTATGCTGAAATAGGAATTGCATTCTGAGGAGACTCATCCACAAGCAAATCAGGAGGAGAAAGAGGCGTCTCAATGGAAACTGGAGGAATGACCTCATGAGGCGAGTCTGAAACTGGAGACTTAGGAGCATCATCAGACTGCTGCCCCTCTTCTGGATTATCCAGATCAATTACCTATACATGGAATCGTGATTTTTCCTTCCCACGAACAGTCGTCTCCTCAAGAGGAAGCACTACTGCACGACTGACTCGTAACTTGATCCTTGTGCCCGAAGATGAAGCACCCTCCTTGTTGTCAATCTGAATCTTAGATTTCCGTCCAAGAGGCCCCGTAGAAATATCTTCTTTACCAACCTTGATTTTTATAAGTCTAACAGCATTACTTTCCAGCCATGTGTTAGTGTTGGCCAAGATAGGCTGAAATCTGTCAAGGATGGAGATGCACTCCTTATGTGACCATTGGATCAAAGGAAGTGGAGCTTCCTCAACCCTCCGTGAAGTGTATTCAGGATCAAGTATATGCCTGTCATCGATCATCCCTTGTGGGATATTTGCCAAGTTCAAATCAACAATTTGCTCAACAGTGAGCCTGCAGTAATCCATCTTCAAAACTTCGGCTTCTGTGCGGAGATCTACCCAAATGTCTTCAATGCAATGAACATGCACAAAGGATTTCTTGATTTTCTCCTTCATTCCTCTATAATCAAAATCAGCTCTAGGTTTAAACCTTTTGAGCTTGATTTCCTGCAATTCAGCCTCCATGGCCTTAGCCTTCACAGATGTGACAAGGGAGTACCGGCCAATTTTCAATGGGTTTGTGGAAGAGATCCCCATTCCAACCTTGTGCTTAGCAGACTGAAAAGTGTGAACGGCCATGATCTGTCTTCCCAACTCCATAAGAATTATCTTATCGGTTGGGTATCTCGGAAGCATGTATGGCTGACCATCATAGCATCCTATCCTCATATAGGTGAAGGTGGGAAATTGCAGAAACAAACACCCATACTCAGACACCTTGACCCATGCCTCATCTGATACTCTTTTGTTCTTGAGATTTCGTTCAAACTGACACATGAAATATCCAAAGAATGCATCTTTGATCCTTCTAAAATGCAGTCTGTTGGGTCTCAATGGCAACTAGTCATAATATTCCCAAACTGGTATAAGCAAGCGATCACCCTTGGTAGAAAGACCTGGAAAGTGTCTAAGTGATGCTGCTAAATATACCAAATAAGAATTCATGAAGAAGGTCATGGTGGTAGGAACTGCTGCAAGTTGTTCGCACAAGGCATCACTGATGACTTCCCCCCATGAAATGAGATGTGACTGCCGTATGAACATAATGAATGGATACATCCATGGCTCAAAGACATTGGAATGCTCAAGGCCCATCATCCTGCTGAGAAGAGTGATGGTGTCTCTTATCTCCCATTTGAAATCGCAGCGGTACAACTTCGCCCACCTTGAGAAGGAAGGTTGTGGTTCTTGAATCCACCTATTGATGTGTCGCTTGCAATCTTTTTCTTTTTTCACATAATACTCTGCTGCACTTTCTTTGGAGATTTCCATATAAACAGGTGCAGGAGGTATTCTGAAGACCTTCTCGATTGTATCCGCATCGAGACAAATTATAGCTTCACCATCATCATTTTTGATGACTCTTGACTCTTTGTCAAAATGATGGGTGCATGCAAAAACGAACTCAGGTTCTAGGGCTTCCATTGGGAAGGAAGATGCATGATGGATATGGCTGTCCAACAGCCGCTGCAAGTTATTATCCTGTGGATCTTCTACCCTGTTGACGAATTCTGCCATATCAACGTGCCGTATCTCCGTGTGTCTGATGCGATCCAAAGGAGAAGAAACCTGGGAAGGTGAAACCTCATTCTGATATTTGTCATATTTGTATTTCATTTTCTTTGGAGTTGGAGATGCCGGCAAATCTGACATTGATTGTGAACCTGGAATGCTGTGATGAAGACTTAAAAGAGTTAAAGCAACATCATAATCAGCTGCAAATATCATTCTTCCTTCTCCAAATGGGTAAAACTTTGATCCTTGAATTTCACGATTTTGTGAGAGGAAGAGGGGAAATATGTAGAAATGGGAAAATCTTGACTTTGACCAATTTCGGATCTTGGGAGAATTTTCGCAAGTGTACAAGTTGGAAAGGACATACATGCAATCGAGGTTTTAAAACCCGAATAAAAGTACACTTGTAAATTCGAAAATGGAGAAATGGACAAAAAATGAGATTTTGACTTGCGGGAAATGACGGAAATGGAAAGTACGGATATGGCGAACATGGATGGATAGAAATGGGAAAATCCGGGAAAGTCATTTTCATGAAAATGGGAAGAACTCTTCAACATGTAATCCGGTTTTCAAAACCCGAATTTGCAAGGGAGGGGTATTTCACATTTTTAATCTTGGAATTTTTAGCAAAAATGGTTAAATTCCTTAACCGTAGGGAAAGAACAAGAATTTCCAGCAAACATGTAATCGAGATTAAAAATCTCAAATACAAGTAAAGAGGGAATTTTGGGAAGAACAATGCAATTCGAAAATTGCACACCAAGGGGAAAAATCCTCTCACAAAAACCGATTTTTGGGGGAAGAACAACACATATTTACAAAAATGCAACAAAGAAAGCAAGAAAATAATAAAATAAAGGAGAGAAAGGAAAGAAGCCATACCTTTCTTGAAAATGCAAATGCTTCTCCTAAAATGCAACAATCCTTGGATTGAAAAAGCAAAATCAATCAATAATCCCAAACCGTAATGCCAAACCCTTAACACGTTTTTGCAAAAAACGTCTTATATGGAAAAACGTGGCAGCAAACAAGAGTAAAATGTCATAGAAAATGCTTGAATACTTCTTAACCCTCAACGCCTTGGTACTCCAAGCCAAAACGATTCATGTCCTTGAAGATTCATGGTATTAAACACTTCCAATATGCAGCCATAATGATTCACATGGAGGAAAAAAACGTGGCAACTATTGCGTATTGGAGGGCATCATTAAATTGCTTGAAACTCCTCCCAAACTCCATGCCTAGGTGAGAGAAGGCAAAACGATTTAGGAGTTTGCAGTTTGTTGAAGATTTAATCCCTCAAAATGTGGCATTAAAGAAAAACATGGTTGCTGATTTAGGGCAAAAAACCAGTCAATGCATCCTCCAAATGTCACGAAAGGTGTCCAAGAATGCATGAAAATAGGATGCAAACCAAAATGCTTCCTTCCTCCAACAATCTCTCCACAAAATTTGCCTTGAAATGGTCAAAAATCGTTTTTCCTTGCATTTCGGGTTTTTTGGAGCAAAAGACAAGTTCGAATTTGCATAAGGGAATGCAAATCGGGTTTTTGGGAGATAATGACAAGTTTTATTTTTGCTTTTTCACTTGCCAAGCCAAAATCGAGTTTTTTTAGACAAATTGCAAGTTTTAATATTGTCAAAAATGCACTTGCAAGGCAAAATCGGGTTTTTTGGAGAGGAATACAAGTTTTATTTACTTGTAAAAGGGAAATAAAATCCCTACAACAATTTAGAAATACTTGCACATATGTAATGGGGATTTAAAATCCCTATTACATGTAAAAACGATTAAAGTAGGGGTTTTTAGACCAAACTGCAAGTTTACTTGTAATTGAGCGAAAAAATCCCTATTTTAACTAAACATGACCAAAAAACAATTAAAAATAAGAATAGAAGGAAGGAAAATTTAAAACAAATTGCAAGTAACATCTTTTAATAAAAATGCACATGTAATAAGCTAAAAATTCCCCTGCAACAACCAAAACAATGAATATCATTAAAACTTGCAGTTTGAAGAAAATTCTCCACCTGCAGTCGGGGTTTTAAAACCCAAAATTGAAGGAAAGACATAGCAAACGAACCCAGAATTTGATGAAATTCGAAACGTAGTTAGAGGATAGATTGAGGATTAAGCCAGTCCAAGGATTAGTCAAAATTCTGCCTCGGGAAGCATGCCATAGAGTAAAATTTTTCATTTTTTCACAAAAGTTTCATGTAGTGGTCCTTCATTTTTGGAAACAAAAATGAGGACAACATGAAGTATATCAGGCAACTGTAGAAAAGGTTTCTTCATAGTCAATTCCGTCCTTCTGAGTGAATCCTCTAGCCACAAACCTAGCGTTGTCTTACTCAATACTACCATCAACAACATGTTTGATCTTAAAGAGCCACTTAGAAGAAATAACAAATTTACCTTCCGTTCTAGGTACAATGTCCCAAACATCATTCTTTAGAATTGATTGATACTCTTCTATCATGGCATCTTTCCAAACCTATTGACTAGTAGCTTCCTCAACAATGGTAGATTCTGATTCAATGATTTGACTCATTAATCTAACATAGCTAGAGAACTTATGAGGTCTCTTACTTTCTCTAAATGTTCCTCTTGGGGCTGCAAAACTTTCAGCCTCTTGCATTATTTTCCTTGCCCAAAGAGGTCTTTTCTTACCAATCACAATGTCAGTAGGCCGATTAGTAGGTTTCAAGGGCTCGTTTGGATCATCATCTTCTTCAGGTTCACGAGTTTCCGTCTGAATCTCAGGAGTATGGTCATTTCCATATTTTGAGGAGGCTCTTGATCTTTACTGTCCATCTTATGGATGCCCTTGGATTTTCTGAATGCAACATCCTCCTCAAATGTCACATCCTTAACTCAATCAATTTCTGACTTGGAATATAGATTCTGTAGGCTTTTGATGTTTCACTATAGCCTACAAATATTCCCTTCTTGCCAGAAGGTTCCACCTTTGTCCTTTTGTCTTTGGGTATATGTATATACACTGGACAACCAAAGATCGTCAAATGACTTACATCCGGCTTCACCCCTGTGAATGCTTCTTCGGGTGTCTTATTCTCCAAAATACGGTGAGGGCATCTATTTTGAACATAGACAACAGTTCTAGAAGCCTCAGCCCAAAAAGAAGTTTGAAGATTTTGATCATGGATCATGGCTTTGGGTGCTTCCACAATAGTTCTATTTTTCTTTTCTGCTACACCATTTTGTTGAGGATTATAGGGAACACAAAACTCCCTCTTAACCCCAACTTCAATGCAAAAATTATGGAAGTTACCGGAGGTGTACTCTCCTCCATTATGTGATCTCAAGACTTTGATCCTCTTCCCAGATATGTTCTCTACTTGAGCTTTGAATTCCTTAAATCTCATAAGTACCTCTTCAGATTCTTTACTCTTCAAGAAATAGATCCAAGTCTTTCTAGAGTAGTCATCCATAAAAATAACATAATACAAAAAACCACTCAAGGACGGAATAGACATATGACCGCATAAATCTAAATGAATGAGCTCTAAAATACACTTGGATCTACTTTCACTACTATGAAATGTACCTTCAGTATTCTTACCCAATGCGCAACCTTTGCAAGTTCCTTCATGCTCTTGGTTGAGTTTTGGAAGGCCTGTAACCATCTTCTCCATTGTAGGTAGTGCACGAAAGTGAAGGTGACCCAATCTTCTATGCCAAATCTCACAAGTACTTGATGAGTCATGAAGTAAGGCTTGAGGAGGATGAGTGCAAAGTCTGTAAAGACATCCATGACGAACTCCAATGATGACACGTTTTGATGTTTGATTTCTTTGGCCATGCAAGGACTTTGCCATCTACGAATGCAATTCGATATCCTTTGTCTTCCAAGGTTGATATGGAGACAAGATTTTGCTTAATTTCCGGAATGAATAGTACATCATTCAATTGCAAGGAAATGCTCGAAATTTAAGTGAAGAGAGGAGGTCCCAACTCCTTTCACAGAGTAACTAGTATCATCTCCAATGATCACTTGTTCATTTGAATTTCTCTCCATCAAATCATTTAGATGTCCTCTAAATCCGGTAATGTGGCGAGATGCACCGCTGTCAATTAACCAAGTATTGTGGTCGGTAGGCACGTTACTTGAAAGAGCTGAATAGAATATGAATCCATTTGAATCCTTTTGTAGAAGAGTGTCACCAACATTCGCATTGGAAGCTTGAGGCATAGGCCTAGTTGGACATTCCTTTGCGTAGTGACCATATTTGTCACATCTAAAGCATTGGACTTTTGAAAGAATTTTCCTTCTTTTGAATGTAGGAGCACCATTGGATTCCTTATCTTTCTTCCTTTTGAAATGTCCTTTCTTACCCTTCTTCTTTGATGAGTGAGAGGCAAGAACATGAATATCTTCATCTGTAGAGCTTTGGCCAATGCCTCTCGTAGCCAATCTCGACTCTTCTTGAATGCAGTTTGTCTTCAATCGATCAAACTTAGGGAGTTTTGATCTTGCGCTTATCCCTTGTATAAATGACTCCCATGATGAAGGAAGACCATTAAGTGCCAACATGGTTAATTCTTTGTTATCTATAGTGTGTCCAATGGTAGAGAGTTGATCTCTCAATTCGGTAAGCCTCATGAAGTATGAGATGATGGATTCTCCTTTCGTCATCTTGATATTGTGAAGTTGTTGCTTCAATGCAAGAGCTCGACTCGTGTTGTTGATCTCATACATCTCCTCTAATGTCTTGAACATGTCATATTCTGTCGTCACTTGGAGATAATTGGCACAATGTGATCTTTCACAGAGTCAAACAACAATTTCTTTGCTTTGGTGTTCTTTCTCTTCCATTGAAGCTTCTCATCCTCTTCGGTTGGTTTCGGTACCGCTTTCTCCACGAATTCGTCTAATTCGTTTTCCTCCAAGGCAAGCATAACTCTAAACTTCCAAGAGATGAAGTTTGATGCACCCTCAAGTCTTTCTTCAACTTTAAGTCTGTTCACCATCTTGACGTTGATAGGTGTAATCAAACTCTAAGGCCATAATGGAGGATAACCCTGCTTCTATGAATCTGATCTGATCTTTTCTTAAGCCTGCTCTGATACCACGTTAAATTTCCATCAGATTTGAATAAGCAGGTAATTTTAAAATTTTATTTGTACTTTGATCACAATCTGATATCAATAGATGATATCAATTTAAATCTGAACATCGATCTCTCCTTTAGTTTAATGTTTTAGATTTTTTTCTTCTTAATATGATCGATCTGCAGATGTTCTTAATTCTGATATCAATACTGAATATATATTGTTTCGATTTTATCTTGATACTTTATTCAGCATCGATCTTATAACTCAGAATATATGTCTGAATAAATATCACTTGTGATGTTGGTATTATTGCAGAGTCTGCATTTTATCTTGAAGTCTATCTAGATCGATAATGATCTGAGTATATAGATCGAACATAGTATTATAATCGATCAGATCTAGTGAATATGTATTGCTTAATATATAATAATGAATGTAAGGTATTTTCTTATCACCTTCCAAAGCCCGATCGATCTCTTAAGTAGAGATCAAAGTTCCTCAAGGGCTGCGACAATTCACCCGATCAATGTCTCTCCATGTGCGGACGTAATGTTTGATGATGATTATTGATCTTTAAGAAGGGCGAACTTAATGTTAATTAGTTTGAATACTAATTGATCATAGATAAGCAAATGCAATAATCGTTTGATTAGTTAAGACTTTATCTTAAATTTAATGCATTCATTTCATGACCGATTCATGACCATAAATTATAATTATAAGGATCTGTTTTCATGGCGTATGCAGAGGAGTGAGTCCTCCCGACGCTACATATATTAACAACACGTTGTACCTATCATCTTGTAGCTTACCATAAAAAATGTTAGTAGCAAAAGTATTCTTGGCATACTCAGTTATGATAGAAGTCCTTCAATTAGTATATATGTTAGTCATGGAGCATAAATAATGCTTCCTAGATAATGCATCAGCCACAACATTGTTCTTCCTCTTATTCAATATCAAATTGTAATGTTCTCTTTTTAAGCAAAACCGGTTTGTTAATAATTAGTCTATTTTTTGAATTTTACTATACACTAATTGGTGAGTAAGGGAGAATTCCAACTTTATTGGAGAGCATAGGATTGGTCAAGCAATGGTTTTGTTCATGATAGTGAGTTTAGATGGTCTTGGTAAGTTTCATAATGCTTTGAAAGTGCAATTTAAACCTTTTGGAAGCTCTCCAAACTTCTTGGAGAAGTATGTGTTTTTAGATAGTCACCAAGTTGCTTCAATTCTTCCTCTTGAGTCTTCAATGACATGTTGGGATGGTTAGAATTTCATATTTGTCAGATTTCAATCCTTTCCACTACTTGGGTGATTTATTTAACCGTTAAATGATTATATCGTGAATCAGTGGTATACTAATTTCAAATGACCTTGAAATAAAACTTTCAAAACTTTGAATGATAACTACCATGAGAACGGGCATACTCAGAATTAAGAACTTTGGTCGACATTATTAATCCAAGACATCAACTCACACTTTTGACAAGACTAATCATGAATATCAAGGCAACTTCTATTGAAGCATCATGACAGTTTCAGCTGTATTAAAATAGGTATCATGACAACTAAAACTGACAGATCAAAGTCAAAGATGCATCAATACAACATTATGAAGCAATCCATGATAAATGTTAACTCATGAACATAAGACTTAAGAGCAAGTATGTTCACATATTACACAATCTAAAGATGCCATAACACATAAATTAATTGTGAAGTTTTATTGACCATAATGAAGATGAGTAGAGAACATCATTTCAAACAATGATACATGATGGATATGTGCTCATGTAGATCAAATAAACTTAGAACAACTTTAAAACTAAATGACACATGGTAAGTACATGAACACGAAGATCAAGCACATCAGTGATAATGACAACCTATAACACAAATATTGTCTTGAGTGGAAAACCCTCATGGGGAATAAAAACCACTCGAAAGTGCTTCACTGGCTTAATAAAAAATGCCTCACTGGCAAAGCCTCACTAGATACAACAAGTGTCTCACTGACAAAATAGTGTGCCTCATTGGCTATCATAACAATACCTCTTATCATCATAGTTCTGATACAAGTACATAGTATCATCTCTATTTCACTTTCATAGCATCTTCTGATCTCACATCACTTGAGATTGAGAAGCATAAGTCTGAATACAATATACTATTTTGTATATGTTTGGTATACATAGTAGTACAGAGTATTTCTACAATAGGATATACAATTCTGCTCAGACATACATTTCATGAAATTAAATTGGCAACAATGCCTCTTACATCACTGAGAAAAATAACTCTTAACATAATATTTACCAACAAATACAATATATCTCTTTGTTCCTCTATATGCAGAATGTCTTCAACAATGCATATGTAATGTTCAAAATCTTTGAACTGAAAACCGTCATCTTCACACAACTGTCTTTCAATAACAAATAACAGAATGAACTATATGCCAATACCTTAACAAATAATTGAAGAATGATTATCCCCTTTCAAATTGTGCTCAACAAACCTGAATGCAGACTCAACAGAGTTTGAACAAAAACTATGTTATGCAAAGAAATCTCTACAAGATTTTAGTTATGGAACAAAAACACAAGATAAAGGATAAATACACTTGTTCCCATCGGAGATACTAAAGATCTTTGTCCATATTTTACAATGATTGAGAAAATCCAGACTTCAACTGCCTGCGTGTGCCCTAGGCACACAAGATCCATCATGATGGAACCAAATCAACTGCAAATCAAAAGTCTAACTGACCACCAGTGCCCGTGCTCTTAGCACTCAAACAATTAACAAAAAATTCATTATGATTGAAAAACACTGCTCAGGATACGAAAGATTCTTGTTGTCAGTCATGCCGCCCGTTGCTAGGGTTTGCTAACCAAACCAAAACCAAGAATAAAGATGAGCTTGACAATAAGTATGCTTTTTAGGTTTTCAAAACTTTTCAAGCCATAAAAACATTATGCCACAGACTCCATAAAACTTAGGTCTCTTTTTATATGCCAAAATATAACCTTTTTGAAATATAATTTATGTGCCCAAAATACCACAATCATAATTCTAATGTCCAAGACTTTTTCTTTTATTATTTGCATCTTTCATGCAATAAGGAACCTTGCTTAAGGTTTATTATCAAGTCTTCTATAGGCTGTGTAGTATAAGGAAGTCTTTATCATTTTCAATGATCTTAAAACATGTCTTTTATGACAAAAGATAAAAATGCACCATTAGAACATATAAACTATCTCCATTACTTAACCATTATCATCCTTGTCTTTTGGAGTCGTAAGGACTTATTGTATGCAATAAGCAACCAATGACTTATCAAGAAGATAATGACAAGTCATCAACCCTTATTAGCAACAATAATACATAGAATATTACCTTCAAGGATATAACGGACCAAATAATAATGATAGTATATAGCATTCACCAAGAGTCATTGAAACATTGTATACCTGTATATCCTCTTGATAAATCTGTACACAAAATGTCAAAATATAGAATCTGAATTGCAAGTATCATGATCAATCATGGTCAGATATACCAAGGAAAGTAATACTGTAATACCATCACTGCCAGATCAAAGTGTGCCTTTTTGACATCAATGACAAAAACCTTGTGCCAAGGGTCAACAGGATGATAGTACTGCCAATGGTTATCTTTCTTGCACATTAATGTATTTGTTCACCCCGCTAAATAAGTAGAAAATATTGTGTTGATGTGGTTTTTATGCACTTCATACACAAAATAAAATACTAAGGTATTTTATCCTCTCTTGAACAAAATCCTCTCAAATGCTGTACTAAGTGATCACTTGAGGTGACTCCAAGGTTCCAAATGTCAGGTCTTCACATGTGGATAAGCTCAATGGTTGATGTGATATTGCTGTGTTGGTGTGTTTTTTATGCACGCACAACTCAAAATAAAATACCGAGAGATATCCTATTCTCTCTTGATCAAAATCTTCTATGTGCTAAACAGACTGGCTGTGTGATCACAAAGTCGACTCCAAGCATCCAGATTCAGTCAATTTCTTGTGATCTTCAATCAGCTTTTTAGAAATTATCCTCTGGATTTGAAAGTTATTTCATACTTAGTGCATTTTGGATGAATTCCTTTGATTTGATTGTTTTCCTGAACCTGAAACAATCCAAGACCTCAAAAAGAAAAAAGCAACTTTTTGAAAAAGCAACTTTCTATTTTTAGAAAAAAAGCAGGCTGAAAAAGTAAGTTCCCAGATTGGCCCCAAAATGCAAAAGGCAAAATTTCCTTAAAAAAAACAAGTTGTCAGAATTGACCTCGAGAAATTGCTATTTCACTCCTTCGGCCTATCTGAGATCATCCGTAGCATTAAAACGTCCATTTGACCATTGCTTCATTTTTTGACTTTGATGACTCCTCCAAATTTCACAAAACTTGAATCATTTGCAGAGGCTAGAGACCCGAGACAAACCCTAAACTAAAAGCAAAACGGAAAAAAAAGAGGGGGTCCCCATTTGCAATGGGGCGATGTGTGATTACGTCACAACATCTACCACCACCTTGAATAAATGTTCCTGAACATTCCAAAGATAAAACCTATTCAAAGTCCAGAATCGGAGATTAATTCTAACTTACCTGCTAGCTAAGAAGGGTACTTAAAAAGGAAGAAGAATCCTAAACTGTATCAAGACACTTCATCCTCCAATCATAAGTGTGTGCAAAATGTGTTTGTTTTCATCTCATAAGATCAAGGTGACTCTTTGGTTCCATCGTGGCTAGTTGTGTAGCATGTCTTACCTGCAAAAGCATCCTGGGATAGAGCCTCACAGCGAGGGAGCATTCATAGCCTCGACGAGGTTATCTCTGTAATCTCACGAAGATTGCTCTACTTCCAGCAATTTATTTTCTTTCTTTTCTTTTACACTTGTAGAGATTTCCGCACACCCAAAGCCAAGTATTTTGATAGTTCAATTTTCTCTTTTGATTTCTTTCCTTTTGGATATTTCTTTTCTTTTCACATGTTTCCACACTTTGGTTCACGAGCAATGAAGCTCACATAGGCTTGAGAACTACAATGGTGCTGAAGTAAGATCTTAATTTTTATTTAGCCACGACTTCACCTAAGAAACCACAATGACCCAGAGAATTTGATTAAATGTGTAAGATATAATGATCATAAAATTTAGACACAATAGATGATTCCCTTCCTAGTCAAGTACTGATCTTAACTTTAAGATACTTTGGAGATAATTAATCCATGACTTGAAGGTTCTTCACAAATATTTATTAAAGAAATACCCCAGACGTAACTCAGTAGGGTACACTAGAGTGTGTGCGGAAGGAACATCACTTTTCTCACAAATGGGAATCCCTTTATTCAAAACCAAACCAAGCAACTAAACCTAAAGCAAAACTACACTAAAGAAATCCAAAAGCAAGAAAAACAAACTAACTACTTGAGCCAATTGACTCAAGGCAAATTAACAACAGGGCTCGACAAAACCACTAAACTAAAACACGCAAAAAGAAAACCTATTCCTAAACTATGTACAAGACGGACATGACTCAAAAGACTTGAGTATATACATGACCTGATATGATTTCTCAAAATATGCAACAACAACGTGGCAAAGGTGACAATTCGAAGTGTTGCAAACTCATCCTTGAACTCGGAGAAATGGGTTCTCACAATGCATCCCTCAAACTCGGTTAAGTCCTCATGCAAATTATCAATTGGGGTAATTCATTGGGACTGTGATCAATCCAAATGCAAGCTATTTTTCCTAAACTTCCATAATCAAATTCATAACAATTTTCAAAATTAGAAGTAAGGAAAGAGACAACTTGGGAATCTCAATGCTCAAGTGGACATTGTTTACCATTCACCGTTGTGCTATAGGAAGAGAGGTTGTCGACCACTTCAGGAGATCTCCATTGGTGGTGTATCATTCCACTTGCATCTATAACATGCAAATTTTCACTTTCTGGTTCTTCAATTCTTGGAAATCGACTTCGTGCAACCTCGAATCGCTCTTCACTTTCCATAAACAACACATCCTTATGAAACTCTGTGAGCATATCTTCAAAAATGAAAGTCTCCTCGACAAGTTGAGCTCCAAAAACTTCCTCTAGTTGATCCTCAAATACAATATCTGCATTGGGAGGTCGAAGTTGATGATGAATCATACCACTTGCTGCAACTTGTTTGTCTTGAAAAAAATTTGGCAGTGATTCTATTTGCACTTCCTCCACATATCATTAAGCACCCTGTAATGTCCCCTACTAAGTTTAGGCCTGTTTTAACCATAATTCATCTATTTCTATACATTTTGACTTAAAACTAACCTGAGTAGGAGACAAATCTATTTTAACATGAATCAAATCAGTGATAACATAATCTTTTCTATTTATTGAATTGATAATTCAATCTGACTAGTTTCAGATTTATTTTATTCATTTAAATTACTAATATATATATATATATATATATATATATATATATATATATTTATTTATTTATTTATATATTTATTTTCAGATAGTATTAAACCATATGTTTTACTGCAGAGTAGTTCTTTATAAAATATTATTTGTTTGATCAACCCTTGTTTGTGTATATATAAATCAAATTATATTTCCTATAATATAAATTACTAGCACTGACATTTACCAAAACACTGATCATTATTCTACCTAATGGTTGTGATGGCAGACAAATCTGACATGCATCAGATCTGGTCTACCACATTATGTGAAATTAAGTAGGAATGCCTTTAATATAGTATTACTATTATACATATTGTTGTAGTCTATGTTAATATTATTATTATTAAATTCTGCATACAAACATTATTGGGCTACATATATTAAGCAATCTTTATTAAGACACATCCCCTATGCATACCACCCAGAACAGGGATGTTACTGCTTGTTACTTAATAGCAGTTCTGATCTGCTCTGATCGGTGCTGCAGATAATATACATTTCTCCTTCTTTATTTCCACCGTACCTCTTATGCCCCCCATTGAAGGTATTTGATTCTTCATTTATTCGTCATCTCTTAATGGTCACACCTCTTTGATAAGTCACATCTTCCTCATTTGCATCAGTTCATTATACCAATAACACTCTTAGTGATCGCCGGCAATTTGGTTGATAATCAATCTTCTTTAAAGGTGGCTTCTCTTAGTAATTCTGTTTGAAGACTTGACCGTTGTCCAATTAACTCTTAATGTCAATTATATTTGTGTAGTTAATCTAATCTATACTTTTGTTTATTGTGTACAATATAGTTGAGAGATGTCTATTATAAATGATTTCATTATTCTGTTATGATCGGTGAACATGACTAATCAATCCATGAACATATAGTTTGTAATCATCACCGCTTATTCATCCATCGATTCCTGTTTACAACCACTCCATACTGTTCCTATTTCCCCAGCGATTAATATTCTTCCAATCTGTTTGGATATTCTTTTATGTAGATAGTGACAGCCTTGATTTAAATTAAGTCTTTCCCATGACTAATCCATAGTAATCAGCGGTTAATGAAGGGTTGGTAGCACCATAGCTATGATATGTATTATTATCCACGGTAATCCTAAATGATCTCTTCGTGCTATATCATCAGTTGTTACGTATGTGATTCTTATAAAGGATTGATCTGGTGGTTGGCTAGTTGTGTGTCTACATCCAATGATTGTTATAGAATAACTAATGTTCATAATAATACTGATTTCCAATATTATGAATATTTTCAAAATAATACTATTAATGAATATTAATTAAATAATAATATTTAAATAATAATTTCAATTAATCTTTCATTAATAAATATTAATTAATAATAATAATTTCATTTAGGTTTTATATATATAATGTTTAGGGAGGGGTCATGACACACCCCCTCGAATTGTTCTTCATATTTGGATTCGTTGGCGACAACTTGTAACTCTTCATTCAATACATCCATTTGTCTGTCTTCTTATCCAAGGACACTTGAATTTTCTTGCAATTCCCGTTCAATGATCTCCTTTTGTAGCATGAATGAATTTTCATCAAGGGCTTCCTCTTCTTGCTTGATTAGTGAATCATCACGTGCATTTGTTTGAACATATTCCATCTCTTTCTCAATCTCCACTTCAGCGGGTGTTTCTTTCCTTGGCATAAGGTATGCAAATTTTCTCTTGACTGAATTGAATTGATTGTCCTGCTCAATTGTGCTTTCTTCACTACAAGATGCCGGAGTAAAACCTTCTTCTTTCGATGCTAAGTTGATTGGGTGAAGGTGAGCATTCCACAACTTTTCTATAGTGTACATCTTTGATGATTATTCTAACCTTAACCGCACCATAGCTTGGCAAATAGCTTCCTTGCATGATGGACATGTGACTTCGGAATGGGTGGTATTATGGATCCTGCACCAACATGGGAGCAAGATGTCTTCTATGCACAAGTCTTTCTCACTACTTAACCCTTTCTTGACCATTTCTTTGAACCTCGTGAAAAATTCACTTTCGCCAATTGAAGCTTCGCGTTCCACCTTGAGCAGCACAACAGGCTCATGTACTTTTGAAAAGGAAATTCTCCCTTGCAAGGCTGATTCCATCCTTGACAAAAATGTTAAACAATGCATCTCATTGTGTCCACCAGTGTTATGGATTCTACAATTATTCCTTGATGCGAATTCGAACAAACTTCGTGGATGTAGTTGTGTATTCAAAGTCCACCAATGATTGAGAATATCAATCGAGGAACAATCCTGCTGGTCGTCCATTGAGAAATCTTCCTTTTTTTCTTTTTTTCTTTTTTAAAATTTTTTCACTTTTTCTAGATTTTTTTGATATACGATAGATCTAGCATATCTCAAATTTGACTTTGAAAGCTCAACAAATTATGTCGGCATCAACAGATTCATTCATGTATTCTCCATCATTACTCCTCGCAAATATGAATTGAAATGATCTGGAATTCAGCAGTTCAGGCATTCATCGCGATCATGCCCTCCTAGCGCCAATTTTGTTGGTGTGTTTTTTATGCACGCACAACTCAGAATAAAATACCTAGAGATATCCTATTCTCTCTTGATCAAAATCTTCTATGTGCTAAACAGACTGGCTGCGTTATCACAAAGTCGACTCCAAGGTTCCAGATTCAGTCAATTTCTTGTGATCTTCAATTAGCTTTTTAGAAATTATCCTCTGGTTTTGAAAGTTATTTTATACTTAGTGCATTCTGGATGAATTCGTCTGACTTGACTGTTTTCTTGAACCTGAAACAATCCAAGACCTCAAAAAACCAAAAAGCAACTTTCCAAAAAAACAACTTTCTAATTTTAGAAAAAAAGCAGGCCAAAAAAGCAGGTTTCTTAGATTGGCCCCAGAATGCCAAAAACAAAACTCTCTAAATTTAGAAAAAAAACAAAAAAAGCAAAATTTCCTTAAAAAAGCAAGTTGTTAGATTTGACTCTAGGAAATTGCAATTTTACTCCTTTGGCCTATCTCAGACCATCCGTAGCATTAAAACGTCCATTCGACCATTTCTTCATTTTTTTGACTCTAAGGACTCCTCCAAATTTCACAAAACTTGACTCATTTGCAGAGGCGAGAGATTGAAGACAAAACCCTAACCTAAAAAGCCAAAAAAAAGGGGTCCCCATTTGCAATGGGGCGATGTGTGAAAATGTCACAACATGCTAGAATCACAAGGGGGACTTACGTTGATACTTGAACTCTTGCTTGAATGTGGTTGGAACTTGAGATATAATTGACTTGAAAAAGGATAAAAAGGATGAGGGTTTAGAGAGACTACACTACTCCTAAGATCAATGATAGCACTGGATCATGCTAGGATGGACACATTCCTTAACCAAGCTTTGCTTTGCCATGTTGCCAACAACTACACAAAAATGATGCAATCTTCCAAGGGAATTGAAAGGTTTTCATATCATGAATGTTCATCTAAATACCCAACACATTGGCGCAACTTGAATAAACATATTCACAATTGAACTTAGCACATTTTTATGTTCATGCTAAGTTGCTAACTATGCACTGCAATTGAAAATCATCCAACCACAAATAATATGAACCAAAGAATTATCAACATCCACACATTACTCCGTCACAATCAGTGAACTCCATCTAACTTGAGGATATAACAAGAAATCATGCAATATGTAGCAAAAACAACACATTCCACCATATCTTCAATGAAAAGGATGTTTATTTATAGGCTTGGCAACAATTTCTGCCTTCTCCTCCTACTCTACTCTAACTAACTGCTAATTGGCTTCTATCTAACATCTATCAACTATTAACCTTTACAAATGAGAGAGTGGAGCCTTATATAGTACTCTCAATACAACTGAATGGTCTGGATCAAATCCAGATCAATGGCCAAGATCAAAAGATAAAAACCCTAATTAGGGTTTGTTACACCCATTACATAACATTTAATGCTTGACCAATGATAAATTTACATTTTAGGAGACATGGCCTTCTTTGAATGTTGACCAATGAATGATGAGGTTAGGTACATCAAACATTGTGCCTCCACATGTGGTACTTATCCTCCTCGTTGGATGAGTCAAGTGCATTGAATCTGGACACCTTGACTTGGGAATTTCTTCTTAGTGTAATGCATTCACTCTTCATACTTGTAATGATCCTGTATTCCTTCACTTGAAGCCTTTGTCTTGGATTACTCTCTTGTTGCACTGGCAATGATTCTTGGATTTCCGGAGTTGTGTTAGCCGAGCTTGCACAACGTCGGTGTCTTCCATGTATTCTTGGATAATCCTTAATTGCATTGGGAATACTGGGTCTTGACCATAAACTAGGAAGTAAGGCGAAATCCCTAACACGGTTTTGGTCCTAATCCGATCTGCCCAAAGGGCAAATCTTAGTTGGGTATGCCATTCTCTTGGACTTTTCTCCAGCAATTTCTTGATTACAATGAGTAGGTTTTTGTTTGTCGATTTAGCTAACCCATTACCCTAAGGATAATAATTGGATGAAAATTTAAGGGTTATACCATATTCAAAAGCCCAATTTGAAAATCTTAATGATGTGAAGGCAGAGCCATTATCGCAAACCAACGCATAAGGACAACCAAACCTTGTAATGATGTTTTCTTCAAGGAATTTAATCACAACCTCAGTAGTGCATACCTTAAGAGCTTGAGCCTCTGACCATCTAGTACAATAGTCAGTTGCAGTGATGATATAACTGTGCTGCACCGAGGATGAAGGGTTGATGACACCAATAAAATCCATTTCCCATTTCGCGAATGGTCTTGCTTCGATCACTAGATTGAGCGGCATGGCAGGATTCCTTTCTCTGAAAGCGGTGACTTGGCAAGTATGACAAGTCTTGATATGATCAAATGTATCCTTGAATAGTGTGGGCCAATAGTACCTTGCTCTCAGAATTTGATGGGCTGTGGCCAGGTTAGCACCATGCCCTGTGTTGAACTTCGAGTGAAAGTGTTCAATTATCTGTTTCGCTTCTTCCCTGCCAACACACCTTAGTTATACTCCTTCATGATTTTTGCGATATAAGACGAAACCTTGAAGCATATAATGTTGACACTTTAACCTTAATGCTCTCTTCTGAGTAGGTGTCATATGAATGGGGCACTTCTGATTGAGCAAGTCACAATTTCCTTATACCATTCATTTGGGGTGACATCATCCAGTTCATATACCTATTGGACTAACCAGGGTCCGTCGACTGCCAGTGTTTGAGCTAGGGCTTGCCCTCGAACAAGTTTCATGGGTTGTATTTCAATATCAAATTCTTGGATGATGGCGACCCATTTACCTCTTCTCTCCCCTAGTTCATTTTGCATGAGGAGAGTTTTCATGGCTGCATCCGGTACAATTGCATATACTTTGGCCCTCAAAAGGTAATGTCTGAATTTTTTCATGGCTTTAACCAATGCATAAGTTTGTTTTTCAATGTTAGGGTATCTAAGCTCTGCATCCTTCAACGGGGTGCTCATGAATGCAATCGGGTTCTCGTCTCTTTCTTCACTCCTTTGTGTGAGGATAGCCGCACAAGTATATTCAGAGGCAAATGAATATAGGTAGAAGGGCTTCATGTAGTCAGGACCGATCAGTACTGGAGCCTCTGCAATTGCTGACTTGATTTCCTCGAACGCTCTTTTTGCTGGTGCCGTCCATTCTATTTTGGCGTCTTTCTTTAACCTCTCATTCAATGGCCTAACTATCTCAGCAAATCTTGTGATAAATTTTCTGACAAAATTGATCTTGCCAAAGAATGATTTAAGCTCTTTCTTATTGGCTGGCAGGTTGATGGTTGATATAGCCTTTACTCTGTCAAGATCAATGGAAATACCCTTTTCTGATATGACATGGCCTAGCAACTTTCCATCTGTTACTCCAAATATGCATTTTTTAGGATTGAGGGAAACACCATATCTTCTACATCTCTGGAAAACCTTTCTTAAATCATCCACATGATCTTCCCTTTTCCTGGAGAAGACTGTGATATCGTCCATGTATATGATAATGCATTTCCCTATCAAGTCCCTGAAAGCGATAACCATAGCTCTTTGAAACGTGGCACCAACATTGATGAGTCCAAAAGGCATTCTTTTATATGCAAACGTTCCCCACTTGGTAGTGAAAGTAGTCTTCAATCGATCCTCAGGTTCTACCAACACCTGATTATAACCTGAATATCCATCCAGAAATGACATCATTTGTGATCCGTTAACAATTTGTAACACTTCGTCTAGTGATGGCAGTGGATAATTATCCTTCTTTGAAGCTCCGTTGAGATTCCTGAAGTCGACACATAGTCTGATCTCTCCATTCTTTTTCCTGATAGGGACCAGGTTGGCGACCCACGTTGAATGTCTTACTGGAAAGATGATTTTGGCTGAGAGCAACTTTTTGACCTCTTGATATATCAACGGTTCCAATAAGGGATTGATCGGCCTTTGTCTTTGTTTGAATGGTTTGCTTCCTGGTTTCAAAGGGATTGTATGAGTGACGATTGTAGTGTCATAAGTTTTGAGATCTTCATAGCTCCAAGCAATGACATCTGGGAAATCCCTCACATTTTTCAATATACCATCTCTCTCTTGCGAAGTACAGGTCTTTTTGATGAAAACTTTTGTAATTTGTTTGTCACCACCAACATTGATGGTGTCACATGCATTTCCTTCCATGCTATGGCTTTTGACCTCCCTTAATTTGTTGGGATCAAAGATTCTCTCTAATTCCACCATTCCCTTTGGGATAGTGTTTGTTTTTAAATTCAAGACTCCTTATGCATCCAGTTCTGCTCCTTCTACTTCCTCTTCATCGATGATTTGGGCTAAGAAGACATCTGTATTAGTCAAGAAATCCAATATGTGCTTGTCGTCTTCAAAGACCTGAAAGTTGGTGATGTTATCAGGGACTGAAGGTACTGGGGTCAACTCTATTGTGAACTTCTTTAGTCCTTCCATAGCCAGTGGAACCAAAGAGCTGGCGGCCTGAGCGAGAGAATTAGCCACCTGATTTTGATGTCTGTATATGGACTTAATATTGAAGGCATCAAAATTTTCAATGAGATCTCAAACTCGATTTCGGTACCTAGTCAGCCTTTTGTCATGGCACACATACTGCCTCTTGATTTGCCTTATTACTATTTCTGAATCTCCATATACCTGCAGCATTTTAGCCTTCTTTCTGATGGCTAGCAATAACCCACGAATCAAGGATTCATATTCGGCCACATTGTTAGTGCATGGGAATTGTAGTCTATGGGTGGCGAGGTAGGTTTCTCCTGACGGACTGATCAGTTCAAAGCCGGCTCCCGATCCTTGTTTGGACTTAGACCCATTAAACCTTAGCGTCCACATTATATTCCCTTGGTCTTCTGACTCTTGGACCTCTTGGCTTTCTTCTGACATGTTTGATAGAGTTTCTTCTTCTGAGGAATTGTCAACTTCCGGGGCTTCAATTTCTTCTATAATCAATGTTTGTGGGACCCTCTTGTATACTTGTTCCAATGCAGTCTTGCACATAGCACAAGATAATTCTGAATGGACGACATTATGTATCCTGCACCACTTGGGGATGAGTAGATCTCAAACAGTTGCTAAGTTGCCAAGTTGCATACTTTGTTGCACATTCTTGTGGACAAATTTTCTAAAATTTTCGAACATTCCATCGTCATCTTGGTCAGACCCTTGATCACTTTCCACAATAACTTCTGTAGATTCCATCACCTCTTGTTTACTACCCCTTTCTTGCAGATCCTTTATCATCAAGACCTCTTCTACTTTAGGTTTGTATGTCCCCAGATCAGTTTCTAAGAACAGGACCTCATTATCTTCTCCATACTCGGTTATCATGAGTCTCAATCTTGGAGTACTGTCGATTTTGATCTGGTTTGGAACTCCTCTCCAGGGTAGCCACATATGTGCAAAGTCCGTTGATACATATCCATTCAACTTTCGCAACCAATCTCTACTTAGAAGCATACCATTTGTGTCAGGTATATCCACGACTGATATGTCTATGAAATTTTGGACCCTTAAGTCTGCTGCTAACTGCATGTGGATATTGTTCAATTCTCCCATGACTGGAACCTCTGTCTTGTCCAACTGAGTGATCTTCCTTCTGGTGGGTGCAGGAGTTATACCTAATTTCTGATAGACGGCCAGGGGCATTACATCACTAGAAGCTCCTGAATCATATATACAGTTGTGCAATAGTTTTGCAAAGATTCTGACTAATAGCAGGAATGGGGGTGGCTCATCTTTTCCTTGACAAAGGATTGAGGAGTCCTCATCATGTTCTTGATTCTTTATTTCATTGACCTTTGGATTGCCATTCTTTTCTGAAGTTTCTTCCTTTGAATTTTCTGCTTTCTTTGAAGACTTCCCTTTCTTTATCGCATCCTTCTTAGTAGCAACCCATTTTTCGGGAAGGATCTGGCTTGAAGTGAGGCTTTCTTTGACGGTGGGTTGGATTTTCTTAACATCGCCTCATTTAAGTAATACTTTTCCTTCTAACATATCCTCCTTTTGGCTGGAAAGGATACGGTCTGGACCATACATTCGTTCTCCTCTGACTGCTGCTTGTTATCAACTTCGTCTTGAATCACATTGACGGTGGCTTGAGTATTGCTGACCTCTCCTTTGGAAGTATTTTGACTATTTGGCCTCACTGCGCTTGTGTCGTTCAGGTTATTGATCACGGTGTCTTTAATTTCTGACACTTTTAGCAACTCATAGAGCGGCAAGCTAATCTTAACCTTTTTGAGTTCTTCCAACACAAACATAGAAAGTCTTTTTATTTCATCCCTTGGAGGAGGCGGAGCATTCCTTTGTCTATACTTTTGTGTATCTTGCGGATAATTCGGAGTATTACTAGACTTTGGATCTGGGGGAGTAGAGAAATTGTTTGGAGGAATGGATGTTGTCAAAGGTTCCTAATTTCTCTGATTTCTTTGGTATACCCTCGGACCTATGCCTCCTAAGGATTGGTGGAATACTAATTTTATCCCTTCAACCAAGACACTATTATTCAAGGGCGGGAAATAATATTCTAATTCTTCAATAGGTTCATTTGCTGAAGCAGGTGGGAACTGGGAACCAAGTGGTACCATCGGTCCGTTAGTTGATTCCGGCAGAAATCTTCCATTTTGAGCCTCGTCGTTCTCTCCTTTCGGTGAATGGTTGTAACTTTCCACAACCATGGCTTGGTCATATCGAGTGGTCGGGACCATTTCATATCCTGTTGTAGGAGGGCTTTCGGGTGCATCGTTGCTACGCATCTCCTGCTGAAATATGTCAGCTGCAATCTTGAATTCAGGACACTGCAATTCAGAATGTTGGTTTGTACTGTGAAGTCTACACCAGTTGGATAAGGCTGCCTCTGCTAGAAACACTTTACTGGTAGGATGATTTTCTTGATTTTGTGAACTTGATGGGTTGTCTAGTGGTGTCACCACATTTCCGTTATTAGGAGCCGTATTCCATGTTCTCCTTTGGAAGCCTTGATTGTTGTTTCTGAAACCTTGATTATTGTTTCCTTGAAAGTTCTGATTGTTCACTTGTTGTCCCTGATTAATTCTTTGCATGCTTTGCAGTTGGTTATTTTGATTCCTCAAGTGAGTCACCTCAATTGATAACTTCTTGACTTGTTCAATCAATTCTTTCATTTCATCCTTTTCTTCCTATGTTCTTAAAGAGCTTGTTGCATTTTGTAGGTACACAGGTTGTGCTAGTGGGACTTGTGACAGTGCAACTCCAGGATGAAGCACCAACTGGTTTGACGGCTGCACGCCAGGATATGTTGCTTGCGGAATTGGATTCATGACTGGGGTTTGATGTGCCAACGCCAAACTAACTGCTTGAATTTGGTTTGGTGCTGCAGTAGGTCCCATATGAAGTAGCGGCCCAGTAATATTTTGCCCCATGTGCTTACTGACTTCAATAGCTTTTGCATACGCTGTGTTTAAATCATTTGGGATAGGATAGGCCCTCACAAACATGGCAGTGAGATGATCTAAGGCTCCATAATAAATCTCCCTTGGGTCAGCAATGAGATATGGATGTTTTAACATCGTGTAAGCTCTATGGAACCTATTATTGAAAGAAGTGATAGGCTCATGTTCTCTCCTTCTGATCTCAACAAATTGCCTATATAACTCAGCAGGCGTGGTTGGGATGCCAAACTTTGCAATAAATGTATCTTTCATTGCATCCCATGTTTTGATTGACCCTGTTGGTAGATGAATGAACCAAAAGTATGCTTCTTCTCCTAACTAATAGGGAAAAAGTCTGCAAGCTACATCTCCGTATTCAACTTGCCTGTTGCGAAGAAGGTCTTCGAACATTTTGATATGATCTTCTGTTGTACGATTGAAATCATTGCTGTTGAACTTAGGACATAAATTCTCCGGATTCTTAGGCATATCATGATATACTGCAAATTCTAATGGTGATGAATTATCGATCATCCGTGTAGCGCCGTTGAGTGCATAAGCAGGAGGAGGTGGAGGAGGAGCATTGTGAGCCATCGTACTTCCCGAAGGTTGGAAACTTGGTTGAGAACTTGATGAACTGACCTGGCTTATTGGTTAAGAAATTGCCTGGATACTTGCCTAAATTGCAGCTTGTACTTGTTCTTGAACAGATGGAGCTTGTAATAAATTAGTAGTATCTTCTAATCTCGATCCAGGTTCTCTTCAAGTATTTTCTATCTTAGCCCGCTTCAATTTTGAAGTGAACTGAAGTTCAGTCAGATTTTTTGTGCTTGGTGTACACCTCAATATCCTTTGGTGCTTTTCGGGCGAGAAAGAACCAATATGATCCAGCGTGAAGATCTTGCTTTTGAGGATTACTGCAGGTTCCTTTGGTTACGAAGTTCCCTGGCAGCAGCTCTTTGACGTTCTTTAGCTCTGTCTGCTTCTTGTTCCAAAATAATTCTAACTCTAGTATACTCAGCTTCACTTCTCCTCAGGTTCCACGCCAGGTCATTCAATCCAGAAATAACGTCTTCTTGAATATTACCTATCTCCAAATTGGGTTGTACTACCTCATTTGATCCTCTATGTGGCAACACCATAGTGATACATGTTCATCTCAAATTTTGCTGAATTTGTTTTGAGGTAGGATTTTCTAGATAGTACTGTTTCTCTTGATGATCAAACTTTTGTATAGAAAAGTAGGTTGGCCCTCCTTCTAGCGCCATTTCTTTGATGTGTCTTTTGGACACGACCAAACACAGAATAAAATACCTAAAGGTACCTTATCTTCTCTTGAACAAAGTTTCCCGACTGCTGAAGATCTCGTCGAAGGATCAGTTAGAGTAACTCCAAGGTTCTGATATGTAGGTTCTCTTAGTGTGGATAAGCACCAGTGGTCGTTGTGTTTGTTGTTTTACAAGGGGCCTTACGTACTTTCTGGGAAAGCTTGTTCTTGCAACTACTTTTCAATGAGGAAACTGAATTCTCCTAATACTAATTGATGTTTCAAAAAAAGGCAAAAGAAAAGGCTTTAAGGAGGCGATACTAAACTAATCCTAGGAATGACTAAATGGAGACTGGTCTTGATAAAACTTACCAATTTCAGTATTGCCAAAAGATTACAACTCTACTGGAATTGGTGTGATCTTCTAAGGGGATTCAATGATTTTCGAATCATCAATGGGATAGATACTATCACTAAGATACATATCAATATCTCCAATAATGATTGAACTCTTAAACAATCTTAATATCTCCAGTTGACCACACAAGGCGTGCTTACAATCAGTAAGAAGCTAGTGGTTTGGACTATGAGTTTTACCAAAGATCAAACATGACATTCGTCCTTCAATCTCCTGAAAGGTAAGATCCTTCTAAGATAACCCTAGGGTTCAACGCAAACAACAAACGACTTCCCCAAGTCCAGGTTACATTTAGCTTTGAAAGAAACCCTGAATGAGCTCTTTGAGAGAAACCCTAATCTACCTAGCCCAGGCGACCACTAACTCACTCAAAACACCTAGCAAGCAGAGAAAAAACCTAGCTAAGGGAAAGCAAAACCCAAGAAAAAAAAAGGGGGTCCCCATCCTGATGGGGCGATGTGTGAAATGGTCACAACATCTCCAAAGGGTCAGGAGCGAAATTCCTAAGATCACCTATTTCCCTTGCAAATCAAGTCAAACTTTTGGTTTTTATGGCTTAGGGAAGAATGAAGCAACGTTTCCTTGACCTTTGAGGTGAGTTGAAGTGAGAGGCATGATAGCATTTGTCCTAAAATGCAAATTTTGCTCCTGACCCTTTCAAAGGGTCCAGAGCGAAATTCTTGCAAACACCTATTTTTCCCTTGGAGAAGGTCAAATCCTTGGTTTTTATGGCGTGGATGGAAGTGAGAGGGTGTGTCCTTGCCTTTTGAGGTGGATTGAGGTTGAAAGAATGAAGGGATAAGCTCAAAAACAAGGATTTCGCTCTTGACCCTTCCAAAGGGTCCAGAGCGAAAATCCTAAAACCTATCCTATCTTCCAAAATTTGTGCCAAGCCAAGCCTAGACCAAGGTGAGAGAAGCCCCTAGGATTGCCCTTGAATGGATTTTGGCCACCAGAAATGTAGATTTTAGGCTTGGACAAGGATTTCGCTCCTGACCCTTCCAAAGGGTCCAGAGCGAAATCCTAGATAGGTCCTGTCCCTGGCCATGATTTTGAGCGAATTTTCCCTTTCAGGCCTTTTGAGGATCAAGCAAATGTTGTCAGGTTGAGAGATGGATCCAAATGAGGGAGTCAAGGGGAAACAAAGTGAGAAGAATGAAGCTAAGTAAGAGAAGACAAGCAAGGAATGAATTTCGCTCCTGACCCTTCCAAAGGGTCCAGAGCGAAATTCTTCAAATCAACTATTTTCTCCTTGAGTGAAGCCAAAGCTTTGATCCCTATGACATGACTAGGCAAGGAGCGATGTATTTTCATCTTGCAAGATGAATTGAAGTGAGGGAGTTAAAGAATCAACTCTAAAACTTGAATTAATATCATTTTTTCTTCAAGTTTGTGCTAGGCCAGGATAGTGGTCAAGGTGGATTGGACTTGAAGATTGCCACAAGCATGCATTTGAGTAGGTTGTGGGGTGCAAGAAGTGAGGATTTTGAGCTGAGGGATGAATTTCGCTCTTGACCCTTCCAAAGGGTCCAAGGTGAAATCCTTTGAAATGCCTATTTTTCACCTTGTTTGAGCTAGGCAAAGGCAAGTTGCAAGGTCATGATGACAAGAGCATGGAATAGTAAAAAATCAAGATTGTGAAGGTATGGAAAGATGAAGTAAATGGACTAAAAACAAGAAATTCGCTCCTGACCCTTCCAAAGGGTCCAGAGCGAACATTTCCTTGAAGAGAAGTGTTTTGCTAGGTGAGATGTTCAAGCAAGCCTCCTTGGGGGTGGTTTAAGCCTTTCTCACATCATGAACATTCTATTGATTATGAAGACTAAAAGTGCCTTCATCAAATTTTGAAGAAACTCTAGCATCTTCTAGGCTTACCTATACCCTCTCGAGAAATTCGCAAATTAAACCATATTCAAGACACAATTTCTCTCACATTAATTGCTAATCAAACCTCATTTGGGTAAGTAATGCAAATCCGCCTAAATAAGACACTTATCAAATGGGTAAATTGATTTTTAAGTCTTAAAATAAAAAATCCATTCCTTGGCGCCCAATTATGTCTTTTTAGCTTTATTGCTAAGTTGGCCAGCTTGGAGGTGATTTTATTTTATTTTATTTATGCATTTAAGAAGTCGGCCTCTTGGGCTAAGGGTGAAAGTGTCCTATAAAGGAAGATGTATTTTGAAATCTTTAATCATTCATTCATTCATTTTTCCTAAGCGATTTTGAGGAGCAGAATTGGAGAAGCGAATTGCAGCAGGTATAGGCGAATTTCTGATTTAGGAAGCCTGATTAAAGGCTAAACCATCAAGGGCAAACCTGAAGTGCAGATCAAGGACCGTTCATCCAGCAGAAATCTTCATTTTTTTATCCATCTTTTCAAATTGATAAGTGAAAATCGAAGGTAAGGTGTTTAATCTGATTTTTTAGGCAAGGTATTGAAGATCTAATCCAAGTTTCCATTTTTTAAATTTTCTAAGGTTAGGTTTTCTATATCAAGTTTAATTTCTAGGTGATGCCTAGTTTGAGAATTCTCAATTTTTAAAAGTTCTATCTTTCTCAAGTCACCTAGTTAAAATTCTTCACTTAAACCTAACTTAAGCCTCTTTTTTGTAGGTAGCAAATGGCGACCCCCAAGGCGAGTGGATCCGCTACCCGATAGGCTCTCATCAAAGAAGATCAAAAGAATGATGATTTGGAGACCAGGATCGCCAAATGGAGCTTTTTCATCTCCCGGAGCCGAGAGATATGATCTACAAGAGCTTGGAAGGAGCTAGGTCCATCTACGAAGATGATCCTGATACCTGTCTGAACTTCATCAATAAGAATTGGTTACTCAAGAGTAGGCCTCGCTTGAACAAGATACTGAATACGCCACATAGAATTGATTTCCAAGAGGAATTCAGGGACTTGATAACCATGCTCAATTGGGTTATAGTTGCCTCTCAGGCCTTCTTCTTCGACAAGTGGATGTTCTTCTTTATTCAAGTGATTGTCCAAGGAAAAGGAATGCTCAATTGGGCTAGAATCATTAGCAACAACCTAGATGTGCAGTTGAGGAGGCTAGTCCCTACTAAGTCATTCCACATGAGTTCATATGTTATATATTTCCTAGTCAGAAGTTTTGAATATGCAGGGTTGCCACATAGAGGAGTTGTTGGTAGAGGGACAAGAGAGATAAGAGCATGTGATTCTTATGTTCAACTACATCATCCGCCAAGGAATGACTACAAGCTAGTCAATGACGCCTTCACAATGTATATCACTAGGACATTGCAAGGAGGGATTCACCACCGACTGTCTATCGAGGCACAGGAGCTCGTGAAGAAGCATGGTGCATGGTTCATTCAATTTCCAAAATTCACCTACATCAGGGTCCATGGATGTCCTTCACCTCCCTATATGTTGCCAAGGTATCCTACAGACAGAATAATATTACTTGAAGTGACTAGACAGTTGGCAGCTTATGCTAAAGCATCAAGAAATAAGCATGGAAATGGTATCCCCGTACCTATTTTATTGGGAAACTCAATTGAAGTGTGTCCTAATTCTCAAGCCACAGAAGATGCAGAAAAGGAATTATCTCTGTATTCATTCACATCCTTTGCCTCAAGAAAGAATTTCAATCCTCATGGTCATATGGAAGAGACAGTTGGGAAGAAGTACAAACATGAGTTTCAAGTGGAGGACTTCTGGATGAATGTCCAGGATGATGTAGAGGTGAAAAGAAAGATGCATTCTAGATTACCCTTGGATCTTATCAGGAAATGTAAAGTTTATAGAGTCGCTGATCAAGCCCAGGACAGTGATAGATATCTCCAATCATCCTATGAGAAGGAAGATAAAGAAGTAAAGATAGATTGGAATGAGCAAGAAGTTGCAGACCTAAGAGCATTGATGGACCCTGTTTTAAATTGCACTCGCAAATGGGTGGACGTACAACATCAAAAATTGAAGGAGCAGAATATAGCCATGACATTCACCCTAGAGACAAGAATAGAAGAAGGAGAAGCAAGTGTGAGTGAGAATACTTCTCATTCCAAAGGATCAAAGAGAAAAGAAGGACCTGAGAAGAGAGAATCCTCCAAGAAGAAACAAAAGGTGAATCCTGATCGTCCATCGAGTACGTCTTCTAGACATGAAAAGGAGATAAGTCAAGAAGAAGGTCAAAGAGAGATAGTGTATGAAATTGATGAGTCTATGGAATCTATGGTGCAGAATGATAAACAAGGCAAAGGCCGAACACCTCAGCACTCATCAAGTCAATCTCTCCAAGTTGGTGCTAATGAACAACAAAAAGAAAAGAATGATGATGAAGCAACATCTCCTTTCAGAGATGATGGACCTCTGCCTAATGAAATACAGGTAAGGGAAAGAAAGTCTTCCATTCCAGATTGGCTAAAAGAAAGACCGACGAGTGTAGTTGTAGTTGAAGAGGAAGAGAAAGTATTTGATTTGGAAAGTCTCATAGGAAATTCCCAAGAAGAAATCGAAAAGAAGAAGGCTACAAAGATGTCAAAGGTAATTAGAGATGATGCAGGATCTAGGAAGATACAGGTAGCCACACCAGTAGTGGACAAATATGAGGATGAGATTATGGTAGAGGAATATGATCTAGAGACATTTGATCTTGGTCCACTTACCTCCGAGCAAGCCATGGAAGAAGCAACTGATTCAGTGAGAGCACTTAATGACAAACTCAAAGAAGAAATGGAAAAGAATAAGAAGCTAGAAAGGGAGGTTAGTGCTTGGAGGAATTATTTCAGCCACCTTAATCAACCATTAAGGCGACAGGATCCAGCAATATCACCTTTGCATGCGCTTCCTCCTAAATCAATAAATAAGGCAGAAAGGATGAAGAACTTAGCCCAACTCATGAGTTCATGGATTGATGAATCTTACAAGGTAGCCATTGAATTTGTAACGAGAATGATGAAGACAGTCCACAGGGCTATCCAAGTCCTGGAGATCATTCATAATCTATTGATAACTGTGGATGCATTCACTCACACTAGAGACATTGTCATCCTGGTCTTTCAAGTGATAAGAAGGACGCCAAGGCAGATTTTAGCACAAGAGAAGATAATGTATGGAGGAACCCATAACCTTTTGCAATGGTCAACTTTGCTCCAAATGAAGGAAGTTCTTTTCGAAGACATCAATACCAGATGCAGCCGAGTTAAAGGCACTATCCACCCTATTCAAGACAAGGTGTTTGATGTATTGTGTACAATCCTTGACAGAAGGATAGAGATCGAAACAAATGTGGATGTCCAAGAATTGGAAGACAGGATCAAGATTATTTTTTGCAAAGAGGAGAACATGGTCACAGAAAAGCCGTGAGATCAGATCTATGCTACTATGTTCTCGATCGAGAAAACAAAAGAGCTAGAGCCTGGATGGGAGATGACCCTTCTCGTAGCTTTTGATCAAGTCCTTCACTTGGAAGAACGAATGAAGAACCTGCATGAGATTCCCATTGCTGAGATTGAGGGGATTACGTCCAGATTCATTGAATATGCCAGAAGAGAACATAGAAAAGGGATCAAAATTCTAGATGAGAAGTTGTTGTAAGATGATGTGGCAACTTTATTCCCATTGGGCTATGTTTCCTCGCTATTTATGCCAATTTCTATTGGCTATGGATTGATAATGTTTATCTTAATGGGGTTCTTTTTGTAACAAACCCTAATTAGGGTTTAGGTGTCAAAATCTCAGCCTTTGATCTTCTTTAGATCCAGGCCGTTCATTGTATTTGAGAGTGCTATATAAGCCCTCACTCAATTCATTTTAGAAGGTTAGAGTTAGAGAAAAGAGAAATAAATTAAGATTGTTAGCAGCAGAGAAAGAAGTAGTGAAGAGAGAAAGTTGAACAATTGTTGTTTTATTTTGCTATGAGATCAATGAAATATTGAAGTTATGGTGTTTTATTGCAATCCTTGTGGCTATCTTCATTGTTGTTTATCTTCTTGAATCACTCTTAGTAGAGATAGTACTTAAGTTTTAGAATTAGATTGAAGGACGAATGTCGTGTTTGATCTTTGGTAAAACTCATAGTCCAAACCACTAGCTTCTTACTGATTGTAAGCATGCCTTGTGTGGTCAACTGGAGATATTAAGATTGTTTAAGAGTTCAATCATTATTGGAGATATTGATATGTATCTTAGTGATGGTATCTATCCCATTGATGATTCGAAAATCATTGAATCCCCTTAGAAGATCGCACCAATTCCAGTAGAGTTGTAATCTTTTGGCAATATTGAAATTGGTAGAGTTTTATCAAGACTAGTCTCCATTTAGTCATTCCTAGGATTAGTTTAGTATCGCCTCCTTAAAGCCCTTTTCTTTTGCCTTTTTTTGAAACATCAGTTAGTATTAGGAGAATTCAGTTTCCGCATTGAAAAGTAGTTGCAAGAACAAGCTTTCCCAGAAAGTACGTAAGGCCCCTTGTAAAACAGCAAACACAACGACCACTAGTGCTTATCCACACGTAGAGAACCTAAATATCAGAACCTTGGAGTTACTCCGACTGATCCTTCGGCGAGATCTTCAGCAGTCGGGATACTTTGTTCAAGAGAGGATAAGGTACCTTTAGGTATTTTATTTTGTGTTTGGTCGTGTACAAAAGACACATCAACAGGAATCTACAACATATTTGATAAATTCAACTTGGAGACCTTCATAGTTAGTTGCTTGGCTTGTACATAACTTCATAATAGCCCTCCTAACATTACCTATGGTGAAAATGGTGGAAGTAGGTGGTGAAGTGGGGACCATGATAATAGGTTGATTGGGCACATTGTAAAGAGAGCTAGTATAGGAAATCCACATTGTGGGGCTAATGTTAGAGGCCATACCTGTAGGTTTCATTGGGAGAAGAGTGTGCCAAAAGTGTTTAGGGGAGTGGTGAAGATCAGCAAGGAGGGCAATTTGCCAAGAAGTAAGAAACTCTTGCTTTTGTGACAAATAAGACAACGGTAATCCCTACAGATGGAGGGAATGGAGGGAGGGTCATGAGAGTGTGAAAACTAGAGCATTTGATGGAAGTTTCTCTTAGAGAGATTATAAAATATATAGAATTTCTCTTAGAGAGCTTATAAACAAGTGCCTTGTGCACATATAGAATATAATGAAAGTTTTTGTGAAGGTTATACTGCAAGAATTCCTATTCGGCTTTGAAGTTGGTTAATTGCATCAAAATTTGAGAAGACAATAATAAGAAGATTGTGTTCAACTTTGCTTAATGCTTGCCTCTGTTCTGAAATGGTAGCTTTTTTGTATGCTTTTAAGGATTGTTGTCTTTGGTCTCACATCATCTTCCATATTGTTTATGGAATGCTTCTTTGTCAAATTAACCCTATTGTGAATGTTAATTGATTGGTCTCTACTTTAGTCATTGAATAGCAATTTTATTCAATTGCAAAATAGAAATCCTCGAAGTGAGATAACTACTTTTAGTCTTCTGCTCCTACCTTTGAGCTAAAAAGATAGGTATAGATTATTTCATAGGGGTGCAATAGGTTGTAGCAATTGAATTGGTAGAGACATTCTTGCCTTGGCTCACACTTAATCAGATCACTTTAGCTTCAACATCAGTCATACCATGCATCTTTTAGCATCAGCTTCGGAGTTTCTCATCCTCCATTCAGTTCAAGTGAAGGAAGTAGTTCTCACAAAGTGATGATTTATAATTTATTGCATCCCTCGTTTATAAAGAGATGTTGTATTTGATACAGCTGAATTCAGACCAATTTTAGAGCTACAATTTGTAAATATGTATTACCATAATAAATAAGAATCTATATATTTGATAGTTTACTTTACAATTTTAAATTTGATTGAGTTGTTAAAATATATATCTAGATATATGAGGAATAGGGTCAATTAATTAGTTAGAACTAGAAGTCTTGGGGACTTAGAGCAACTCTAGTGTGGTGTAAACTTTATTTGGAATCTCTCTTGGCTTTTCAATAGTGCACTTTCCTACTTAGGTGCACCTATTGCAGTTTTCGTATAGTTAGAAAATTTGCTTTTTATTATTGTAATTCTCCAGTTATTAATAAAATTTTGGCCATTTGAACACGAGGTCCTTTTGAGTTGTGGCTTAGACTGTTTCATATCGACTTGGAGGGTTTGGCAATCACTATAAACCTTGACATGCATACCTAGATATGCCTCAAAGCTTTTTTAATTAAGTCCTAGGAAACATTTAATATCAAGATATGATAACATGGAGCTCACAGTGGCCGGTTATATGCTCAAGGACCTTTTAGGCTATGGAAAGATTTATGTTTAGTTATATTGAATAAAATAGAGCTCACAATGGACGATTGTACTTTCAAGGATAATTTTCATGTTGTGTATGGAGCTCTTGGTGCTTAATGTTTTACTCATTGGGAAATTGTTCCAACAGCAACCAAACAAGCTGGTTTAGCTTTCATAGTCTTGATTTTCCTGCATTAGCTTCTACTATATTGCATCTATTTGTTTCATAGTTGTTTTAGCTACCGTGTCTTTTTCATTGGAATTTTAATGATGATTGATTTTCTGTTTTGATTTTTGATTTGAATATCGAAATTCCATGTAGAGGATTATGAATAGAATGATAGCTTGTTGGCATATCGTGTTTGTTATGGACTAGCCTCTTATAATGCAAATGCCATCACAAATTTCTCGATAAAACGATTTTCTTTATCTTTGGTTGTTAGAAAGAAAAAAGAAAGGAATTACATTAATGTCCATGAATGACCAGGAATAAGCCAAAGGGACTGGGACTATACAACTGTTACAATAGTTTTATAAACGATTTCGTCCTGTTACAGATAAATCTCAATAACACTTCTTGCATATTGCTCTTAAGACCATCGGGATATTCTTAAGCTTTTCATAATTATTTAAAAATATATTTCTGAATTTGCCCAGGTTTTTGCAGCATTACAATTCTAATATTGTCACAGCTGTCAGGAAAGCTCAAGATAAACATATACCCAAGACTGGTTGCATTCAAAACATACAGCTTAATAGTTAATATCTAAATAACATTCTTTGCTACCTTTGTTTAATGTTTTTTTTGTGAGGTTGTTTACCTGAGAAATTAAAATTTCAAAGTTAATTGGTTTAATGTTTGTGTAGAACCTGATACATGTTGGTATCTGTTGCTGCGATTCAAGGCAATTGACTGATAATTCTATTCTAGCAGGACCCATAAGTTTCAGGCTTGTTTTCCGGGAAATTTGTGCTATATACTAATATAGTCTTCTTAGATTTTTTTTTTGCACAATTGATAATAGAAGTTGTGTGTGACCAGGATTTCCTAGTTCAGAGGTTTGAGCTTGGTTTTCTGCTTGTTGCACGGGGCAAATTTGAAATCAACTAAATGTTTTCTTCTTGATTGCCTTGATATCAAGATTGAAATGAAATAAAACAAGTACAATAAATTATACTCTGTTTGGATACATATAAACTTGCTGGATTTTTGTTTTAATCTTCAGTAATTAACTCATGTTCTTTCAGAGAAACTCGGATGGTCTTAACAGATATATTGACAAATGTGGTGCATGTGTGCAGGTGTAGGGCCATACACTCATTTTCATGTTTTAAATGATGCACATTCCAATCAGGCAGAATTTGCTGATGGCTTGGATATAGAAAATGTACCATATATTAGAGTAGGGGGAACCGATACTGCCGTGAACAGACATGCACATGAGGGAGGATTCGTTCGTTGGCAGAAAGGAAACAAACAAGATCCTGATATAAACAAGCATTTACTTGAGGAGCAAAGAGGATTTCATCAGAGAGAAGCAGCTTTTGAGGATATTGAAAGTATTCCATTTTCGGAGAGGAGAGTACATGTGGGAAGAGCTGTAACATTTGACAATGAAACAATAGATAATCGATGTAATGCACAAAGATTCCCCATCAGGTGTAAGTCTTTTGGAAACCATTTAACAGGTAGGTTTTCTCCAATTAAGAGAAGGTTTAGCATTTAGGTAAAAAAATATTTCTGGAAAATGTTAACCATGAACCAACTCATTGCAGTAATGGAAGCATTTATCTAGAGTAGCATACTCATCATACGGGTTCCTGCCTCCTGGATGTAACCTATACCAAAAAACCTTATAGGTTGCTGGCTTTCTGCTTTGAGGTCAAAATGACATGTTCTCCCTGCCCACATTCCCCGACTCCCTCTTGTTGATGCCGAAGAGAAGTAAAATAAGAAAGATTAATGTGCTTTAAACTTTATATTAACTTCTTGCAGTAAGAGCTAAAAAAATGTTCAACGATGATTTATTTGAGCTAGACCGTGGGCGTAAAGGCTATCTGTGGTCAAGGGATTGACAGTATTGTGTTTGAAAATTATTTGCTTTTGCAAGGGATAATCAAATGAGAACACAGCATAATGTATTGCGGATGGAAAAAAATTGTAGAGAAAGGAATTAAAACTTAGTGGGTAACCATTAATTATGGCATTTGCCAAGTTATATAGTTGATGATTGACGTCAAATAATCTAGCAGATTCAATAAATTACCTTCCTATTTGGAGATATACCGAATCTTTTTTATTGGCATACAAATTGTGCACTATGTAAATATTGAAAGAGTTAAAAAAATTGTTATCACATATCTGATATAAATGGTATAGCATGTAACGCCACGTTTAAGGAACAATGCAATATAATTACAAAATGCAATTCTTTGATACCACTTGTAATGTCTCCTTATTTTATAACTTATGAAATAGGGACAATTAACTTGCAAAGATCAATAGCAAGAGACTTCTTTCCTTTTAAGTCTCAAATATCACTTTGAATAATGATTTATGATACCACTTTAAATGTGTAAAATATGCAACTGATAAGATTTATAAATAAATGATAATATTATTCTTAATATTATTCAAAGAATAATATATGTATATTGAATGTTGATTACTGCTATATCTCATATAAACTGATACAATAATGCAAGGATGATCTTGATGTTAGCCTTCTTTGATTTGACAATGGAAAATATGCTATTTTATCTTCCAATCGCCTATAGCAATGAATTGTTATTTCTGATTACAATCCTTAAATATATGCAATGTGGATATATGATGTTAATATTGCTTGTAGCAATATGTTGCTATTTCGGATCTCAATATGTATACTCGCAATAATGATGGTGGTGATGTTTCAGATATGGTCGATATGCACTTGCAACAATGGTAATGATGAGGTTTTTGATCAAGTCGATTTACACCTGCAATAATGGTGCCATCTTTGATTGATGCCTTGTAATGCCCCTCTAGGCTGGCTACAAATAAGGAGGTATTGTGATATTATGCCTTTGCTATAATGTTTTTTATTAAGTAAAAACAGGTTTTAAGGGACCCGAAACCCAATTACATTCGAAAGATATTCAAGAATGAAACAAAACAAGACAGCTGCAAAAGACCAGCAAAAAAAACTAGCAGCAGAGAAAAGGATAGCAAGAGGCCAGCAAGAAATTGACCCCAAGCCCAGCATTACAAGAAAATTAAAAACTCTTCATAGTTTCCTCAGCATTCTATACCAAGAGCATCATTGCCTTGGCCGCTTCCCTCAGGTCGTTGTTTTCCTGTCCAATCTAACTCTTTTTCATTTTCGTGTCCTTCTCAGCAGTAGTCTGCCTAGTTTTGCGCCTAGGGTTCTGGTGGGTTGGGCTGGAAGTTGGAGCATCTTCTATAATTACCAAGTTCTTCTCCTGGTTTTTCTTTTCTAGATGATCCACCAGCGCATTCATATTCTACGAAGAAACTTTAAGGTCCTGGAGGCTGTGGTTCATAAGGCTTTTCAATGCTTTCTCATTACGGGCAATCCGGGTGTTGACGTTGTCTTTTTCCTCCTCCACCTATTCTTTCATAGTTTTAATAACGTCCTCCAAATGTTTCAAGTCGCCTTTTATCAGATCTTTCTCCAGCTAGTCCTCCATTTCCATTTCCTCCTCCGCTTCACTGTTTTCCATATCCTCGTTCTGTTTCCCAGAGTCAGACATCTTAATCAACTTATTGATCTTATCTTCCAGCTCCCTTTGCTTACCCTGCATACTGGTGATGTTTTCAACAACCCATTTCTGGAAATTGAAGAATTCAAGGGTGTAGTTGCGGGCGGTGTCTAGGATGGTATCCACAGAGTTCTTGCTATGTTCAGTCTCCTCAGCATTAGGGTTGTCACCCTCCTTAGGATTCAGAGCCTCATTCTCGCTTTCCGAACCCTTAGGGTTGGAGTGAGGTTTCTCAGAATTACCCCCTTCCTCCCCTTCACCATAGTTCACATCCTTGTTTAGCTCCATTTCAGTATCAGTGTCCTTATCCTTTCCCTCTTCTTCATCACAATGCACCTCCTTTTCTTCATACTCTGTTTCGACTTTCCTTTTTTTATGGGTAGGGGTGCTAGGTTGATCCCCATTCGAATCAGAGTCTTTGCATTTCTCAGATATATGAGCGTTGATGATCAAAGGATCATCCTTGGTTGCCCTAGCCTTATCCTTAATATGTTCATATATAAGTAGAATGAGTCCCTGGTGAGCTAAATGATAGGAACTAGGCTTTTTAGCATAGTCGACAAGGCTCTCATTTAGAGAGGATGCTAAATAGAAGGGCAAGGATATTTTAGCCCCATGACGGAAATGGTTTAGGATAGCGAAATGATAGCTATAAATTTTTGTAAATCTGCCATCCACAGTCAAATATTCCATTAAAGCCCTAAGAACTTTTTGCCAGAAAGGCTTTACCTGCTGGGGGGTGTAGTAGGATATGTTGTCCTTCTTCGCAAGGTTGACCTTCTCATCCTCCGTCTTCGAGAAATTTTTGAAGGCCTCAGCTGCATACTTCCGATCCCTGTAGAATTTAGTCCCCTCCATCTTGAGTCCTGTGACCTCTGCAATCAAGTTTTCATCGATTTGCCAAATCTCCCCAAACAGGGTGGCTCTGTTGTTACTCCAGCTTTTAGCGAAACCGTAAGACACACAGTTTTTGCTACCATGAAGCTTTTCCATATAATCAGTGAAGCCGTGTCTGTGGAGCCTTCTCCAAACCTTTCTTTCGCTCTTCCAATTCTCGCAACCTGGAGGCTCGTTCCTGTTTAGGTTACCGCCCATTCTGATCTCCAAGTAAAGATACCCTCTGCTACAGTTCTCAATCCGCGGATAAAACTCTAAAAACTTGTTATTTCTGGATTCCCCATGTAAAGATTCTTTCATAGTTTTGAAGTTGCTACTCATGTCCACACAAACCCAGCTATTATTACTATAATCTTTCGCACACATATGATCTTGGTTATGATGCCGAGAAACACTCATAATCTGACAGTTAATCCGCCCCCAAAATCTGTCCTTGGAACTCGTTCCCCAGAAATAAATCATGAGATTAACTTGATCCATTGATGCGATCAAAGTATAATTGCTCTTTAATCTCCCGTTTGATGTGAGTTTCTCCAATGTATTTGACATCCTTCTCCAAATTGACCCCTTCATTGGCTAGGATATCCGCAACCTTATTGTCCTCTCTAAAGGTATGAGTTATACTAATGCTAACATAGTTATTTAGAATATCTTTAGCATTTTTAATTAAATTGGTAATATTCTAGGAAACAGAACTAGTACCTTTGAGGGCTTGTATGATGTTTAAAGAGTCTCCTTCGATCCAAATTTTTTTGAATTTGAATTCCTGAGCTAGCTGGAGGCTCTTTAGCATTGCCAGAGCTTCAGCCACATGGTTATTTTGGGTCCCAAAAGGAGAAGCAAAAGCAACAATGCAAATTCCTTGAGCATTTCTAATAACTCCTCTTCCACCAGCCTTTCCAGGGTTCCCTTTAGCCGCCCCATCAAAATTAACCTTTATCCAGTCATAATCAGGAAACCTCCATACAATGTTATCTCTCTTCTTCTTATTTTCCGATCTATAGACCTTATGCATTAGGTTCCATTCAGTAAGGATGTCTTTTTCTATATCTTTCATATCTATAGTAGACCATTGCTGATTATTCTTGTGAAGAATGTTGATGTTCTCCTTTATAGCCTTGCATATTTTTTCAAAGACCACCTAAGTATTACACTTAACTTCCCTAAATATCTTATTATTCCTTTCTTTCCAAATGCCCCAGCATTTCATGGGGAGGGTCAAAGACCAAAGGTTCTTGATGATTTGGCATTTGGTTGGAAAATTCCATTGCCAGATGATATCCTTAATGCTCTTGTTCATGACCCAGTTAATTTTCCATTTTTCTCACATTTTGCACCAAATATCCTAGGTAAAGGAGCAGTGGAAAAATAGGTGATCAACTGATTCCCCCTCCTTCTGGCAAAACTCACATCTATTAGGGAATTTGAAACCCCTTCGGATTAAATTGTCAAGAGTAAGGGTGCTATTATGAGATGCAAGCCAAAAGAAAATGTTGACTTTAGGGATCAGAATGTTGTTCCAAACTTTACTCCAAATGGGATTGCTGGTTTGAGAGAAGGTGTTTTTATAGGCAGAAGCAACCGTAAATTCACCTTTAGGATCACTTTTCCAGAAGAAAACATCATCATAGCCTTTGTTAGGGGAAAAGGACAACAACTCCTGGAGAGAGGAAAATCCAGAATGAAGGTCATCAAGCCTAACCCACTTATCCTCCTTCCAATAGTCATATACCATAAGCCCAAACCTCCTTTTACAGTCTTCAATAATTTGACTATTGTTTTGATCATAAAGGGCTTCATTCTTCATCCAGGGGTCTTCTTAAAACCTTATTATGTCACCTTTTCCAAGGACCCATCCAGCCCCAGCTTTTGCCACTTTTATGGATTTGGTAATACTATTCCAGATGAAGGATCCAACAGGGATATCTTCAGAGTTAAGGATCCCTTGGATAGTCTGATTCTGAATGTATTTGTCAAACCAAATTTGATTCCAATCTTTCTTAGTGTCATAGGCTCTCCATAACTGTTTAGCAAGGAGAGCTTTGTTAAAGGTTTTTATAGCTTTTAATCCCCAGCCCTCCTTTGTTCTTTGGTCTACACACTTTGTCCCAGGCAACCAAAAGTATTCTTTTTTTTTCTTCCACTCCTGACCATAAAAATCTCTTTTGGATTCTTTCCATAGCTTCAACAAATTTAGTCAGAATACCAAATAGGCATAAACAGGGAGATTTTGAAGAGTAGTTTGAAGGAGCTGCATTTTCCCAGCCTGAGATAACATTGAGCCTTTCCATCCAGCAAGTCTTTTATTAGTTTTATCAATAAGCATATTCTAGAAGGAATTTGGGGGAGCTAACCCTAAAGGAAGGCCCAGATAGGTGGAAGGGAGCATTTCCACTTTACACCCAATAATGTTAGCAATTTTCTGTTGTCTTGTGACCGGAGTATTGAGGAAGTACATAGCCGATTTGTCCCAATTGACTTGCTGACCAGTAGCCAAAGCATAGGAGTTAAGAGCTGTTTTGAAGGCATCAACCTCCTTGACTGAAGAATATCCCATGAGGATAGTGTCATCAACAAACTGTTGATGAGTGCAAAAAACATTAGCAGAGGAAGGTTGAAGACCTTTGATAGTTTTGCTTTGTTTCAACTTATGACTCAATCTGCTCATACTTTCAGCCAATATGGTAAAAAGGATAGGAGATATGGGATCTCCTTGTCTTAGTCGTCTTGAAGTTTTAAAAAAGTTTGTAGGAGATCCATTAATCAGTATAGAAAATATAGGAGTAGTGATCAGTTCTCTGATTATTTTGATAACCTTATCATCAAAACCAAAAGCCCTCATGATTTTAAAGAGAACATCCCACTCAACTCTATCATAAGCCTTTGCCAGATCCAGCTTTATCAAGAAACCTTCTTTTTTAGCAGCACTGAGGGAATGAATGTTCTCATTAACAAGAATGATTGAGTCCAGAATCTGCCTACCAGGAACAAAACCTTTCTGCTCCTCATATATGATGAAGGGAAGCACCGCCAAAATTCTAGTGGTCAAAACTTTGGATATAATTTTGTAGAAAGAGTTGCATAGGCTAATTGGTCTAAATTTTCCCATAGAGTCCGCCCCAACAACTTTTGGGGATTAAGGCTATAAAAGTGGAATTAAGTTCCTTAAGGATTCTTCTAGATCCAAAAAATTCTCTGACCGCATTAACCGTGTCTCCCCCCACAATATGCCAGAACTCTTGGAAGAAAAACATAGGGAAGCCGTCAGGACCCGAAGCTTTATCCCCTTGAAACGAGAAGACAACTTTTTTGATTTCTCCAGCAGACGGGATGGCAGTAAGGGTCTTATTCTGAATAGGGTTAATGACCTTAGGAATAATATTAACCAAATTGAGTTGATGGGTCTGATCAATGTCCTTGTTACTAGAAAGGAGCTACTTGAAGAATCTGACAACTTCATCCCTGATTTCATCCTTATTAAGCAGAGTGTTGTTTTCAATAGTCAGTCTAGTGATTCTATTTGCGGCCTTATGTTTTAGAGAAGTCATGTGGAAAAATATAGTGTTTCTGTCCCCTGCCTTCAATCATATAGCCCTAGATCTCTACCTCCAATAGATTTCTTCCCTAGAAATAATGTTGTGGATATTGAATAGAACCTCATCTTCCATGGCTTTGGAATACTTTTTGTAGCCTTCTTTCCGGATTGAATTTTGTATCTGGTCCAGTTCCTCCTTTAATTTTTTCTTTGAATCAAAGATATCACCAAAGACCTTCTTGTTCCAGGTCTTAATGTTGGTTTTGATGTTTTTAAGTTTTTTGGCAACTTTATACGTGACAGTTCCATTAACATCAAGATTCCACTAGTTAGCAATAGATTTTTCAAGATTAGTGTGGGAGGTCCACATCTTTTCGAAACGAAAAGGGAATCTCTGATTATTCTTAAAATTCTCAGCAACAAAAGAGATGGGATAATGATCTAACCCAATTCTATTAATAACAGAAAGGGAGCATCTATGAGAAAGAATCCAATCATTAGAGAGAAGGGATCTATCAAGTCTTACCTGGATGAGATCTTCACCATCTTTTCGGTTAGACCAAGTGTAGGAAGCCTCGTTGAGATCCAAATCAATGAGAGCATTGTCATTAATAAAGTCCATCAGGTCAGATCTGCTGTCTGGTTGAGCTTGACTACCTCCAAATTTTTCAATGTCTTGCAGAGAAGTATTGAAATCTCCCATCACAACCCAGCTGTACAGAGGAAATTTTTTCCTTTTATGCTGAACTTTATTCCAGAATTTACTTCTGGCAGATTTGGAGTTAGGGGCATAGATATTAGTGATAACAAATTCCTTACCATCAAAGATGATTTTAGCTTTTAGGGATAAAATATTGCCATCAACATCAATCATATCTCCAGAGGTAGTGCTTTTATTCCAGAATATAGCAACCCCTCCTGAGGCTCCATTCGAGCTACTGCCACAAACCCCTCCATTTTTGAAAAACTTTAATTTCTCCACTTTCTCTTTACTCATTTTGGTTTCCTGAACTAGGATAATATCCGGATTTTGATCTCGAATGAGGTTCCTTAATATATCCTGTTTATTGAGACCATTTAGGCCTCTGATGTTCCAAGATATTACTTTCATTTGGAAGCTTGAGGGCATGATTCCTTGATAGTTCGTTGCCTTCCATCAGCTATATTTTGCTTACTCTCCTAGTCCCTATGCCATTTCATAGTTTTGCATCCCGGTGGGGATCTTGAGGCCCCAAAATCAGCCTTAGATCTGGTTCTGGTTTTTACTCCATTAGGGCCTCCTACCTTCTTGGTTTTAATTTTCTTTCCATTTCCTGTTGTGTTTTCTTCTTGTTGTTTTGCTCTAGATTCATCTTGCATGTTGCTCCATAGATCTTCTCTTTTCTGGGATGAAGTGGTCATATCGACTTCTATATTCTGGAATAAGGCATTTAAGTTTGCTTGCGGCGACCCAAACTTGTTACTCCTTCCCAGTTTTATTTCATGTTCTTGAATCTCTTCCTCTAAACAGGGTTCATCTTTTTTTTTTTGGCTCATGAAGATCCTCAGGATGAAAGTCAGCGATATCCTCAATCTCACCATCTTCAAGTGTGTCTTCACTAATTTCATTCTCCTTCGCCTGTGACTGTAGAGCCTCAAAGGTATTGCCTATTTTGATCTCAAACTCCTTGGTTTCATTCTTTTTATTCCCCTTCAGGGGGGGGGTCTTTAGGAGGGTCAGTGCTATCTGCTTTCAGGTGTTCTGGTATATTCACCAAGTTTCCACTTTTTTCTTCTAACTTGTTGCAGTCTTTGTTATTATTATTTTCTTTCCAAACCGGTTTGTGAATATTTTTTTCTTTCATCACAGGCCTTTTAGGGTGGCTGGGGCAAGACTTAGCCCAGTGACTTGCTTTTTTGCAAGAGAAGCACACAAATGGGAGAGATTCAAATTCAATAGCTTGTTCCCATAACCCAAGTTTGGATTTTATGTCAATAGTACTTGGGAGGTCCATATTCTGTGATATGTTGACGCAGATGCGCGCATACACCAATCTCTTGCGAGCTGTTGTCATTGGGTCTATCGCAACAAGCTCCCCATAGGAGATAGCGATTCCTGAGAAAACATCCTCCACCCGGTATTCCAATGGCAGCCCAGGCAACCTAACCCACACCGGAGCAAATTCAAAGAAAAAATCATTGAGTTCCATATTAGGGGACAATTTTCTAACAGAAAGAGAGGATTTACCAAACATCCAGGGGCCACCACTTAACACCACTTCCAAATCTTCCCCACATGAGAAAGAGAACACAAAAAAACCTCTAGGCAGGGCAGAGACTTCAACCTGTCCTTTCATTCTCCATTTTCTCTTAACAAAGGACCTAACATCCTCAATATTAGGTTGAGGTCCAACAAATTTCCCCACCAGAGAAAGAGTCATTAAAGAGATGCTATGATCAATAACTAAATCAGGAATCTCAATCGCAATTTTACTTGTTCTATTATCTGATATATCCTTCACAAAGGGGAAAGAAGATTTACCAGTCGGTTTACCAGATGCTTGTCTTGCGAAGAGACTATTCTAGGGTTTAGGTATTCGCCCCTCCTTGATATTTTCTGAGTCAATTTTCACCACTTCGGGGCTTGAATCTTGAGAATCTTTTAAGTTTTCAGGGTCGGGAGGAGGGTCCCATGTTTGTGGGTCCCCATCCTACCTTCCATCCTCATCATCAGATGCTTGTCCTTGAGCTGCAGTGGAATCAGAACCAAAGGAACCAACATCGCTGTTCCCTCCATTTCTCGATTTCAAATTTCCCACTGCAAACGTTGTTCCCTCTGTTGTTCCCTCCATTCGGCTATAATGTTATCAATAGATGTATTCGATACTAAATGCTATTCAATATAGTTAGGAATATGGGTAATTGAGGATGTGTTGTTAGTTTAGGACTTGATGCTTATTATAAATATGATTCGGTAATGTACTATTTGCTTGTGAACTTTATATTTTTGGCTTTCTATGGTAATGTCATGGTTATGCTAGTTATTCATTGATTTATGTGGCATTTAATGTTGGATTATGTTGAACTTAAGGTCCGTCAATGTTACCTTATCCTCGCTCAGCTTAGAGCCTTGTTAGTTGTCAAATGTTAGCCTTATAGGTTCGCCACTTAGGCAGTAAGTCGATATTTCTAGTTTGTGGTATGAGTCTGTGTGTGTTAAGTTGGGTTTTATGTTTTAATGTGTTGGTTAATTTAATTATTAATTTATTATTAAGTGTTGATTGTAATTGAGTTTAATATAATTAATTATTAGTACTTTCGAGTAATTAATTAATTGATGTTTATGTTTGTATGTATAAAGATATTAAAAGAGTTAAATTAACACTTTACCTTTTGATTAATAAATTAATATTATAGTTGTAAATAAGTTAATCAATAAAAATGCTTTGTTTTAATAAAGAAATTTAAAAAATATATTTATTAATTTATATAGTCATATTTTAATGTTAAAATAAATAAATTGATTTTTAATTTAAGAGAATTGTTAATCAAATTCTTTGAGAGTTTTCTAAAATGGCATGCTTTTTGGGATCTTCTGTACATGTGTGAGTCTTGGGGAAATTTCTATTTCTCGAGATGGATTTTGGGGAAAACCCATTTATATTCTGGAAAATTTCCATAATAGGAGTTGCTTTTCTTGTCTGGATTTTTGGGGAAGAAAGTTCTCAGAAGGAAAATTTTAAAAATGTTTTGGATGAAGGTTAGGAGGAGTGTTCTTTCTTTTTAATTACCTGAGTGTTGCTAGGTGCTGGAACTTGAGGCTTCACCTGCAAGTATCATTTCCAGGAATGCGTTCGGAGGAACGTGCGATTGGTCGAGACATGTGCGGTACCGGGAAGAGAAATCTCAGGTATGAGGTGACAGGTTTGTTAGTTGAGTGTTTCTTAAATCAAAATTCATTATGTTATAGTGTGTATAATCATAATCTTTTATTAATGTTGTAATATGTGAATGTTTTAAAAAAAAAAATTGCTACTTTTTAGTGATGTTCGCTTGAGTAAAAGTGGACATTACATTTGGTATCAGAGCCAAGTTGCAACACTGGGATCTTTGGTCAAGTGTTTTACCCTTAGTCTTGTATGGTGTGTTGTCGTAGTAAGTCATTAACTGTGTTCTTGTCTTCCTTGATGTATGTTAGTGAAATAACATTTTACTTAATATTCTCTTTCTTTTCCCTAAATTAAAGTGTCTAACTTTGTGTGTACCAATTCTTTGGGTATACTTCTTTAATATTAGTAATTAATGATTTGATTTGAACTACATAAAGGTTTCTAGCATAGATTTGGATGTAAAAGATACTATTGATATGATGAATGGACATGTTTATAGATTTGAATGAAATTGTAAGAACTTCTTTATTGAAAATGCTATTTACATGATTAGGCTTACCATGTTAGGGTGATGTATTGTTTTCCTTATGACTAGTTAGAAGAAGTGTGGGTGTGCATGGGAATTTGCATGTATCTTCTTTAGATTAAGCTTTACACCTAGGTGAAGAAATTAAATGATATATATGTTGTATGAGTATTACCTTTCTTTCCCTTCTTTCCCTACCTTGACATGCAATAAAAGGATGACGCTTTATGATGTATTTTGTACCAATTAGCAATATTGCTTATTTTGTGAATGGGATCTTGTATGTATAAAATCTTGTTTGTATAGAACTCGTCTTGTTGTATGTTCCTAAGTTTTTAAGTTATGTTTATTAAATCTTGGAAATCTCATGGAATAGTTTATTTGTGTTCCTTAGCAAAATGTAACTATATATCATGTGGTAGTGGTTGCATTGTTCAACAAAGATTGTGTACTTAGAGAATTTAGTTATCCATGTATGGCCTTACTTGATTTAGTATGTACACATTATTCGTTAGAATGATAGCTCTCTCTTTTCCTCTTCTCTTTGTCTAGATGTTTTATTAATGAATATGCTACTTGGGAATATAAGTAGACTAGTATATGTAATGAGAATTGTTTGATTAGAATAAATCTTGTGTTGGGAAAACAAGTTCTTGTATTGTATTCATGATCCTTTTAATATAAATTATTGGATGGAATGTCATTTTTTGGATGACATTTAAAAAAGTGTGTATGTGAAACTTGAATCATTCTTTCATGCTCTTATTGACTTGGGTAATGGTTGGCTTAAACCTTGAAAGGATCTATATGCTGTTGATGAAATATGAATGTTGCAGTTGATAAGAAATATGAAAGGCAATGGTGTTACCATTTTCTCGTGAATGGAATTTGGAAAGAATGTGCCCATTTGAGAGATCTAGTACAACGGATAAATATATGACATGTTATTATTTGATGGAAATTCCTTGGATGTTGCTGAAACCCTTATGCGGATGTTTGATTAGTGTTATGTACTTTAAAGGGAATTTTAATGAAATTGGGGTACTTGTATTTGGGAATAAATTCTATATAGTTATTCATGTGGGAAAGTAATGAAGATCTTTCTTTGAGTTGATGATAATGTTATTGAAAAGTACTCCCTGTAAATGTGAATACACTAGTACCAGTACTTATGTTGTGTGTTGTGAGAAACCAGTGCTTATGTTGTGTGTTGTGAGAAACCAATGCTTGCTTTGTGTGCCCATGGGATGGTGAAGTAATTAACCATGGAGGATATGTTTGCTTATGGGTATGGGAATGCCATACTATCTATGTGTTGTTTGCATGTTTGTTACCCTACTAAGTGCCAACCTATAGGTAGTTGATAAGTCAGTATGTGAAGGGGTAGTAGTAGAAGTCATCGTTCCTCGAATAGTATGGATCAACATACGAATAATGACGATGCAAAGTGACCTTATCTTCTCTAATTTGAGAATATATATATATATATATATATCGCAAAGTGACCTTATCTTCTCTAATTTGAGAATATATATATATATAAGAAAACTATATTGAAAAGGTGTACTCAATGCTTCCCCTTTTGATGAACCAACTTGTATGGTTCATATGTGCTAGCCTAATCCCCATAGTTCTTGAGCATATTGATGGCAGTTCTTGAGCATAGTGACAGTATGTCTTGGAGGATCATTTACCTTGTCTTCATGAAAGGTATGTTATTTCCACATGAGTTGCCAGTTGGGGCCGAGGTCGAAGGTGAGAAGGACCACTAGGATAACCCACTGGGACTATGTGATGACATGTGTCGCTACTTGGGGGCCGGGGTTTAGGGTGAGAGGGACTGCCAGGATAACCCAAGTGAGACCATGTGTTTTATGTATATGTATAGTTTGAGGTCCAGCATGTCGAGGGAGATTTATTACCCATGTTGAGTTTGATTATGTACCTACACGTGTTTCGACATGATGTAATAGATATGATGCCACACCCCATTGATGTTCTGACGTAGTGGTAGGTGATGATGTCGTGTTGTTGATGGTAGCGAACCGAGCTTGAGAGCACGATGCCACATACACACTTTTGTGAAGGCACATATGTATGTTATGTATTCTTACATGATGCAGAGCGATAGGGAGACACTTGCACGTGTAGAGGGGAACCCATGGTTGCTCGATTGTTATTGCGTCGATAAGCATATGGGTGGACCCTAGCCATGTATACCTCTGACTTATGATGAGTATCCTGAGAGGTATGTCGCTATGCAAGGTGTGACCTGCGCGTGCCTTTTCTGTGAGATACACTTCCATGCGGGATACGTCCATTGCGTGCTTTCTCCGCTTGGAGTATTGCCATGCCATGTTGAGACACAATGCGAGATGTAGTAGACATCGCCATGCGGCCTACCAGTTTTGTTTGGGGTAGGGTCATGCCACGTGATGACACGATGTGGGGTGATGTCGAGGTGCACACTACCATGCCATGTGGGTAGTGTGACTATGTCACACCACATGATGAGCTATTGTGATAGTTGGATGTTGCTCCCTCCTTCCTCGTGAGGTGGCTATTCGTAGTCACATAGTGTTGAGATGTGCAATTTTGATGTCTTTTTCATTTCTTTCTTATGTGGCCAACGAATTTTGTTTATGCTTGACTATGAAGGTTTAGCCACGATCATATGATCTTTTACATATTTGACTCAGTGTTGTGATTCCATGGATATTTCTTGTCTTACTGTTAAAATTGATGATTCATTTTTCTTTATCCTTCGTATCTTGGTGGCTAAACTAGTTTATCTTTATTATTTTTGAATATTGGTCTTGTATTGTAATGTGATTCCTCTCCAAGGCCATATGAGATGGTCTTGGTTGAGTGTATATGATGAAGCAGACATAGGGAACCTTGAGGAAGGGCGTATGTGAGGCTGTGATGCAGCTAGGATCCACTACCTACCTATGTGTGGTGACTATCTCTTAGAGGCTAACCACCTTACACAAGCAAAGGATGGTCACGAGGGTCTTGTATGGAAGGTCTCCCCACCGTGTGTGTATCCTAGCACCATCAAGCCCTTGAATGAGATGTTTGAGGCATGGAAGCACTGGATATATATGATTATGTACTTTGTTCTGAGACCATGCATGTAGATGCTGGTTATGCATATTATCTATGATCAAGAATGGAGATGCTCATGTAGCCTTGTGATGTGCACTTCCCAGTGATGTGGATGAGTATGCATGTGTAAAGTATTGAGTAAAATGTGTGTTTTGTCACTAAATTATTATGTGCTTAGGAGTTGATGCTTATTATGAATATGATTCGGTATTGTACTATTTGCTTGTGAACTTTATATTTTTGGCTTTCTATGGTAATGTCAAGGTTATGCTAGTTATTCATTGATTTATGTGGCATTTAATGTTGGATTATGTTGAACTTAAGGTCTGTCAATGTTACCTTATCCTTGCTCGGCTTAGAGCGTTGTTAGTTGTGAAATGTTAGCCTTATAGGTTCGCCACTTAGGCAATAAGTCGATATTTTTGGTTTGTGGTATGTGTCTGTGTGTGTTAAGTTGGGTTTTATGTTTTAATGTGTTGGTTAATCTGATTATTAATTTATTATTAAGTGTTGATTGTAATTGAGTTTAATATAATTAATTATTAGTACTTTCGAGTAATTAATTAATTGATGTTTATGTTTGTATGTATAAAGATATTAAAAGAGTTAAATTAACACTTTATCTTTTGATTAATAAATTAATATTATAGTTGTAAATAAATTAATCAATAAAAATGCTTTGTTTAAATAAAGAAATTAAAAAACTTTATTTATTAATTTATAGAGTCATATTTTAATGTTAAAATAAATTAATTGATTTTTAATTAAAGAGAATTTTTAATCAAATTCTTTGAGAGTTTTCTAAAATGGCATGCTTTTTGGAATCTTCTGTACGTGTGTGAGTCTTGGGGAAATTTCTATTTCTCGAGATAGATTTTGGGGAAAACCCATTTATATTCTGGAAAATTTCCATAATAGGAGTTGCTTTTCTTGTCTGGATTTTTGGGGAAGAAAGTTCTCAGAAGGAAAATTTTAAAAAGGTTTTGGATGAAGGTCAGGAGGAGGGATCTTGCTTTTTGGTTACCTAAGTGTTGCCAGGTGCTGGAACTTGAGGCTTCACCTGCAAGTATCGTTTCTAGGAATGCGTTTAGAGGAACGTTTGACAGGTCGAGACATGTGCAGTACTGGGAAGAGAAATCTCAGGTATGAGGTGACAGGTTTGTTAGTTGAGTGTTGCTTAAATCAGAATTCATTATGTTACAGTGTGTATAATCATAATATTTTAGTTATGTTGTAATATTTGAATGTTTAAAAAAAAAATTGTTGCTATTTTTTAGTGATGTTCGCTTGAGTAAAAGTGGTCATTACATGCCTTTTAATTTATGGAACTGAATTAAGCCAATGGGCTGATGCTTTTAAGTAGATCCAATAAAGGATACAAGAGATAAAAAGAAGTTTCCAAATCAATGCCTTTAATGAATGTGATTGATTGTCTTCTTATACCTTGCAATTCCAAAGCGATTGGACCTCTTAATGGTCGAATAGACATGTTGCTTCTTAACTGCAGATCGCATCCCTTTCATAATCATTGGTGTGTACTAATCACACTATTTGGGGGAATAACTAATTGCCTTGACTCATCTCATGATTAATATGTTAAGTGTTTTAATAATTATTTTATTTTTCTGATTACAATCATCTTTGGCAACGTAATTGATATTTGCTTGTGTTGGATTAATACTTAGTCTTTGTTACAAAAGTTGCACTCAACATATAGTCTGTTTCCACTTATTCCTCATATGCATCTGACTTTTGTCTCCATCATCATCGTGATTGGGTCTCAACCTTCAAGGTGGGGCAATGATATTATATTGAATTTGTTGATGAAGATTATAAACAATACATCTTGTGCAATACGTTAGGTCTCCTTCCCATGATGATAACTGTGGGCCATATGATGGTCTTCTACTTATACACTTTGGTTACATAGTGATGATCATTTACTTATTATAATTATGATCGATGTGGCTTTGATATTTTGAGTTTGTTATTTGTTGCCTTCTTTTGATAGTGATGGAGTCCATCATTCATTATCTTCATTGTTATGCCAATTTGGATGAGACCTTTATGAGTACTTGTGTATTATCACTGCTTCAGTATAGATCATACCGTCCTCCATGTTGTCTTGATGATGATGTTGAGATATCATCTTATGAACACACTTGATTATGAATCCCTTTTTGCTTATGTTGATCTTATTTGATCAAAATGATAGGGTCACGATCCATGTGTGTTGGTTGAAAATTTTGTACACTTGGGGAAATATACAAAATTGTGGTTTCAACCACAGTACGCGAGTAAAACTCTCCTAATTAAGGGAAGGCTCCCCCTATCTAATTACAACTTTAAAAATAAAATAAGATGGGACATCAATCCTTCTTCTTCTTTCAAGAAAGACAATATCCTTTTCTCTTCATAGAAAAGGATAGCAATCGAATATAAACAACAATAACCACTTTCAAATGAAATGAGAGAAAGGAAATGAAGTTTCCTGAAAGCGCAAAGACTTCCGTCACTCCCTTCGGGACGAGACAACAATATCAAGCTCAAAGACTTGATTATGTGAAGTCCTATCTACCCTTTTCTATACTAATGCTATAAAGAACAAATTATTATAGCTCAAAGACTGAGATATCTTATCCTTTTCTACTTTAAACAATGGGAAGTAGTATAAGCACAAAGACTTACAACTATTTCTCACAGAATCTATTCCTAAATTCTCTTGAGAACAAGTGAAAGCACAAAGACTTGCAGCTTCTCTCAACAAAATATTTATTTTAATCTATATTAAACTCAACTACTTGCAACACAAAGACTGCAAATCAGATGTGATTAAGCTCTTTAGGAACACTTGCAAGAAAGATAATATAGAACACTAACTCAAGAATGTAGCACAAAGACTCAAAGCTTGAGTGATTTCCTTCTATTTCTTTCAATTCTTGAATTTACACATGAAAGCTCAAAGACTTCTTTGCTGGAAATTTGGCAGAGTTTTTGCTTGCTTTCCAAAATATAAAGATTACAATAAACCCCTCAATTATTTATAGAAGAGGAGCCTTGAGAAAAAGGTGGGAGGATCCTAACTAACTTGAGAGATTCTCTCAACCACCAAGACTTATTCAATAACTAACGAAGACTTATTCCAACTACAGTCCTAATTGGACACAACTTGTAGTTGCCTTACATGTAATTACAAAAGTGCAAGTAATGTGTAACTTGCATTTTACAAAAAATACTTTTACATGTAACTTGTCAAAACAAAATTACAACTAAAGATTACAAAGGTGGAAAAATACAACTAAGTGTTGAAAAACACTTAAGTTGCATTACGTGAAGACACAAATCCTTTAAATTTCTGGATGCTCATTTATAGTTCCTCGGGATTTGGTTCATGGGTGTTCTTGGCAACAACCATGGTCTTCACAATAGTGTCATGACACCGGAGGAGCGCAGAGTTGTTTTTATCCAGGATAGACTGGATTTCATGCAAAAAGGCTTGGTGTTTCATCAATATTTGAATTGAAGCGGCCAAGAATTGTTCGCTCCTCTATTCATTATGAATCCTCATCTGTAAATCAGCAAGAACTTCTTCTTCTGGAATCAACTCTCCATCCTAACTTACTATGTTGCAAGAGGCCCTTTCACAATGTGAGACAATATCTCAGAAAACTTCACCCCGAAATCTCTTTGCATCACCGATCTCCTCAATGAGGGATTTAAGAACAAGAGGCTTGTTTTCCAAGAGTTCTTCAAATTCCAAGTACATGATCCTGGAAGAGATGATGGCATGCTCCTGCAAAACACTCAGATGTTGTTGGGGCATGGTATGCCAGATTGTCAAACTTTGTTCAACACTTTCCAGATTCTCTTTGAAAGTATTAGAAGTCTGATCTAGTTTCTCCTCAATGGTCTCTAACTTAGATATCATCTGAAAAATGTCTTTCATTACCTGTGCACATAGATCATGAAGCTGATCAACCCAGGAATCCAGTGCTTGTCCCTTCTGAGCAGCCCTTTCCACTCCACAAATTGATTCTTGAGAACTAGAAGAACCTATGGATTTACTCCCTTCAGCAGCAGGTTTTGTGATTTTATGAACGACTGCCATAAGTTGTCAGTTTTCCTCTTCTAGCTTGTCTTTCTTTGCTATAAGTTCATCACACCTTTGTACCAGTGAAGCTACAAAAAATTGAGCATCATGTTTAATGACCTCATGTGTTTGTTTGCCCAACTCTATCCTTGTAACCTTATAATCAGCAGCTGACATTTCTTCAAGTGGTTTATCTGCAATAGATTTCACAATTTCAGCTACCTTCATTTTGTTGTTGTCAATAGTTACTTTGGAGATAGTCTTGGCCTTCTTAGCAACTTTGGATCTGGACTGTTTCAGTTGCTGATAGTCGAAGGCATCAGGTGAGATTTCTGGCTTCTTCCTTTTCAGGGTAAAAGAACTAAGCCATGGTGGCAAAGCCATCAACTCTCCTTCAGTAGCAACTATAGGCAAAGGAGAAGCAGTTTCTATTTGAATCACCGTGGTCATCCTGGGAGGAATATTTGTTTGGACAACGACCACATTTTTCTCAGTTACCAACGGGCATGAAGATTGCCTCATAAACTCTTCAAAATCAGAAGTGGAAGTATCAATTTCTGATAACTGGATGCAAGTAGGAATATCCTTAGGAATTTCCAACACAGTCTCTTGTTGATGATCAAGAGATGGCTCATATGCTGAAATGGGAATAAAATTTTGAGGAGATTCATCCACAAGCAAATCAGGAGGAGAAAGAGGCATCTCAATGGAAACTGGAGGAATGATCTCATGAGGCGACTCTGAAATTGGAGACTTGGGAGCATCATCAGATTGCTGCCCTTCTTCTGGATTATCCAGATCAATCACCTGAACATGAAATCATGATTTTTCCTTCCCACGAACTGTCGTCTCCTCAGGAGGAAGCACTACTACCTGACTTACTCGCAACTTGATCCTTGTGTCCGAAGACGATGCACCTTCCTTGTTGTCAATCTGAATCTCAGACTTACATCCAAGAGGCCTCGTAGAATCATCTTCTTTTCCAACCTTGATTTTTATAAGTCTAACAGCGTTATTTTTCAACCATGCGTTAGTGTTAGCCAAGATAGGCTGAAATCTCTCAAGGATGGATATGTACTCTTTGTGTGACCATTGGATCAAAGGAAGTGGAGCTTCCTTAACCCTATGAGAAATGTATTCAGGATCAAGTATGTGCCCATCATCAATCATCCCTTGTGGGATATCCACCAAGTTCAAATGAACAATTTGCTCAATAGTGAGCCTACAGTAATCCATCTTCAGAACTTCAGCTTCTGTGCGGAGATCTACCCAGATGTCCTCAATGCGATGCACATGCACAAAGGATTTCTTGATCTTCTCCTTCATACCCCTGTAATCAAAATCAGCTCTAGGTTTAAACCTTTTGAGCTTGATTTCCTGTAGTTTAGTCTCCATGGCCTTAGCTTTCACAGATGAGACAAGGGAATACCGACCAATTTTCAATGGGTTTATGGTAGAGATCCCCATTCCAACCTTGTGTCTAGTAGACTGAAAAGTGTGGACAACCATGATCTGTCTTCCCAACTCCATAAGAATGATCTTGTCAGTCGGGTATCTAGGAAGCATATATGGCTGACCACCATAGCATCCAATTCTCATATAGGTGAAGGTGGGAAACTGTAGAAACAAACATCCATATTCGTACACCCTTTCCCATGCCTCATCTGATACTCTTTTGTTCTTTAGAGTTTTGTCAAACTGACACATGAAATATCCGAAGAATGCATCCTGAACTCTTCTAAAATGCAATCTGTTGGGTCTCAACGGCAACTGATCATAATATTCCCAAACTGGTATAAGTGAGCAATCACCCTTGGTAGAAAGACCTGGAAAGTGTCTAAGTGATGTTGCCAAGTATACCAAATACGAGTTCATGAAGAAAGTCATGGTGGTAGGGACTGCTGCAAGTTGTTCACACAAGACATCGTTGATGACTTCTCCCCATGAAATGTGATGAGACTGCCTTATGAACATGATAAACTGATACATCCATGGCTCAAAGACATTATAATACTCGAGGCCCATCATCCTGCTGAGAAGGGTTATGGTGTCTCCTATCTCCCATTTGAAATCACAGCGGTACAAGTTCGTCCACCTTGAGAAGGAGGCTCGTGGCTCTTGGATCCACATGTTGATATGTCGCTTGCAATCTTTTTCCCTCTTCACATAATACTCTGTTGCACTTTCTTTGGAGATTTCCATGTAAACAGGTGCAGGAGGTATTTTGAAGACCTTCTTGATCGTATCTACATCAAGATGGATTATAGGTTCGCCATCATCATTTTTGATGACTCTTGTCTCTTTGTCAAAATGATGGGCGTAGGTGAGAACAAACTCAGGTTCTAGGGCAGCCACCGGGAAAGAAGATGCATGATGGATATGGCTGTCCAATAGCCACTGCATGTTATTATCTTGTGGATCTTCCACCCTCTTGACAAATTCTAACATATCCATGTGCCCTATTTCTGTATCTCTGATACGATCCAAAGGAGAAGAAACTTGGGAAGGTGCTACCTCGTTCTAATATTTTTCATATTTGTACTTCATCTTTTTTGAAACTGGAGATGCCGACAAATCTGACATTGATTGTGAACTTGGAATACTGTGATGAAGACTTAAAAGAGTTAAGGCAACATCATAGTCAGCTACAAATATCATTCTTCCTTATTCAAATGGGAAAAACTTCGATTCTTGAACTTCACGATTTTGTGAGAGGAAGAGGGGAAATATATAGAAATGGGAAAATCTTGACTTTGACCAATTTCAGATCTTGGGGAAATTTTTGCAAGTATACAAGTTGGAAAAAACATACATGCAATCGGGGTTTTAAAACCCGAATGCAAGTACACTTGTAAATTTGCAAATAGAGAAATGGATGAAAAATGAGAATTTGACTTGCGGAAAATGACGAAAATGGGAAGTACGGATATGGGAAACATGAATGGATAGAAATGGGAAAATCCAGGAATGTCATTTTCATGAAAATGGGAAGAACTTTTCAACTTGTAATCTGGTTTTTAAAACTTGAATTTGAAAGAGGGGGGTATTTCACACCTTTCAACTTGGAATTTTAACAAAAAATGGTTAAATTCCTTAACCGTAAGGGAAGAACAAGAATTTCCAGCAAACTTGTAATCGGGATTAAAAATCCCAAATACAAGTAAAGAGGGAATATGGGAAGAACAATGCAATTCAAAAATTGCATACCAAGGGGAAGATCTCTCTCACAAAAACCAATTTTTGGGGGAAGAACAACATATTTACAAAAATGCAACTAAGAAGGAAAACTAAGAAAGCAAGAAAATAATAAAATGAAACAAGAAAAAAAAAGAAAGCATACCTTGCTTCAAACTGAAAATGCTTTTCCAAAAATACAAACAATCTTGGAATGGAGAAGACAAACTAATAAATAGAGAGATTCCAAAATGCCAAACCCTAGCCACGTTTTGCAAAAAACGCCTTATGTGGAAAAAAGTGGCAGCAAATGCATGTGAAATGGCATGGAAAATGCTTGAATCCTCCTTAACCCTCAACGCCTTATCACTCCTAGCCAAAACAATTCCTATCATTGAAGATTCATGGCATCTCAAAGGGTAAAAAATGTGGTGGTTGTTATAAAGCTAAAAACCAGCAAAAGCAACCTCCATGTGGCGTGAAAGGTGTCCAATCATGCATGAAAATAGAGAGCAATTCAAAACGCCTTCCTCCAAAAAATTCTCCACAAAATTTGCCTTGAAATGTTCAACAAAATGATTTTCTTGCAATTTGGGTTTTTTGGACCAAACAACAAGTTCGAAATGCATGAAACAATGAAAATCGGGTTTTTGGGAAGTTATAACAAGTTTAAAATTTCACTTTTTCAACATGTTAGGCAAAATCGGGTTTTTGGGAATGAATTGCAAGTTTAAAATTGTCAAAAATGCACTTTAGAAGCAAAATCGGGTTTTTTAGACCAAAGTGCAAGTTTTAAATTGTCACTTTTTTACTAAGAAGGCAAAATCGGGATTTTTGGAGAGAGATGCAAGTTTTATGCACTTGTAAAGGAGAAATAAAATCCCTACAACAAGTTATAACTTACTTGCACACATGTAATAATGTAATAGGGGTTTAAAATCCCTATTACATGTAAAAACCATTAAAGTAGGGGTTTTTGGAGAGAACTACAAGTTTACTTGTAACTTGACCAAAAAATCCCTATTTTAACTTAAAAAAAGCCAAAAAACAATAAAAATAATAAAAACAATAAAAACAATAAAGGATAAATTTAAAACAAATTACAAGTATTCATCTTTTAATAAGCTAAAAATTTCCCTACAAAGACCAAAACAATGGACATCATTAAAACTTGTAGTTTGAAGAAAATTCTCCACTTGCAGTTATGATTTAAAAACCCGAAATTGAAAGAAAGACATAGAAAACAAAACCAGAATGCGACGAAATTCAAAACGTAGTTCGAGGATGGACTGAGGATTAAGCCAGTCCAAGGATTAGTCAAAATTCTACCTCGGGAAGCATGCCATAGAGTAAAATTTTTCTATTTTTTACAAAAAAATTATGTAATGGTCCTTCATTTTTGGAAACAAAAATGAGGACAACAATGTGTGTGTAAGATGGATCAATGTCATCATACTTGACATCATGTAGCTTGGTGTGTTGCATGCTCATGAAGCTTTTCTACCTTGATGAATGGGTAATATATCGACTTGCTTGTCTTCTTCACATCTAGATCTATTGTGTGTCCCTTGGATTGGTAAGAAAATCGTGAAGTCTTATGGAATAAGACGATATTCCACAATGTTTCTATGTTATAGTTGATATAAATATGTAACTAACTATTATTACTATGTTCAAATTGTTATCTTCTAACTCCTAGCTAATTAAAGATGCTAATCAAGGCTCCCAACCTTTCACCTATTTTTTTAATTGTTGGTTAACTTTCTCGGTTAAAGATGGAGACATCACATAGCAATAATGTAAAGATGTCGACAATTATAAACCATAATATTCACAATTTATTCCAAATAATTTAATAATATAATATAAGAGATAATGTATTGTTAGACACAATGTGCCACTGAGAGGGCGGGTGAATCAGTGGTTGACAATTTCTACCCTTTTAACACTAAGAATGATTACCAGTTAACACTCTAGAGCTAAGTTAACCTGTCGGTAGGATACAAAGAGATTACACAATGCAATCACACACAAAGGCCACATCACATAACACCGACATATACGAGGAAAACCCAAGATGGGAAAAACCTCAGTGAGAAATACTGCTCGAGTCTACTGCTCCAATCGAGCCTCACAATGGAACTTTGATTACAATATTAGGGCATTAACCCAAGGAGCACCGACCCTTGATTTACGACACCAACACAAGGAGCACCAACCCCTGCACCGAGCTCCAATTTAGTGATCTTCAATGAACTTAATCAATTACAAAAGTAATAGCCTTGTTACAAATGAATTTTGTAACTCTTATGAAAATCTCTCTACCAATTCTCCTTTCTCCAATACTCTGCCGGTTCTCTGCTTACCTCTCAACTGCAACCTTATCTCCTGGTTCAACTTGCTCTTTGTTGCACCTTCACCGGTTCAATCTCTTCTCTTCTTCTTTGCAGGTTCTCTCTCTGTCGGTTCTCTCTTCTCTCTGCTACATTGCTGCTCTCCACTGAGACTGATAACTTAGTCAAATGTCTACCATCTGATCCCTGCCGGTTCCCAACTTGCCTTCACTGCAATCTTCTGCAACTCTTCTCTGTTGGTATGGTCATTGTTTGTTCACTCCTCTGTTAGACTCAATGGCTGACTACCAGTAGCCTCACTGATGTTGGTTGAACCCTTCAACCAGATTCTCTCTTTCTCACACTTAATCTCTTCTCAGATTGTCTTTTTCGCACTTGACTGATTTCTCCTCTCACATGCAATAACACTCTCTCATTCAGCGACAACCTTCATTGATTTTATTTATAAACTGGTTTTCCCACCAAAATCCAATTCAAACTTCAGGTGGTTAGGGTTTCTTCTTTGACCCCGAGGAAAACTAAATCCAATAAGATCTTATCAGATCTGATCTCCTTGATTGATGAATTGCAACATATCAATCAATCTCCCCATTGTCGTGCCTTCTAGAACAAGTCTTCCTCATTTAGCAGTCTGCATTTAACCTGTCAGCTGATTTCTTGGTCGATCACCAAGAATGGTTTTATAGTTCCCTTCACTTGCCTTGATCTACTCAAACAATCTATCTTGGATCTTTGTTGTTTGTTTGACCTCGAGCCGCAAACCTCTGCTGCGCATAGTGTGAATCACACAATCAACATAAATGTTGACCTGTCACCATCTACCTCATGGACAAACACTTCACTAACCTGCTCATACATGCCACCTCAAGTCCACGTGGCCACTTTGTCGGCAACCACCTTTGCTAGGTCATCTGTGTCGGTTTGGATAGGATCATGGACCAACACCATTACCGGATTCATCTATTGGCTTACTAACCCTGTCGTTTATACCCTAACCGGTCTGCCATCACTTTGCACTTGGTATCTCTTCCAGTGGAACACCTTTGTCGGTTGCCAATCTTATCAATACACCATATGCTCATCTTCATCAGGAAGGAGCACATCACTTAGCCTCTTTGCTCTCTTACTAGTTCTCATACTTACCGGTAGGCACCCTTGATGACACCTTGTCATCAACCTTCAACTGTTTCCATCTAAAGCATCTGCATACCTATTGCACTCTCTATCTATAGTTTCTTGATCTTGCCTTCTTCATCATCAGCCCGAACATCATCTCAACTAGTTTTTCAAGGTGACAAACCCATCACTTCTTTTCTCTTCTATTTCTATCCTGATGGCACAACATACCCTTTCTGATCCAGTGCACATTTATGATTTCATGCACCTAAGGCATTCCTTTGTTTCACCGGTAGATCTGGTGTGAGCCTTCAATCACCTGCCTTCTACTCTTCTCTCTTATCTCAAAGGACTGTGATGCAATCCATGCATAATAAGAGATAAGATCCACTTACTGGTGGGAGTGGACCCTTGTCATCTGCATTCTGCAATGCACCAATTTGGCTTCCTTGTTTGAGCAACATATCTTCAAACAGGCACATGTGATTCGGTTGGGGCACATTTACTGTCAGTCATCTCTTCAAATGGTGGTTGAAACTTTATCCGGTGGGAGTCCTACTAATTTACATCCACATAGCATACCGGTGACCTGTACATCCTTCTCCTCTGGTGTTGATGTGATTTAGATAACATTCCACCTCTTCATCACAATCAACATCCAAGCATCTTTCTCACCCTGCTTGTACACTGGTCATAAGCTTGTCGGTTGGCAACCACTCACTTTGTTGATTTATCTTCTCCATGTCAACACATGCTCACCGGTTAGCAACCATACACTATCAACACATCACTTACCAGTTGACATCCTCTCCTTATCGGTGATAGACTATACCGGTAACCAGCTAGACTAGTTGACATCAATGACTGCACATCAACTATTTTCCCATACTGGTTGACATCAATGACAACAATCTTCCCCTTTGGCATTGATGTCAACACATGTAGTATCCGACATACTACATATTCTCTTTCTTCGCCTTTTACAAAAATGGCAAAGGGCACTATCAGGGTTTCTCTCCTCCTTGTGTCTACTAGGCATTGACAATTTTCTACACCCCTTTTTCTTAATCCGGATGCTTCTCCCTTTGATACCAATTGTTACATCTTCTCAAGTTACAACACTTGAGATGGAGGGCACAACCACCAATTGACACCAAGTGTATATGCAAACCGAAACCCTAATGCATATACAAGACTAAAACTAATTGACGGCCCATGTGTCAGTGAATACAACATACCTACCTGTCAAACTATACCATTACACTTTTGATACCATACCCTTAGTAATGAAATTCTCTTGGGTATTCCTACAACAATTTCCATCTTCTTTAGTTGATGCAGCCAGTACATCCATAAGTTTAAGCATGTCGATTCTACTTCATAAGCACTTGAGGTCCCCTTGAGTCATACATCTCAGGTCCACATTGTCGGGTAGGTCCACAACTGGAGCTGCAATCTTTACCTTATATCGGTTGAGTTGTGCATATGTGATCAATCTAATAATCTATCAACTCCATTATGTCTACCACAACCTATGACATGATCCTAGAAGTACATAATGCCATACAATATCATCATCATGTCATAAATTAAACCAGTTAGCTCTCAAAGGATGCATGCATGCATAATCAACAACCGACACAACATATGTCATTCGGGTCTTTTCCAATAACATCTGAGACATAACCTCCTCATTCCATGCTACCGGGGCTAATGAAATGATCCCGAATCTCCTTGTCTTACATAACCTGCAAGTACTTGTTAGCATTCATACCGGTAACATCCTTCACATACCGATTTCTTGTACCGGTCCATCATAACTATCAGAGCACCTTCCTGTAACTCCTGTCTTATTGTGTCAATTTGTATATGATCCCTATTGTAAACTTTCCATCCATTGACACATACCGTAGAAGTCTCATTTTCTTCCTTCATATTGACATCAACTTGTTCTTCCATGTGTCTTCTTTCACTGAGGGGGTGAATGATAAGGTCAGTGTACTACTCCCCCTGAGGTACTGCATCTCCTTTAAGCCTTAGGAGATATTACCTGTGCATTGAATGCACAGTGTCGGTCCATGGTTGCATCTTCTTGCTTCTTCCTCCATTCCTGCTTGATCTCATTCTTCCCAATTTCAGTTTTAGGGGCAAGTGTCTTCTTTTTCTGCTAATAGATTCTTACCTTTCTGGATTCTGCATTATAACCGGAAGCAGTGGTATAGTAGCACACAACATCCATGCCAATCTCATGATTTGGGAACCTTCTAATATACAGGCTAGACCATCTTCTTCTGGTCATGTTGTTGTGACCGACAACCAAAACCGGTGGACCTCTTGACCTTGCAAAGACATTTCTCCTTTGGTTCCATGCATGTCTTTGACTTCCATATGCTCTATATTCATTTCTATGTTGAGCATGGCTGCTATACCAGCTTCCATATGACTACAAGTCCTTCTTTGTGCATTCAAACTCTCTATGGACAGATCTATTACAGTTATAACAAACACTAATTGCATAACCGGGAGGGGAAGTATGCATGTTTCTACTCGATACATTTTGCTCATATGCATGATATCTATGAGATCCTAGATTGTTCCTTCTAGATCCCTTTCTACATTCTTCTGCCCTATGGCCATGACCATTACATGCAAAGCAATAACCAGAGAAGGAAGGTTTATTACTTACAAACTTATTCTGTCATGCATGGGGAGATCTTACCGGTCTGGCTTCTCCATTTGTTCTTCTATGAGGATGGATCGTAGGTTGTTCATGCTGAGCAGTTCTTCTATTCGATCTCTTCTTTTCCCACACTTGCTTTGTCTTGTGGGCGGTAGCATTTCCTTGTCTTCTACCGGTAAGAGGTCTTCTTTGCTGTCTTCTCATGTTCTTGCTTCCGATGAAGCTATCTTCTCCCATCTTCCCTTTTCCTTTGGGATCTGCATTGTTCCTCCTTGTAGCACTGGTCTTCATCCTTATCTGCATGTCTTCATCGGTTGTGGTTAAATCAATCTTCTTCCGAGGAGTATTCTAGACAGTGAAGCTTTGTCCCTTGTTCTCTCCATTAGAGGAGACAAACAAAATGTCATTGTGGGGGACATTATTGCTAGTGGAGCATTCATTGGCACCATTTCCTAATCCACTGGTATCCTGGGCACGCTTTTGCTTTTTCAACATTTTGTCCAAGGCATCACTGTTGCCATCAAACCGAATTCTTACTTTGAGCTCATCTTGATATTTCTCAAGGTCATTTCAAAGAATCTCCATTTCTCCTACTAGCTATAGATATTCTTTATCTTTTACCTCTAGCTCAGATGCTAGATCATTACACAAGCACACCTTGGTGTCATCTTGTTGAGTCTTCAATTCTGAGATACATTTCTTAGATTCTTCAAGGCATTTGATCAACTGGTTCTACTCCACAACTGCAACATTCTTGAATAACTTGTATTCATTTCTCACTCTACTAAGCTCCTCAAGTGCAGTTAAAAGCTCTCCTTCAAGATCAACTTTTGCTTCATCTTGTTCTTCCCCTTCACTATCACTGGCAAACACATCTTGCCGATAGGAATGATCTGCATGATCATTCTCAGATGTGTGTCTTTCATCCTCTGATTCTTGTGCCAAGAAAAGGTGAGTTCCATCTTCATCATTGTTGCGGTTGCTAATAGATTTGCTTTCATCATTTGCAGATACATGAGATGCATTTATCATCTTTTCTTCACAAACCGGTTCTGCGGTAGTAGGCTCATTTCCATAGAGCTTCTTCAATCTATCCCATAAGCTTTTTGCCAACCTGCATCTATCCACCTGTGTGGAGACATCATTTGATAACCCACAGAGTATAGCCTTCATTGCTGCATCATTACACTGGTTTCTTCTTTCAGTATCTAAATTGGTGGGAGGACAGACTTTACTAGGGCAACCATTTAGAACTGACATCCACACATCAAACCCTAGGGAGAACATGTAGACTTCCATTTTACAACTCCAAATGGAATAGTTTGAACCATCAAATACTAGAGCTAGGACTGACACTAAACAAACCAGTGTGTCCTTAAGCCATAATCGACCCAAGTTGGAGAAAGCTTATCAACCGGGAACCTACGGTCTGATACCAATTGTTAGACACAATGTGCCACTGAGAGGGGGGGTGAATCAGTGGTTTACAATTTTTACCCTTTTAACACTAAGAATGATTACTGGTTAACACACTAGAGCTAAGTTAACCTGTTGGTAGGATACAAAGAGATTACACAATTTAATCACACATAAAGGCCACATCATATAACACCAGCATATACAAGGAAAAGCCAAGATGAGAAAAACCTCGGTGAGAAATGCTATTGGAGTCTACTGCTCCAATCCAGCCTCACAATGGAATTCTGATTACAATATTTAGGGCACCAACCCCTGCACCGAGCTCCAACTCAGTGATCTTCAATGAACTTAATCAATTACAAAAGTAATAGCCTTGTTACAAATGAATTTTGTAACTCTTATGCAAATATCTCTACCGGTTCTCCTCTCTCCAATACTCTGCCAGTTCTCTGCTTACCTCTCAACTGCAACCTATCTCCTAGTGTAACTTGCTCTCTGTTGCACGTTCACCAGTTCAATCTCTTCTCCTTCTTTGCAGGTTCTTTCTTTGTTGGTTTTTCTCTCTGCTGGTTCTCTCCTCTCTGCTACACTTCTGCTCTCCATTGATATTGATAACTTAGTCAGATGTCTACCATCTGATCCCTGCTGGTTTAGCTTGCCTTCATTGTAGTCTTCTGCAACTCTTCTCTGCCAGTATGGTCACTGGCAGTTCACTCCTCTATCAGTCTCAATGGTTGACTACCGGTAGCCTCACTGATGCCGGTTGAACCCTTCAACCAAATTCTCTCTTTCTCACACTCAGTCTCTTCTTAAATTGTCTTTTTCATGCTTGATTGATTTCTCCTCTCACATACAACAAGAATCTCTCATTCAGTGGCATCCTTTATAAACTGGTTTTCCTGCCAACAACCAATTCAAGCTTCAGGTAGTTAGGTTTTCTTCTTCGACCCCGAGGCAAACTAAATCCAATAAGGTCTTATCGGATCTAATCTCCTTGATTGATGAACTGCAACATATCAATCAATCCTGCCATTGTCGTGCCTTCCAGAACATGCCTTCCTCATTTAGCAGTTTGCATTTAACCTGTCAGTTGATTTCTTGATCGATCACCAAGAATGGTTTCGCGGTTCCCTTCACCTACTTCAATCTGCTCAAACAGTCTGTCCTGGATCTTTGTTGTCTATTTGACCTCGAGCTGCAAACCTCTGCTGCGCATCCTGTGAATCACGCAGTTGACATAAATGTCGACCTGTCACCATCTACCTCGTGGACAAACACTTCACTGACCTACTCATACATGCCACCTCAACTCCATGTGGTCACTTTGTCGGCAACCACCTTTGCTAGGTCATCTATGTCGGTTTGGATAGGATCACCGACCAACACCATTACTGGATTCATCTACCAGCTTAATAACCCTAACCCTACCGGTTATACTGTAACCGGTCTGCCATCACCTTGCACTTGGCATCTCTTCCGGTGGAACACCTTTTCCGGTGGCCAATCATATCAATCCACCATATGTTCATCTTCATCAGGAAGGAGCACATCACTTAGCCTCTTTGCTCTCTTATTAGTTCTCATACTTACCAATAGGCACCCTTGATGACACCATGTCATCAACCTTCAATTGTTTCCATTTGAGGCATCTACATACCAATTGCACTATCTATCTATAGCTACTCGACCTTGCCTTCTTAATCATCAGCCCATACATCATCTCAACCAGTTTGTCAAGGTGGCAAACCCATCACTTCTTTGCTCTTCTATTTTTGTCCCGGTGGCACAACATGCCAACCCTTTCTGATCTGGTGCACATTTATGATTTCATGCACTTGAGGCATTCTTTTGTTTCACCGATAGATCCGATGTGAGTCTTCAATCACCTACCTTCTACTCTTCTCTCTTATCTTAGAGGACTATGATGCAATCCATGCATAATAGGAGATAAGGTCCACTTACCAGTGGGAGTGGATCCTTGCCATCTGCATTTTGCAATGCACCAATGTGGCTTCCTTGTTGAGCAACATATCTTCAAATAGGCACATGTGACCCGGTCAGGGCACATTCACTGTTAGTCATCTCTTCAAATGGTGATTTCAACTTTATCCGGTGGGAGTCCTGCTGATTTACATCCACACAACATACCGGTGACTTGTACATCATTTTCCTCTGGTGTTGATGTGATTAGATAACATTCCGCCTCTTCATCACAATCAACATCCAAGCATCTTGCTCACCCTGCTTGTACACTGGTCATAAGCTTGCCGATTGGCAACCACTCACTTTGTTGATTTATCTTCTCCATGTCAACACAAGCTCATTGGTTAGCAACCATACACTGTCAACACATCACTTACCAGTTGACATCCTCTCCTTACCGGTGATAGACTATACCGGTAACCAGCTAGACTAGTTGACATCAATGACTGCACATCAACTATTTTCCCATACTGGTTATCCTTCTATACCGGTTGACATTAATGACAACACAATGCCAACATGTACATCAAAATTTCTATACATAGTTCACCTCAATAAGAGAAAATATTGCAATAATTGAGTTTGCACAAAAAAAATCCACTTAGGACATTCAAATGACCTAGGCATCATGCCCATCTCGTCACTACCTAATCATGCAACCTAGACACTGTGCCTACCTTGTCACATCAATAACATAATAATACAATGAGATATTGAAGTATTTGATCAACATGAACCCTCCTTCATCTATAATCGTGAGATGAGAACATGATTTGGGCATTATTTTTGTCCAACAACAAAGCTTACACTACCCTATAATTCTTCTTGACTTAAATAAAACCTAACCTTGCACGAAGTACTAGTGATCTGGAACCAACAAGTGAGATGGAATTTGATGCAATATGATATATTTAACATATAATTTTACATGCATAGAAAAAGATATGCATCTAATGCCATGATATGATAGAGAGTAAAATAGACACAATCATTCACAAAAAGCTTTGGCCAAAGCATTTTTTTATAAGACGACTATCAACAAATAAATCTAAGTTGAGGTCTACCCTTCTATATTTACCCATATTTGACACCCATCTACAAAATTATTTTCCTAAGTCATCTCACATGCAACAGACAATTCCAATGAACAAAAAATAAACCTACTCCCTCCCCAAGAGTATTAAGAGAAGGATATAATGACTATTTTGGGTAGTTCTTTTGCCCCAAAAGAAAATACTACTCTAAATATCTAGTTTAAATTCAATCTCTTGGCTAGATTCATTCACCCTCTCTTAATGCTATTTATATGCAATCCGTTTACAATTAAGATATAAATAAGGAATCTATAACAACTAAATATACTATCTCTTGTTCAAGAGCTAATTTCCTTATAAAGCATACATTATCTATCCTTAGCTAAACAAGAATTTATATACACACAGAGAGAGAGAGAGAGAGAGAGAGAGAGAGAGAGAGAGAGAGAGAGAGAGAGAGAGAGAGAGAGAGAGAGAGAGAGAGAGAGAGAGAGAGAGAGAGAGTTTTATCAAGAAAAGTGAGTTTAACTAAATAGACAAAAAATATTCTAATGAGACTAGTAATTGAATTGCCCTCGATATGTAAGGATAAATAATGTTGACACAAATAGGATTATTTTTACATTACTATATGAAAGACTATATACATTTGTATTTCAAAGAGAAAATTATACAAGAAGATACATACTCATGGTTTTCTACGACTCCCAAAGTATAAGGCCAATACTAACAAAAGAAAAGAGATATTTATGAGCATTTAGCTAATAACTTATATGAGATTTCAAATAACGATGGAGAGATGGAATAAGAATAGACCTTAGTAATAAGATTGAATCGAATTAGAATGAAAAGTTTCCCACTTATCTTGTGCTAAGTTCTATCTTCTTTAGGTATATTTAGTTCATACTTAAATACTATTTTATGAACTAATATCATTCTTATTCATCCTTTTCATGATTATAATCAAGATGATGAACGTATAAGGGATTTCCATGCATATATAATATCATATGTTCTACTAGATTCACATAATAAAACGTAAATTATATTTTTTATTAAAAAACACTTCATAAGGGTATCAATATCACATGTGAATAATCTAGACAATTATAACTATCAACATATATGAAAAATATGTTAAGCATAATTGTAGTTGGATATCTAGCATCTTGACCATAGCTAATCAATAATGTCCTTAAAGTGCTTAAAATAAAAGAATGCCAAAACTCTCTCGTCTTAACTGTGCCTCCTTTTAACAAAAAAACATTGCATGAATAACTAGCTTATATATATATTAATATTATATATATATATATATATATATATATATATATATATATATATATATATATATATAAAATACGCTAAGAGATATCCTTCTCGAGGTGCCTATTTTGGATCAATTTAATACCCTAAAGTCAAATAGGCACCTCGAGAAGGATATCTCTTGACATATTTTATATATATATAACCTAGTAGCAGTCGTGCTGCAACATGGGAGACATTGAATAAGTTAGGGTTAGGGTTATGGTTAGTATAAGATTTCAATTAGGGTTAGAATTTGGGTTATGATTCAATTACATTAGGGCTAGGGTTAAATTGGGATTAGAGGTGAATAAGGGTTAGGGTTTGGTGTAATATTCAATTAGGATTAGGGTTCAAGATTGAACCCATGGGCAAATCAAGAAGGCTATAATTAGGGCTAGGGTTTAATTGTGGTTAGATTAGGGTTCAAGTTGTAATTAGGACTTAATCTAGGGTTATATTTATATTTAGGGTTAGGTTATGGTTAGGTTTAAATTATGGTAAGATTAGGTTATGGTTAGGGTTGAATTAGGTTTGGATTAGGGATATTTTCAAGGCTAGGGTTTGATTATGATAAATGTTTAATTACAGTTAGGGTTAGTATAAGATTTTAATTAGGGTTAGAATTTGGGTTATGATTCAATTACATTAGGGCTAGGGTTAAATTGAGATTAGAGGTGAATAAGGGTTAGGGTTTGTGGTAATATTTAATTAGGATTAGGAATCAATGAGGGACTAGGGTTAGGGTTTAGTTTAGGGTTACCTAGGTTTAACTATGATTAGATTAGGGTTCAAGTTGTAGGTAATGCTTAATTCTAGTGTTGTAGTTAAATTTAGGGTTAGGTTATGATTAGGTTAGAATTATAATATGATTAAGTATAGGGTTAAGGTTAGGCTACAATTAGGGTTACTATTGTAAGGTAATACTTTAGTGTGAGAGAGGGGTAGGGTTCAATAAGGAAAAGTGTAGCCCACACAAGTAGTGGAGTTGGCTTGGGCCGTGGGTTTGCTCCCCGTTGGTCTCGGGTTTGTCTGATGCACGTGGCTTGTGGGTGATTACGTACATCCCTAGAGGACTAGTCTCGCCTCAGATTGCCCCTTCTTGACCCCAACTTGGAAGTATGTAAGTCTAAGGTAAGGCGGGTTGGGTGCTGTGTTGGGTTGCAGGGATACCTCTAGACTAAAAAAAAGAAAAAAAGAAAAAAAAAGAGAAGTGTTTGTACTACAATTCAATTATAGTTTAATTAGGGTTGGAGTTAGTTTTATGAATCAAATAGGGTTAGGGTTCAAGTTTGGATTGAGGTTCAATTATGGTTAGATTAGGGTTGAAGTTGTAGGTAGGGTTTAATTCTAGGGTTAGAGTTAAGTATGGTAAGATTAGGTTTAGAGTTGAGGTTAGGCTACAATTAGGTCATTATTCCAGGATAATGAATTCATAAAACTTCTTAGAATTTTCTTATTAAATACAAAAAATACTCTTCGTTATTATGTAGTATTCTTGCGATTTTTTTCCTTATTTCAATATTTTATGAAATAAACATTATACTTTTATGATTAAAATTTAGAAACATAATTTTTTTTATCTTTCTATATTGAAAATTAAAAATTATATATTATTTTTGAAATATTTGTGTAGGCATGTAATTTGATATTTTGAATTTAGAAACATTATATTTAACTAATTTTTATGAGAGAGTTTTTTAGTGGTGAATCTTCGCCAATTGGCGAATTCCGCGCGAATAGTGAGGGGCATAATCATGGTCAAATCACCCGGAATTTTAAAGAACAATGCAAATATTTGTAATCTAGTTTCACCATTAACCACACACCGTTGACGTGCATGCCCGTAATATTCGCTTGGAATCACTTGGACGTGGGTATTAGATCACCTCCGCTATTTGCCAGCAATAGTAAAACAACCACGTACCCAGGACCTAATTTGCCAATGGTAAATTAAACGTTCATTGCACGCGTCGGCCAAATTTGCCAATATCAATTAAAACATTATAAGCATTTGAGGACCCATTTCGCCCCGCTTAAATTAAATGTTCATTCCATGCCCGCGCAATTCACCAAAAATGCAATTAAATGAAATGTTTATTGGCAATTGCGACGCCCGGGCCCCACGCAATTCGCCAAAAATGCAATCATGGATTGCTATAAATACACTATTTCTTACACTCTTTCTTACAATTTGTTCGTGTCTGATTAGTAAATTGGGAGCTCTCGGAGTCTCGAGTCTCGATTCGCATTCCGTAAATTGAGTTGGAAAGTCGTAGTTCATTTTAGGGCGGAGGGCCAGAGTTACAATCCTGCAACACAGGCCCAGGCATTCATTCCTGATTCCTGATTCAGAGAATTGAGAAGGCATAAAGGTGAGTAATCATTTCTTCATACTTGATAGTATTAGTTTTAACTTTTAATTCGTAGTGAGAGGTCAAGACTCAAGATGTCACAGTCAGACATGGGTGAGACTCCTTAGGGTGGTGAAGGGATTGGGATGTCAGACAAGGGTAAGACTCCTTAGGGCAGTGAAACTGAAGGGATTGGGAGGCCATCAAAACGCCCAAAACTTAAACTTAAAGATAGTATCATAAAGTCTTTTTTTGGAATTGGCAAAGTTTCTGGTCCATCAACCTCTGCAGTTGCAGAACCCATTCACAGTAGCTCACCACCACCACAAGGTGGGATTGTCATTGAGTTAAATGCATCAAATGAGGATGACAATACCGACAGGGCAAAAGATGTTCTAAGGGATACACACAATGAGATAATTCACTTGGATGCAAATGCTAGTACTGAAGATGATGTTGGTAGGAAGAAAAGAAAAAGGAAAGTAAAACTGGGGCGAGAGTGGGAGATGACAAGGAGTTTTAAGATTGATTGGGTAGCAAAGTACCCATTCATTGAACCGGTCCCAAACAATGATGAACAACCAATAGAATGCAGGTGTAAGATTTGTAGCTGAAAAACTAAAAGAGAGAAGAAGATGCAGCTAAAGCTTGACACCATAGAAAAGCATATTGGTAAGGTTTATGAAAAACAAATCATGGACGGAAAGGAAACACGAGTAGTAAGATGGAAATCAAAGGAAGAATGTCTTCATGTTAAGTATCATGTGGAATATGAAGAGCATAACCACAAAATGACATTGATTGGTAATAGTGGATTTGGAAATACAATCAAGGTTGGGCTTGAACATGTAGCGAAAGATGCAAACCTGGCAAAGACTGTTCAGATGAGTGTTGTTTTTCATATTATGTCGAGAGGGCGTCCTATGAAAGATTTCCCAGAATTTAGTAATTTATTATCTTTTTTGAATGTTCCTCACTATCCTATGTCACATTGGTCAATAAACGCTGGATAGGAAATGGCAAACTATCTCTTTGAGGTGGAAAAGAAAAATTTACAAGAGTGTAAATTAGTCAAATTTAATTTCATTATCCATAGATGAAGTTACTATAGTAGATAACACTGCTTGGGTTTGTATGCATGTGTATACCGTAAAAGAACACGTCTGCCGAGCTCATCTACTCTGTGTTCGTAAAATGAGGGGCAATTCAACAACAAGAAATTTATATTTGGAAGTTAAGAAAGCTTTGAATGAAATTGCTGGTATGGATGACTTGACAATTGCCAAGAAGTTGGTGTGTGTTGGAGCTGATGGAGCTACAGTTATGCAAGGTCAAAGGACTAGTCTTTGTGCAAGATTACAAACTAGTATTGCACCATACATGGTTGGCATTCACTGCATGGCCCATCGAATGAATTTAGCATATAGAATTGTAAGCAATTTTTCTATAGTGTCAAAACTTGAAGATTTGGTCCATGAGCTCCACTCATACTTCTGCCGAAGTCCTACACATTTTGCAAAATTTTAGATTTTTGCTGAGGGAGTAAGAGGAGGAAACAAACTTCTCAGGGATGTTGAGACCAGATGGATCTCCTTGCATGGACCAGTGGAACGAGTTCTAACAGCATATCAATCCTTGATTGGACTAATGTATGAGCAACGCCTCACAGTAGACAAAGCTCCCGATCTCTTACATAAGTTAGGTGATATAGAGACTCTGTTAACTTTAGCTAGTCTTCTCCCCATGCTAGATTCAATGAACAAAATTTTTAAGAAAGCCCAAGATAGAACTATGTATATCAATGAGTATAGCACTCTACGTAAAATGACATGCTTGAGCCTGGATGGTCTATATTCAGATCTAATAGGGCGAAGCCCAAACTTTTTTAGGTGGTAGATAATTACAGATTTGAATCATGCTGAAATTTTTTTACATTTCAATACAAAAAATGAGTTATGTGTCTTTGTAAAAGGATTTCAGATACCAATGCACCAATCTAAGATAGGCAAGCGAGGCAGAGCATTACAAGTTAAAAAGGAAGATTTTGACAGGATTGTTAAATCTGTTAGTGATAATTTGAAGTCTATTGCATATGAACTTTCAACTCAGATTCGTGAAAGATTCCCTCGAGAAGAAATACTTGAAGCCATGGGTTGTGTGTATCCTCAATTTTGGCATTCAATTGGAGATAATCCAAATGACGCAAAGATGTTTCATAAAAAACTAGAGGAATTGATATTGAAATTTTCAAAAGATGCATATCGCAATGGACAGCCAATAGAAGGAATTTTAAATTCAGATCATCTTAGAAAACAATGTAAATAGTTTGCATTGGTTATGAAACAACAGTTGGTTAACTTGGAGAATCCATTTGAACCTAGATCAATCACAAGGATTTAGAAAATGATAGATCAAAGTGAAGCATTGCGTATTGCAATACCAGAATATTTGAAACTTGCTGATTTATGTCAAACAATGATATTGGGGTCGGTGGAAGATGAGAGAGTTTTTAGTGCATTAGGGCTTTTGAAATCAAAGATTAGAAACAAATTAGACAAGAATTCGGAAACATGCTTGAGGTTGTTTGTAACCCAGTATAATGTTAGAGATTTTCCATATGATAGGGCACTAGCAATCTGGAATTCCATGCGTGAAAGACGAGGGGTGTGCAACACTTTAAAAGCTGGTGGTGCTACTGCTAGTGCTAGTGCTGAGACAAATGAATATGATGGATCACAGACTCAAAGTCAACATGAAGATGAAGACATTTTTGAATACCCGACTCAGAATGAAGATGAACCTGTTAGTACTAGTCAGTTTTCGGATCTTGAGTCCATTTGGGATATGGAAGCCTCGGACAGTCGGACTGAGTCACTGAAGTGAATTAGCAGTCAGTTTATAGGTATTTATAATTATACTATAGTTCTTGAGTCATATTACAATTTCAATTTGCAAAATTGCAATACTATAGTTGTCATTGATGATTTTTGATATTGTATTCCTTGAATTTGTCAATCAAAAGTAGAACGGATACTTATTTCATATTTTTAATTGTGAATTTGAATTATTACTAAACAATTGAATTATTAGTAAATTGGTATTTGGTTCCACATTATGTTGAACATGAAATGCAACAATTTGTGTCACAAGATCCATAAAATTATTCATATTGCATAACTGTTACCGCTAGAACCTTTCTACTGTTCTACATTAAATGCTTAAAATGATGTTCATGGTGATTAGGGTTTTGTGTTTGTTTTTTTGTCTTAGTTGGCTAGTAAATCGAAGTTGTCGTGCGTTGAAAATCTGAGTTGTCCTCTATTTATTTGTCCATGTCAACGTCAAGTGTGGTCAAACGGTTGGTCAGACATGTTTAATGTTTCATCTCTAACTCGCAAATAAATTTCATGTTTAACAATTTAAGTGGCAAGTTAGCAAGTGTTGGACCTGTTGGTTTGGGTTTAAATCACGAGGTCTCTAGTTTTTTTAGTGTTAGCATTTTATGTTAGCAAGGTGGAGATTGTTAATGAAATCACTTTGGTTGTGAGGTCTCGAATTGGTTTGATGCCATGCATTATAGCCATTAGCTGCGAGAGTTAGCGAGTAAGTACTAAGTCATTAATGGTCTGTGTGCCATTACTCGCGCCTGTTTATGACGGTAATGGTCTTTGTGCCACTGCTCGCAAGATGTTTTGCACTTGACCATTTTATGTTGCGAGGTTGCGACTGGGTGTGATTTTATGTTGTCGCATGGTCGCGAGGTGTTCGTGGTTAAGTCATTTTAATTTGCGATCATGCAATGCGGTTAAGTCGCTTGCTTGCAGGTTTTGAAGTTGTTTAGCATTTTAAGTTGCGATCTGGCGACAGGTAAGTTTTGGTCTGATTTTGTGGTCATCGCATGCTTGCGGGTTTGTAAGTCTTAAGTCAAAAAGTGTTGTGAGCATGCAATGGCGGTTAAGTGCCTTATTGTCGCGGGATCGCAAGGGTTTAAGTTAAGTTAATTTTTGAGTTGCGAGCTTGCGATGAAATAAGTTATTTTGTTAGATTTGCAGTGGTCGCCAGCTCGCAGGTAAAGAAAGAATATTACAAATTTTGTTGCGAGGTTGCGACTGAAGGGCTTGACGAAGATCAACGGCTGTCACTCACTCGCGAGATTCTTTGAGGATTCGTAAAAGGGGTTGTGAGCTTGCAATTAAGAGGATTTGGTAGCATTGTCGCTAACTTGCCGGTTCCTTTCCTAATTGTTATAACCGGTTGAGAGTGTACGATTAAAGATAGGGATTGACACGTGGAGTTGTTTGTCAAGTTCTGTAAAAGTTTTGAATGGCAATCACCAATCAAATGCCACAGTAGCTAGTTCATGCAAGTGTGGCAATTAATGAGACTTGAGAGAAGTGACGGTGCCCAAATACCATAAATTGCATGATGATTATTGATTGATCTAGCCAAGATTTTGACATTTGTACAATTGCATTAATGCATTCTATCAGTTTAATTGAATTAATGCCACACTAGCTAGTTCATGAAAGTGTGGCAGTTAATGAGACTTGAGAGAAGTGATGGTGCCCAAATACCATTTTATGTTACGAGGTTGCGACTGGGTGTGATTTTATGTTATTGCAAGGTCACGAGGTGTTCGCGGTTAAGTTATTTTAATTTGTGATCATGCGATGCGGTTAAGTCACTTGCTCGCAGGTTTTGAAGTTGTTTAGCATTTTAAGTTGCGATCTGGGGACAGGTAAGTTTTGGTCTGATTTTGTGGTCATCGCATGCTCGTAGGTTTGTAAGTCTTAAGTCAAAAAGTGTTGCGAGCATGCGACGACGGTTAAGTGTCTTGTTGTCGTGGGATCACAAGGGTTTAAGTCAAGTTAAGTTTCTAGTTGCGAGCTTGCGATGAAATAAGTTGTTTTGTTAGATCAACGGTTGTCACTCACTCGCGAGATTCTTTGAGGATTCGTAAAAGGGGTTGCGAGCTTGCGATTAAGAGGATTTGGTAGCATTGTCGTTAACTCGCTAACACGTGGACTTGTTTGCTGGGTTCTGTAAAAGTTTTGAATGCCAATCGCCAATCAAATAGAAGGGCATGAATTCAAATTTTGCTCAAGTACTTTAGTTTGAAGTTTGAATTAATGCCACAGTAGCTAGTTCATGCAAGTGTGGCAATTAATGAGACTTGAGACTTGAGAGAAGTGATGACGCCCAAATAGTAAATACCATAAATTGCATGATCGAGCCGAGGTTTTGTATAATTGCATTAATGCATTCTATCTTCGAGGTAATCCAGTGAATTGAGCTCTGCAACAACGTTGGAGAATTCAGAGTGTTGGGTGTGAGAAAATTTCAGAAAATTGATTAATTTTTTCTCCTGCAGCTAAAATGAGCCAGGCAATGAGTGGTACTAGAGGTTCCAAGCCCAAGCCCAAGCCCAAGCCCAAGCCTAAGGCCACGACAAGTGAAGCATGAGGACCTGGAGGTTCCAAGGCCAGTGCCACTAAGGAAACGATGGTTAAGAAATACAAAGAAGAATTTGTAGATTTGATGCCAGGGACTTCCGTTGCTTTGAATACAAATCATTTGGCATGGAGAGATTCATGGAGCCACTGCGTAAACCCTACCATGCCTAATATGACTGGTTCTGTTCTGTTTAATTGTTTTTGGAATAATAGGGTTAAGGGTGTCGCGATGTCAAACCCTTGGGATTTTAATATGGCAAAGTTAATTGTGCCAGATGTGTATGTTGATGTGGATTTGATCAAAGAGTTGGCCAAACTCTATTGCCCAGTATCTAGAGTAATTAGAAGAAAGAACCAGTCTGCCCTAGTTTCAATTAACAGAGCTAGCTTTGTTGAAGCTTTCCAGATTACTGGTGCTGCATGTACAAATATAGGTTTGGAGTGGATTGCAGAGGATTATGACAAATACAAAGGTGTTATCAAGAAGCATGCAATCCCTAGATACATGCCTAGGGTGAATAGGAAGCCGGTTATAATTCTAGAGAGTATCGAACCACCATTTGACATCACACCTTTCCACCATTATATGCATTGTACAATCTATGGATTATAGAGAGTGTTGGGTTTTGATGGAGATTCAATAGTGTCAGATGAATTACTGATGATGGCTATGGACATTCAACACCCAGATGTTAGCAAAGATTATGATTATGTGGGCTATGTGGTTGAACACATTCATAATGCTCTAGTTGAAATTCAGAGTGGTGCACCCAACCCTACATTCAAGCATTATTCATTGCTGATGCATTTAATCTTGTTCTATAATGTTGAGTTCGTGGATAAAGAATTGGAGCTTTTCAAAGAAGAATTGGGTGTCTTAATGCCAATGCAAAGATGGACCCAGGTTTGGGACAGTAGTTCTCCCCATTCTTCTTTCCTTTTCTTTGAAAATTGGATTGTTTCGCCACTTATGGAAATGCTAGGAATAAATAGGGAACGATTGTCAATTAATGTTAGGAGAGTTTTGAGACCTTACCAGTATGTTCCAAACTGACCTATTTCACATATCTGGGGGGACTTTTATTTTTTTGATAACTTTACTGTGATCAGAGTCTATGGGTGTCCTCAGCCTCCCCATATTTTACCAAAATTTGTTCCAATTAGGATTGCTTTTATGGAGTTTATCTGGCAATTGACCCTAGTTGAAAAAGAATACCTTGACAAAAATACAAAGGGTTCTCTTCTTCCTAGGCTTTGGGTTGCGTCTGATTTTACCATTGGTAGGAGTTCCTTTGATGAAGTAAACAATTTCCTTAAACAGTATAGGTTGGTTAATGCTGCGTCTAGATTCTGTGATCCTGAACAATTTATTAAAATTGCATTGCCAAAAATGACACCTTGGGCCAACATAAAGGACCATGAACCATTGGATGAGGAAGATGTGGTTATAAATTTGTTGAGAAAAGATGAAGTACAAGAAAGGAGAAGAAAATGGAAAAATTTGATGAGAGTTGAAGCAGAATTGAAGGCTGCTGACCCTAGTTTCTCAGGTTTTTGCCCTGATAGCCCATACCTGGAGAGGATTAACAAAATGCTGAGTTTATATGAAACTCTGATGGAACAAATGCCTCAAATTCCAGAAGTGGCTGCTCAGCAGCAAGACCCCCAAGATGGACATTCTTCACATGGCAAGAGGCCACTTAGTGTGTATGCTGATGATGTAGAGAGTGGGGATGAAGTTCAATCTACCCGAGTGCCAGCTGCAAAGAAACAAAAAACCATTGAGGTCGGTACAATTGTGAGGAGAGACCTTGCTAGAGAAATTGTTACAGAACAAGGACAGTACTTTCATCAAATAAGGACACATCTCAGAGAAGCAAGGCAGAATGAAGAATAGGGAGAAACAAACGAAGCCCTTGCTCAAGGCTTTGATGAGCGTGTGATGTTGTCAAATGAGTTCATGAAAGATGACGACTTTATTAAGTCAAAAGAATTTAAATTTTTTTTGATAAGGTTGAAACAAAATCAATTAAAACAAAATATGATCATAGAGGAAGCAAATGAAGAAAAGAAAGAGGAGATCATCAAGGCACTGCAGGAATATGATCTTGACAGGGAGGAAATATCTGTGGAACAGGCAAGACAATTGATAAAGAGTACTGGTATGATTATGATGCCTGATTGGGATATCCAGTCTATTTTTATTATTGATCAGATTAAGAAGCAAGAGGACCCAATGTTTATAACTGAATTTGAAATTGGAGATGTAATAAGAGGATCAGGATTTAATCCTAAGTCAAAGACACTTGCTGCTTGGTCTTTGGCCCCTTCCACTCAAAAGCCCCACCTTCTAAATATCCAAGTAGAAAAGAAAGCTGACAGAATGATTTGGAACTTGCAAAACACAACTAACATGGAGATTGCCTCATTTTTGACTCAAGTTTCTTTCATGAATTTATCAAAAACAGAGGATTTGTCAAGAAGATACACAGAAACATATAACCAATTGATTGCATTGTCTAAAAATTATGAAGAGATACTGATGAAGAAGGGTGCTTTGGAGGAAGAGTTAGTGGAGTTGAAAGAAAAAATTGCAAATGAGCCCCCTCCAATACAGATTATAGAACAAGTACAAGAAATACCAGCTGATGTGACAACAAAAATGGAGGAATACACAGGGAAAATTGAAAAGCTTGAAAAGGAACAAAATCTCAAGGCTATCTCTGTTGTGTTAGAAATTTTGAAACACAAGATTAATGTATTGAAAGGCAAATTGATGGTTGTGCATGATTTGCACATTTCTTTGAAAGAGGCAAGCAAAACATCCTCTGAGGTTGTCGCTTTTCTTGGACCTTTGTTCAATGTTTGGTCAGGAAGAGGTAGATTAATGAATAAGCTAGATACTGCAATGATGTATAGTGATGAGTTCCCTCCCAAGATCAGTGACACTAAAGACATGGTGGAGGTAATGAATGCAACTTATGCATTTTTCACAGGGAAGGATGTGCTTATAAATGAAAAATTGCAGACATTTGGGGAAGGTTATAATAAATTGGTGCCTTCAATTTATGGTAATAATGGAGATTTGAAATCAGTTTCTGATTGGACCAGCGAATTTGATTTGATTCTGGAGCAAGAAGAAATAATCAAGAAAGTAAATGAACAGGTTGATGCTGATTTCCTTAACGGTTTGCTTGATTCACTGTTCAAGGTTGAGGTTGACCATGCAAAGTTTATTGTTGAGTCCAGGGTAGTTACAGATGCCAGATGGGCAGATTCAGTTGCAAAGTTGGAAGAGGTAAAGGCATTCAGTTGGCCAACAGACAAAGAGGTGGACAAGTGGCAAGCCATGCTAAACCCAAAGAAGAAATCTCAGGTTGAGGTTGCTACCCAAGATTCCTCATAGTAATCCTAAGCTTGTTGAATCCTCAGGTTGAGGTTGCCACTTTTATTGATCAATGATGTTGAACTTGAAAACTCTTATATAGTTATAACAGCTCAACTGTTCAAGAATTTGATAAGTGCATAGTTGAATCGCATTGTGAATTTACTTTCTGATATCATTATGAATATAATATCAATATCATTTGCAGTTTGAGCAATGAGATCTTCACATAATTGTCGTTGTGTTGAATTTATGTTTTCATTGTGAATTGAATGGTCAAGGGTTTTTCAGTTTACATATGAATCTGGGTTGTGTATGTAATGGCATTATTCATAATTTCATTCCTATTTATCTGCAAATGAATCTTATTGAATTTTATTATCAGGTTGTCTTGAATTGTAAGTGACTCTATGCCCTAGGATAAGGCACTGGTCTATTGTTTTGATGTTTTACTAATTATGTTGTATTCCTATCTAATAATCTATTGTGGTGTTTAATACTTTCATTCTTAATACTCTTATGATTTTATATGCTATGGATGTTTATGTAATATATGGATGTGTTCTATGACTGTCTATAATCCGCCCACCAATTACAATGAGGTGAATCCTTAATTATTTAATATGATTCTAGACTAACATAAATTTTGCATTCCTGGGCATAGTAGGATTAGGAAGCATTAAATGAAAAATTACATACACCATAACAATGCAACAAATGAAAAAAGTTAAATCTCATGATTCTGATCATTTGAAAGAGATAGAATTATAAACAAAATAAATTTATATATAAGTCCTTCAAGAACCTGCACAAAGCTTGACACTAAATGCTTTTCATTTGCTCTGTAAATGACTATACAATATACAACTTGCTCTCTTCACCTAGAGTCTAGAATCACTACTGGAACCAAAAAAGGAACCCCAATGACTATACAACTTGCAAAACTGCTCGAGCCATGCCATTATCACCCCGATGCCTTCATTTTGGATGGAATGTGAGATGTTACGTTCTGTCCAAGTCCAACAGATCATTTCCAAATAGAGGAGGAAGCCTTCATGCCCAGGAAAAAAGAAAATGGAAAGAGGAACTTGAGCCTTCATGCCCACGATCAGGGAAAGTGGAAACAAGAGCTTTAGGGTAAATGTAATCTATTGGGGAGGGGTCGCAGCTTCCATGTCATCACAAAGATGACTGGTTGCCACTCCCCATCCAAATAAATCCTTCTTTCATTCCTCTGCGGGCTCCTTCTTCAAACCCCTTGCCATCCTATGGAAGAGTAGAAGTAGAGGATGTGCCATGCTTGGCCCTTCTTAATAAGAAAAGGCTTTCACACCCCCTCTGGAAATCCTTCTCACTTTCACAACCCCTCTGACAATAAACAAACTCACATAGAAGAAAACAAAAAAACACCCATCCAGTATCACAGAGCACACAACAACTCCATGCACGATCCTGCTCAAACATCACCTTCCTTTCTGAGGAAAAAAACCACTCTCAGAAAATGAAAAAGGTTTATTTTCTCTTCTACCAATTAAGTCACCACTCCATTGTATTTATAACATTTTCACACTTCATTTGGTGATGCTCATTCACGTGAAAAATCATCATTTTGGTGGTTTTCAACATGACTGTAGACTCTAGAAGTCATCATCATGCCTATCAAATCCACTGGATCCTGCTAAGGCTCATCTATTGTGAACGATTTTGTTTTGATTTTATTCCTCCTTGATTGGATAAATTCTGCTTCAGAATCCTTGACAACAAGCAACTTGAGCTCTTATTTCTCAGAGAAATCCATGATCTCTCATCTCTAACTCAGAAGCTATCCAATCCTTTTATGCCTCCAAAACCATCGTCCTCACTTGTCTAATCAACCTCGACCCAGGAGAAACCTTCAAACTAGTTCCTCAGGAATGAGTCAGCATCCAAGCCTTAAAAATTTTAGGTTGCGAGCTAGCGACCAGATAGTTTGTGGTTAAGTTTTATGGTTATCGCCAGCTCGCGAGGTAAAATGTCTGAAGACGTGATCAAGCCGCGAATTGGTGACAAGTTGGTTTGAGTTTACATCGCGAGGTCTCTAGCTTTTTGGGTGTTAGCGTTTTATGTTACCGAGCGAGAGATTGTTGGTGAAATTGCTTTGGTCGTGAGGTCTCGAGTTGGTTTGATGTCATACATTATAGCCACAAGAGTTAGCGAGTAACTCATTTCATACAGTTGTTGCTAGCTCTCATGTTTGCTTAATGTTAGCATTTTTAGGTCACGAGCTAGAGACTAGACAGTTTGTGGTTAGGTTTAATGGTTATCGCTAGCTCGCGAAGTTATATGTCAGAAGACCTGATCAAGCCACGAGCTTGCGAGTGAAGTGCTAGCGGTTAAGAGATAAACAGTTTAATGTTGGCAAGTACGCGACAAGGGTTAAAGTTACCACTATCTCCAAGTTGTTGCGGTGACAAGGACTTAACATTTTGTGGTCGAGAATTCTCGAGTGGCAGTTCAGTTTCCCTTAGTCGCTAGATCTCGAGTTTACGAAGGCTTAACATTTTCAGCTTGCGAGTTGGAGATAGAGAGAGTCGTAAGGGCTTGTCGCTAGGTCGCGAGATGCCCTAATGGGCAGTCTTCCAGGCAGAGAGATGACGACTGCGTGCCACATGTTTTAATGACTTAAAGTTAATATCTTGAAATCGCCAATATTTTTATTTTTATGGTTTGAAAATAGCTTGAAATCGCCAATATTTTTATTTTTATGGTTTGAAAATAGGTTGAAATCGCCAATATTTTTTTTTAATGGTTTCAAAATAGGTTGAAATCGCCAATGCAAATATTTTTCTGGTTTTAAAAATATTACAATTCACCCATGCAAATATTTTTGGGGTTTTAAAAACATTACAATTCGCCAGGATTTTTTCACAAACTTTGAGCGATCACGGCTAATTCGCCAATGGAGATTATTATTTTTCTCTATAAACCGCAAAAATTTGCCCGTAAAATTAAAATTTTCCTCGAGATTTATACAACTTTCGCTAGGTTTTTACACCTTGTCCAAGGGGGGGTTTCTTAAAGTTTTCCCTGATTTTTACAATAATTTATTTGAAATCATATAAATCATCAATGACAATTAGTAGTAATGAACTTGAAGAAAATCCAATACACTGAGATTATGGGTAGAAAATATACAAACATCATTTCTATTCTATTTTATCATTTTGTATATAAATCTATTCAAATTCTTAAATTAAACAAAATTCTATTTTATCAGATTTTTGAATGAATCAACAATTAGTTTTACAATATATTTAAAATTAAAATCTAGATATAAATGGAACCTTTCTAAAAAAAACTCGAGATATTTTTTGCATGCAAATCATTTCAAATTTTAAAATTAAATTAATTTTTTTTTTTTTTTGCAATTTTTCAATGAATCTTTCTAGATATATTAGCAAAATTTCTATTCTATTTTGCCTTTTTGCATACAAATCATTTGAAATTCTAAAATTAAGTTAACTTCTATTTTTTTTAAATGAATCAATAATTAATTTAAGAGTAAATTAATTTTACAATTAATTTTTGAGTTTTACAATTTGCATTGTCTAAATAGAAAAATTACATTTCTCTACAAAGTGGAATTACACTATGAAACATATTTTTTTGTTTAATTTCTAAAACAAGTATCAAACCATAGAGAAAGTTTTCAAAGTTTGGTCTTGTTGGATGGTTGATCCTGCAAAGTAACCAATATTTAAAATTAGAAAAAAATTATTATGTGGTACATGTTTAGATTCACATAGATATATGAAAGTATAGTTGAGCTCCTATAAGAAACAAGACATGGCAGTACCAGAAATGAAAGAGAGGAGTCCAAAAGAAGCTCATCGATTCAAAGAATCTTAGCCGACATGAATGTTAAAAAATTAAATCAGAAATCCAAAATTTGTAAACAGAGAGAAGGCATCTACCTCGCTGTAAAAGGCAAAAATGTTTGAAATTCTTTGTGCCAGATGTGAAATCGCTCACAACTTGAAATGTTTTGAAGGCAAAATTCCCGTGAGATTGAAATCATATGTGAAGAGAGAAGAGAAAAGTGGAAAGATTTTTAAAGTTTGAAATCTATCATGAATGCCTAAAATGGAATTGTGTGCATTGCATTCCATTAAATAAATATGTAAGATTCTATTTTTTTTTTATCATCAAAGGGTTGAGGTCGATAATATTATATATATAATTGCTATAAATACATAATTAAAGTTATAACTAGTTTGATGAAACATGACCTAATTTAAAATATATTCGATTTAGCCTATAGATCATTTAGGTCATAAACCAAAAAAATCTTCAAAAAAATGGAGTCTTTTGCTTAACCAGAAAAGTATTTCTAACTTGACTGAAAATATTAAAAGAAAAAATATTATAACCTAACCCGGCCATGTATTGCCTCTGTTATGCTAGAGAATCACCAAGCAGGTGAAGAAAGTCCTGGATCAATTGAAGTGTCCACCCATTCGACAATCATTGGAATCCACTTGCCAGTCCAAACTAGTTCTTCTAGTTTTGGGAAGAAATCGATCACTTCCAGTGGTTTTGGACCCCCATGAGGCATGACATCTTTAAGTTTTGATTCCCAGTTTGCCAACCTTTTTGCGGGAGCAAATTCTAATAAACCATGGAATTCAAGATAGTTCTTAATCCAATTTTCTTTAGTAATTTTTGTCAACTGAAACAGGGCCCAAAGGAAATTAGCATTCTCCTTTATTATGATTGCCCTTGCTTTGAAACGTTTCTCATCCTCAAAGTATAAAATGGGAAACCTAGGTAGCGATTTTATATTTTTGATCGTGACATTGTAGTCCAAAGGCATAAGAATTGTCAAGTTCTCATCAATGTTCTTCAGAGAATTACTCACATCTCCTAGAAAATATGGCTTGAAGACTTTCTTGCATAATTTCTCTATTTTGTTCTTTGGCAACCCAAAATGGAGGAGGGTGTCAATGAACATAGTTGGGATCTCCATGTTAAGCCTATACTTATTGATTGGTTATGATGAATTCATCACCCAAATGTTTTTGATTGCTTTGGTTATGATGAAATGAGACTCGTTGAGCACCTCCTTCATTCTTTTTTCTTTGCTTTCGTCAATAAAAGCCATCTACCTTCTTGACGAGAAGAGCTTGATTGGGGAATCCCTTGTCTGTGCTCCTTTTTGGCACCTGCAAACACACTGAAATCACTAAAGACAAGTTGCAAAGATGAAACCCTAAGCAATAGAAACTATCTTTGTATATAGGAAGACAAAGAGGATGAAGGATGGCTATAGAAGTTTGTCGAGGACTCAAAAGGACACTTCAAACTTAGCAAAGACCAAAGAATATGACAATACCCGATGCCAATATTGTTGGCAAGAGACACTCCATAGATCTTTAGGTGTTGTCATTGATGGCAACCCTAGTCAATTATTCCATCCACAGTGTGTGATATGATTCCATCCACAGTGTGTGATATGATCCTACTGGAAGTCAAGTTGGAGATTGGTTTTAGTCTGGTGAGCTAGAACAGAGTATCCAATAGAGTTCAACATTTTGGTTGATACATATTTTTACGTCATCATTTTGTGTTGCAGTGCTGAGGCAAGGTAGATGGATGTCTGGAAAGCCTTATTCCAGAGCTTCATCCTCCGGTGATGTTTGGTTCATGAGTTAGGTGATCCAGTATATTGGTCTTCAGTGTAATAGTGCAATACAATAGTCTCATATAGATAATCCTTATGCAAATTATGTGGACCGACTTTGATGACCAATTTCATGGTCCAGATGTTTTGGTAGATTGTTTTGATAGCACGTGGACAATTGTTTTGGTCTGCATCGACTTATAAGCTCGGATTGAGTCAACTATGTATGCACGTTTCATTATTTTCTAAGTGTTCTTGAAGTCGACTTGTAATAGACCTAATTTCTTGTTGTTGATATATAAGGTCGATTGTTATGATCATTTTGGATATCAGTGGTTATGTGAGAGATATTCATGATCACTTGTGTGCAGTTGTACATGCGCAAGTTGAAGATTCATGCTCCAGAATATTGCAGAACTATGAAACAGAGCAGTTTGTGGCAGAGTGTGAAAAAGTTGTATATTGTGCTTAACCAAAACTATACCTAGACATTTGTAGATGTTGTTCAATAGTTCAAGTCCTCTTGTCATCATTTATAACTCATTTGTAAGACAATGTCTTCCTAAGGTTGTAGCCCTTCTTTGTTTTGAGCAGTGAGCTCTAGGAAATGCGCTTGAATGCATGTTCATTCCATTTTAAACATTATATTTGAGTATAATCATTTGTGGGTCTCATCCCCATTGTGGTTTTTCCCTTGATCGGGTTTTCCACGTATAAAATCTTGGTGTTATGGTGTTGATTCTAATTGCTTTGCACTCTTGTATCTTTCTTTTGGTTCTATGCATTAAGTGGTTAAAGGAACAAATAAATAATTGCAAAACGCTGATTCACCCCCCCCTCTTAGTGTTCCTTGATTCCAACAAATATGCCATTCACATCCTTTCTATTTAATGCTCTTACAAAGTAATTGATTACCAAACTTAGTGGAAGCTTCCAACTAAATAGGCTCTATATCTACCACCAACTACTATTTACTATTTTCAAAAGCTTTTAATGAAAAGGACTTCAAGTCTTTACCACCCTCGTTAATATAGATAGGGTATTTTCTACTATGCTGGAAGATTTGTATCCATCCCTTGACAAAAAACTTAAATACTCCATCCCATGACAATGACATCCAATTTTTGAAAGGTGATCCACCATATGTTTTCTGCTTTCCTTGATCTAAGTTGAAATCTGTTAAAGAATTTCCGACTAAAACCACTTGAGCTAATTTTCATTTATTATCCCAATAAAAAAGGCAACAATCAATTTTTGAAAGGGAAACCTCAGATTTTTGTAGCAACTATCTTTTCACCATAAGATGCCAACCATTGGATACTACATTGCATTTTTCATCATCTTCTTTGTAATCCTATTGTTGGGATCAACTAAACAAAATTTCATAAATGGCTTGATGTTCTATTTTTTATTCTACATTTCTTTTTTTTGAATCTCTTCAAAATAGTTATCTACTGAATCTATTTGTTGAGGAAAAAATTCTATCGTAAGAAGGAATGAATCACTCTCTTTATGGATCATTATTCTCCAAAAGACTTGGAGATTTGATATATTTCTTGTTGAAGCCATCTTCTCCCCTATTTACTGAGTGATCCGCCATTCCATTTTCTTCTCTAAAAATATGATTAATAGTAAAGTCTTCAAAGTTTGTAAGTAATGCAGAGGCTCTGCTTAAAAAAGAATTGAGTCTCCAATTTGGTGTGTTGTCGTTTCTTAAAGCATTGATTATTATTACCAAATTTCCTTCAACTTCTACTTTTTTAAGGCCAAGTTCCTTACAAATAGCAAGACCTTCAATAACAACTTGAATTTCTACAATATTGTTAGTATCCTTTGCTAGAACTTTAGCTTGTTTATCTTCAATCACTCCATCTGATGAGTGAAATATGCATCCTTCTCCAAAGGCCCCTAGATTACCATGAGATTCCCCATCAAAATTCTATTTATACCCTCCTTCCTTTGGTGGAATCCAGATCGATAAATCTCTTTGTTTAACTGCTTTCTCACCCCCTTTTCCAACAAATGGAGGAATTTTTATTCCAAACCAATTTCCTTTCATTTTTCTATCCCAAAAAGAAAATTGAGACTTTTTTGACATATGGAATGAGAATCTACTATTCATAACTTCCTTAATAGCCACTTCAAGTTTATCTATAAAAATTTCCCAAGGCAATTTTTTCCTTTGAAAAATTCTTCTATTTCTTTCTTTCCATATTTCCCAAATTAAAATTGAAGGTGAAGAGATCCATAATGAATTGAATAGGCTTGATAAATAGAGATTAAGACAGATTTTGAATATAAATAAAAGTCATTTGGCAAAGCAAAGAACCACCCTAGTTTGGCCATAATGAATTGCCAACATTTTGAAGCGAAAGGACACGTCGAGAGGATATGATTTATAGATTCTTCTTGATTTTCACATAGAACACACATTGATGGGCCCAAATAGCTAATCTTCTTAAACCATTCTACTGTAAGAATTCTACCCTGCAATGCTACCCAAGCAAAATACCTCGCTTTAAGAAGACATCTTTTGTCCCAACACAAAGATACAGGGATTTCAGTTTTCTCAAAATTCCATTTTTGAACTATTGCATTATAGCTATCTCTTGAATTATAGTTTCTTGAATTTTCCCCTATCCAAATGATCGAATTAGATCCGTCTTCTAATACTAAAGATCTCTTCTTAAGTATTTCTATTAGTTCTAATTTTTGCTCTATTTGTTGGTAATTCCTCAAGGTTTTTTCATTTCCAACCCATCGAATGATTCTCAACTTCCATTTAAATATAGTCTCTCACAAAAATGCCCCACTTGTTTTTTGAAATAGCGTTAAGATTGTTCTGCCCCATCTCTTTGTCTATGGCCAAGTAACCACCCCATGAGTCTGGCCAGAAGAGAGATTTACCTCCATCCTTCACAATCCATGAAATCTAATTTGTGATGAGTTTTCTACAATTCAAAACAAATTTCAAACCCTAAAACCTTTTGGAGAGTTTTGAACTCTAAAACTTCCTTCTAAGCTCATGTCATCCAAATATTTCTTTTTTGGGATTCTTACCCATTTCCAATTGGAGTACTTATAAATTTTCTAGACTAATTTTGCTCCTAGAGCTTTTTTTTGCCAAAGCTGGTTCCTCAATCCAACACCCCCCAAGGATTTGGGTTTATAGATGTTTTCCCAAGCTATCAAGGCCATTTTTCTTTTTTCAGCCATTCCTTGCTTAAATAAGGATCTCATTTTCTTTACTAAATTTAAGTTGGCTCCTAGTGAAAGGGATAAACAAGACATAAGATAAATAGGGATAGCTGAGAGAACTATCTTCATCATTATAATTCTACCTGCCCAAGAGATCCATTTTTTCTTCCAAGACTCCATTTTTTTATCCATCCTTTCTCTCATCGGATCCCAAAATTTGGTTGATCTTAAACCCTTATCAAAGGGTAGGCCTAGATAAAGACAAGGTCGTTTCCCTTCCTTAAAGCTTAACTGAGCAATAATCTAATGCTCTATCCTTGTTTTCACATTAAAAAAGAAGACCTTTGATTTCTCTTGATTTAGCTGTTGGCCTAGAGCTAAAGCATATATTCTAAGAGTTTTCTTGAATTTGATTGGTTCTCTTCTATCAAATTGCCAAATAACATTGTATCATCTGCAAATTGTTGATGAGTGACAACCTCGACTACGTTAGTAATTTTTATTCCTTTGATTAGGCCATCTTGTTGATATTTGTAGAAAGTTCTACCAAAAGATTCTACCATGATGATGAAAAGAAAGGGAGAAATAGGGTCTCCCTATCGAAGACCTCTAGAGGAAACAAGGAAACCTTGAGGAGATCCATTTATTAGAACTAAAAAATGTAGAGTAGAGATGCAATAGAAAATTAAATTGATCCACATTTTCAAAAACCCAAAAGTCTCTAAGCATTTACATAAGAATCTCCAGTCAACTTTATCCTATGCCTTACTAATATCCAGTTTAATGAGCATGCTTGGATGGTTGCTGATTTGAATAGAGTGTATAGCTTCTTGGGTGATGATAACTCCATCCAATATGGACCTCCCCGGGATAAATCTAGTTTGTTCTTTTGAGATTATAGATGGAAGAACTTTCTTCGATCTATTTGCTAAGACTTTTGAAAAGATCTTGTAAATGGAATTACAAAGTGAAATGGGCCTAAAATCTTTCGATTTAAGCGACTTCTCTCTCTTAGGAATTAAGGAAACGAATGTATTGTTGATCTCTTTCAAGAATCTTCGTGAATTTCTTGATGCCTCTAAGTCTTCGGTCAACTCATTCCCTAAAATAGGCCAACATTTTTGGAAAAAATAGGTCTGAAATCTATCTGGCCCTGGAGATTTATCTGGTTGAAGTTTATTAAGTGCATTTTCTACTTCTTGTTTGTAATTTTTTTTATTGAGCATTGAATTATCATCAACTAATAAAATGCTTGGAATATTTCTCAATAGCTCTTTCTGAGAACCTAAATTTGACCCATCCCAGATGTTTAAGAGATCTGAAAAGAAAGACACTGATTTTTCTGAGATGACATCCAAGTCTTCTACCATATTACCTTGATCATCTTTAATTTTCAAAATTTTATTGATTGCTCTTCTCTGTTTAGTACTATTATGGAAAAACTTAGAATTTTTGTCACCCTCGAAAAGACAAACATCCCTAGATTTTCGCCTCCAAAAGGTTTCCTCTTTTGCTAAATTTTTTTCATAGAGTTGAAGAAACTCCTTCTCCTTGATGAACCTGTTTTGATCCATGCCGAAGTCTAAAACCTCTGTATTTAATTGCTCCATTTAATTTTCCCCTCTTAACTAGACTTGAAAGATATTTAAATTTTTTTCTCTATTCCAAATAAGGAGATTTTGTTTGATCTTTTTCAATTTTGATATAAAACAAAAAATCTTAGATTCGTCAAACCTTGCTTCATTCCACCATTTATCGATCAGTTGGAAAAAGTCTCGATCTCTCATACACATTTTTTCAAATTTAAATGGGGAATTTAGGGTTTCTTATTTCTAGAGACTTCTAACTTAATCAAATAGTGGCCCGACCTAGAAATTGGCATAATTAAGGATTTCAAAGTAAAAAGAACTGAGGGATCCCCTTTAAAGAAAAATATATCCAACTTCTCAGCTATATAGCTAAAACCCAATATTCTATTATTCCATGTATATACACCATTTTTCGTAGCTATATCCAAAAGATTATTTTTAACAACCCATTCTCTTAAGTCGATTCGAGACTATGTCTCCTTCTGAATACCTCCACATTTCTTAGAAAGATAAAAAATTGCATTGAAATCCCCTCCTAACACCACATTTTTTTTAGGAATATTTTGAAGAATCCTATTCAGATCCTTCCATAAGGCCAACTTCATATTATTTTTCACTAGTCCATAGATGTTAAAATTAAAAATCTTTATTTCATCTTGATTTCTAGAGAGCAATCATGTTATTCAATGATTATTTCAAGACAAGTGAGAGTATGATATTTTCCTTGGGTTCCATAGTAGGGCCAATCCTCCAGTAGAACCCCCAACATCTGCTGATTCTACTTCCCAATACCCTAATTGTTTTGTGAAAGCTGAAATATGTTCTTTATTCAATTTTGTTTCCTAAAGCAATACCACCTTTGATTTTGAAGCTTTGTGCAACGTGTAACCAAGTGTTGCTTTGTAAGGGCATTCAAGCCCCAAACATTCCACAATATTATTTTCATGAATCCTTAACAGGGGAAATCCCCTTTCCTTTGCTCCAAAGGATGATTATTTTTTATTGGTTTCTATCTTCTCCATCTAAAGACCTTAATACCACTGAATATTTTCCTCCTCTCCCACTCTCTAGTGATTGACCATAATCTGGTTTGAGTTTAAAAGAATAGCTCTCTAGAAGACCAAGTGAATCCTTTTCTTTTTGGTTTGCTGATGTTGCCATGAATTGGGAATTTAAATAAAATAGTTCATTCTCTTCCTCTATTGAATCCTCCAGATTTAATATTTTCTTTATTAATTCTTGTTTTTCTGACCACGAATCCTCTATTTCCCCATTATGTGGTTTTGATATGCCTAGGAAATCATACACTACAACCAATTCCCCTGTTAGACGAGAGAAAGATATCGTCCTCTATTTTAGAATTTTGAAATGAAGACATTGAAAAGGGGTTTTCTTTTCATGAGTTTTTGGGATTTCTCCATTAAGCTGAGATGGAGAGTCAGATAGGGATAAAGCCAATTCTTCATCATCCTTAAAAGTTAATAAAGACGAGCGAATGATATCTTTGTAGGCATAGACTGAGAACCTTTCAAGTTTCATTTCCCCATTAGTCTCACAGATCTTCTTCTATCCATCTTTAAACTATGAATTGATGAGTGTAATGATTCTTGATCTTGTTTAATCTTTACTCTTGAATTCTTAGAACTACCCAAGGGTCTACCTCTTTTTGGTTTGCTTGGTTTAAAAAACTCTGAGTCTCTTATTTGAAAGTCTATCACTGTATCTTCAGAGATTTTTGAAGAAGTTTCCGAATCTTTAGAGACTCATTTCAATCCTTAAAATTGGGGAATTCTCTTTGAGTTTTATAAGATTCCAACAATAATAGAATTCCATCCTTCTGATTTCTATTTGGCTTAACTGGTTTGAGAATACACTTCCTTTTTTCAACAAATCCAAACCTATTTTATGAGGAAACTCTTCTTGATCAAAGACATTGTTTTCCACATGCTTCTTGGCAATTTTGATATTTGGAAAATCCAACAATCTTGATCTTGGATAAAAATATTGAAGAATGGTTTCCATAACTTTCTTTATTCTTGACTTCTTATAGAGAAAAAAATTCAGCATCTTCACCACTTTTCCCCACCAAACCTTTGGGGTTGTTAATGGAAAAGGAATATGAGACTCAATCTCACAAATATTTATTGTGATTAATGAAGAGAAAAAATTATGGCTTCTCCTTTGCTCTAGAAGCATGTTCTCATAGGAACCCATTGAAGATTCCGAATATTCAAATTAAGAAAGCATCATTTGAACCTCTCATCTTTTATCCACTCTGAACTCCCGGTCTTCATTTAATACTTGATCTGCTATTTCCTCTATAATCTTATCTTGGAGTTCCTCAATCCATCCCTGAAATATTCTTTCTATCTCCTTCAGAATACCCTTATTCCCAATTATTTCTAAACTTCCATCAGTAGATTTATGGGTATCATTTTGAAAACCACTACAAGAGGAAAAACATCTTTCCTTTTTACTAGAAAAGGAAAAGGGGATTTCCAAGTTTACTTTACAACCAAAATTTGGGCAAGAGGTAGTTAAATGGTCTGATAAATGGCAATTCTCACAAACTAAAGAAGGTTCTTCAAAAAACACCTTTTGATGACCACTGCCATTTTTTGAGGTTATATTTATAGAGGAGGAGAATTTATTAGTAGTGTCAATGAGAAAACACATTCTTACTGGTAGGTTAGGGTTTTCAAAAAAAATTGAATCTACCTCTTACCCACAATATTCCCCAATACCTCTATTATCTTCAATTCTTTGTATTCAAGTGGGAGACTTCGAAGATGTATTAAAAAAGGAACAAATTTTATGTTGACAGAATTAGGATCAAAGTTAGGCTGCCACATTTGCATATGCAATATATAACTTTTATAAAATGAAGATTTTGTTTTGAAAATATTATCTCTACTTTCATTAGAATCAAATAGCGAAATGAAAAAACTATTGTCATTATCTATCAAAAATACCTCAAATACACCCACCCAATTATTTGAAATACACTGAAATAAATATTTTTTCTCTATAGATAGTTGCCAGAACTTACATAATATCTCTCTTTGACGAAACTCTTCTATCTAAGGAGAGAGGGAAGACTCAGAAAAGGTAGCATTCACTCAGAAATCACTTCCTACGTCCTCCAAGCTTGGTTCCTTTTCTTTGCCCCTATCTTCTCTTCCTTCCTGAATATCTGAAGAAGGGAAATCACTTCCTTTGTCCTCCAACCATGATTCCTTTACTTTGTCCCTATCTACTCTTTCTGTTTGAATTTTTGTTAAGGAGCTCTTCGCCTCTCCAGAATGTGAGCTCGACTCTTCACCTTCCTTGCCCACTTTAGCTTTCCCTTTATCCAGTGAAGAAAGGGTTTTGGTTTTTCCATCTTTTATCTGATTTTTAGTAATTTCTAGATTTTAATTTATTTCTTACATTATTCCTATCAATATGGCCTTCCCAAGCTCCCTTTCGAAATTGTCTTCTTTCCACTGTTCTTCTGCTTTCTATATTGAAAAAACCATGATATTCATTCTTCTGACACAAACAGATATTATTTTGAAATTCTGGGGAGAAGGAAGAGGATTCAGAATTCCTTGTCACTAGATTCAGAAGAATGCGGTTTAGGGGCTTTCCAAGTTTTTCATTTGTCTCTGTGGAGATTCAAAATCTCATTCTTGGATTTAAAAGTCTTCTAATGCTCATGCGTCCATGCCTTCTTTGGCAGGGTAGGGTTAATTGGCTTCCCAGAATGCCATAATGGGAAGATCAAAATATTATTTGGAAAGGAACATGGACCTCTACCTCCTAAGGATTTCTGCAAGTTTATGCTTTTGTGTGCCAACAGATACATTTTGGAGCCCCAAAACCCTCTGTTATACAAATTCTGCTTGTTAAGAACGCTCAGATAAGGGAAGAGATTGAAGCCCTTTTCCTTTTTCCTCGACAAAACTTGATGTTTCTTACCCACTGTTCTCCATCACTCTGCATTCCACTCTCAGAGCCATTTTCGCCATATTCAATTCTATTTTTAAATAGCATTTAGAATTGATTCACACTATAATACGTAACATTCTATTAAATAAATAGACAACATTTCTTCTTGCTGATCAATTTTGTAATGCAAAGGAAAATTGAAATATTTTAAAATCTGTACTGATCAGTGAACTCAATGTTATGGATAGCTTGATCAAATAAGTGGTTGTTGATGCACTGTTTGAAATCACTTGAAGAGTTGTTCTTGTATTTCTTGGAATATCCATCAATCGAACACATAAAAAAATTGAAAATATGATATGATATGCACCGTGATTAAACGTGAACTTGGCTGAACTGAAGTTGATATGAGATACTAATTATAATATATAATCCTTATTCAAATGCCAACTATTTTTATTTCCATCAATTGATTGTATTTACAAATGAATGAATGCTCTTGCAGATTATTAAATATGCTAAAAAAAAATAAAAAAAATTTCTAACATGCTGCTGTAATCAAAGGAGGTAGCTTATATTCTATTTTAGGTATGGAGCAGTGAAGTGTGTGCCTAAGCCAAAATCATCATCATCTATTATTTTGAAGGAGAAAATGTCGTTCAATACAGATGCTAAAACCAAAGAAGCCTTTAGAAGCTCCAATGCGTGAAAAATGTTAATATAATTACCAATACTTGTCAATGAAAAGACATGAAATATCTTCAAATGTGTTTCTAATGCCAAAGAAAAGCATTTGGTGTTCTTTCCCAAAATGGCATTGCTAGATCATGTGATGCAATCGTTTCTGTAACTTAGGTTTCTATCAAAACCCCATGTTTCTCTTTCCTTATATAATTATTTGTTTGATTTATTAATTAGAAATATTAATTTACTTTACTAATTCGAAACAATTATAATTTTATGCATTAAAATAAATATAAATTCATTAAAAATGATTGTATTTTTATTTGGATAATTTCAATAATATTAATTTTTATTTAGTAGATTTAGTATATTATTGTTAGAATAAAGAAAAGAAGATATAAAACTTTGCGTCTTTTAAATAGACAATTAAAATTAAATGTAATAAAAATAGTCAACTAACTTGAACATGCATGAATTAAACCGTGAGTTTGAAGAGCGAGTTCCCAAAAATCTTAAATAAACTAAACTACTACTCCATCCCTAAATTTAGAAGGGAAAGATAAGTTAAAATAAATACATTGCATGACTATAAAAAAATGAAATTAGAAGGAAAATGTTTGATGCCATTACAAAGGCTGAAATGATGCCCTGCAATGGAGGATGGAGTCGGTCTTGCTAGTGAGGATGCAATTGTTGAGGAGAGGATAAAATAATCTTGGAAGAGATTATGCATCAGTTGCAAAAACAAAGAAGCTTAATAGGTAAGTATTCACATCTTCTCACCTTACATGTAGGGATTTCTTGAATCAACGACTTTGCATAATCAATCCATCTTTCTCTTGACTCTTTTTAAGACTTATTCACCTTTTGCATATAGATTCTACAACATCACTTATAAAAAATATTTTGTTCCTAAAAAAGCCAAGATATTCCAAACTTTACACAAACACATCTTCCTCGTTGAACTCTTCTATGCATTCCCTGTATACATATCTTGCCTAGGTAGCTGAAGAATCTTTAGACAAACCTTGCTTGATATAATTGTCACTTGTAGACCTCTCAATTTCAATAGCATGGATATATAATACATTTCTACATTATGTTTTTTTTTGCTTTACAAACCCCCCGTTTATCCTCTATTTTTTCAGTAAGAATGTTATCTTTAATTTGAAATCTTTGTTATCATGAATTGTATGAATCAAATATTCTTTAAATTTTAGATTAGAGGCATAATTGCATTCTAGTGATTGTGTCTATCATCACTATGTTTCCCTTGATTGAGATGGAATTGAGATCTTGACATTTTTTTCAATATAGTTAAGCAAGGATTGTTGCTTATGTCTTCATATGTACACTATATGCATCACATATGTTCATGATATCATTCCATTAGTGTTAGAATGTAGATATATCATTCTGCACAAATGCCATTACTCTTAACAATATCACATTGCTAGTCTTCCTTGTATTGGGTTGGGTATTCTTCATATCAGGAAGAATTTCGATGAAGTGTAACTACTTCATGGAAGGGTGGAAATGTGCTTCAACAATGTTCCTATCATGGTGGCCTTCATGTTTTGTATATTATGTATTCATTGTATTCAATTTTGTAGTATATTATAAAGGAATATACTTCCTCATGTTTATCCTTAAATTGGCTCATAAACTCTAACGTTATATTGAAATTTAATGTCATGTCTCTCACCTTGTATATTTGAACAACGTGACAATTATTAATGCTTGATTTTGTGTATTTTTTTGAATTATGTAAATTATAATAATTTAATATTATGGTGGTCTTTACAGTTTCTAATGATATCAAAACTCACTATTTATATAAAGCAATATGTGTTGGTATTTTGGCATAACTGATGGAGATGATGGTGTACCGGTAAAGGACTATTGGTGATGATATATTGATGGATTGTTGGTGATGATATAATTATGATGCTTAATGATTAGTTATTTGTGTTTTCATTGATGGCAACCATATTTATCCATGTTTGTTTATGGTTGGTATGTCATCTAGGTCTACTAGTTAAGTCTAACCGGTAATCTGATGGAGTTTGAAGCTCCATTGGCTAAAATAATTCCTAGAGGCACTGGTAAGTACAAAGGTAAGGTGCCTCTCAAATGTTTCTCTTGTAACAAGATAGAACATATTGTTGCACACTATCCTAATAATGATCAAAAGAAAAAGTTTAGAAAATATAAGGGAAAAGGAAAGAAACAATGTTATGTTGCAGTTGATGAAGGTGCTACTGATGAGGAATCTGAGGATGAAGACAATGAGGAGATTATTTTTGTTGTTGTTAAGGAAGATCTGACTGATAAGAAGGCTTTAGTATCTCGCATTGACAACAATGATGAATGGATTATTGATAGTGGTTTCTCACACCACATGACCGGTGATAAGACCAAGTTTATTTCTCTTAAAGAATTTGATGGCGGTGTAGTAAGATTTAGAAATAATTCACCTTGTATGGTTAAAGGCAAAGGTTCTATCTCTTTGAATGGTACAAGTAATGTTGATGATGTATTTTGTGTTGAAGGTTTAAAACATAACTTGTTGAGTGTTGGCCAGTTGAATGACAAAGGTTATCATCTTGAGTTTAAGAATGGAGTTTGCAGGATCTTAGGATGCAAAGGAGAACTGGTTGCTACTAGTAAGAAAACTAGAGGTAACTTATTCCATCTGAATGTTAATGTGAACAATTATTTGATTGCTAAGGTTGAAGATAGCTAGTTATGACATAGAAGGTTTTTTCATGTGAACTTTGATAATGTGGTTAAGGTCAGCAAATCTAGTATGGTGAGAGGTATGCCACAATTTGTTAAACCAGACAATGTTTTGTGTAAAGAGTGTCAGTTGGGTAAGATGACTACATCTTTTAAGAGAAAATATTTTTCTTCTGAGCATATTCTAGATTTGGTGCACACTAACTTATGTGGTCCTATGAGGACTAGAAGTTTTTATGGTGACAAGTATTTCATGATATTTACTGATAATTTTTCTAGAATGATGTGGGTTACTTTTCTGAAGGAAAAGTTAGATGCTTTCCACAAGTTCAAGGCATTCAAGGCCTTAGTAGAAAAGGAAACTGATAAGAATCTTAAGTGCTTGAGATCTGACCGAGGTGGAGAGTTTACATTTGATGATTTTGTGAGATATTATGATGAAAATGAAATAAAGAGGCAATTATCTTCTCCAAGGACACCACAACAAAATGGAATTGCAAAATGGAGAAACTGAACCATTGTTGAAGCAACAAGGACTATGTTGATACATGGAGATGTACCTAAGATGTTTTGGAGAGAAGCAGTCAACACTACTGTATACACATTGAACTGGTACTTGTGAAGAAAGGTAATGATAAAACACGCTATGAGTTGTGGTATGGTAGAACTCCTAGTGTTAGTTACTTCAAAGTTTTTGGCAGCAAATGCTTTATAAAAATAGATGAATATATTGGTAAATTTGATGCTAAGAGTGATGAAGGAAGAACATTTCTTGGCTACTCCACTAAAAGCAAACCTTTCAAGTGTTACAACAAAAGGACAAAGAGGATTGTGGAGAGTGTGAATGTAAAAGTTGACGAGTATTTTGATGAAACTAATGATACTAGAAAATTTGATCCAACAAATGATGAACAAAAACTTGTGTTTATTGAACCAGATGTACAGAAAGATGTTGAGGAGAATAGTGCAGATGAAGATGCTCAACCAGAAGATGAAGAACAAGAAGAGGTTGTTGCATCAGAATAGGTAATCCCTAGGTATGTAAGGCTAAATCATTCTGAAGACCAGATAATAGGTGACATGAATGCTAGAGTACAAACTAGAAGGAAAATCAGAGAAAGCTCTTGTCTAATTTCTACAGTTGAACCAAAGATGGTTAGAGAAGATCTTAAGGATGATGACTGGTTTAATGCAATGAATAAAGAACTTGATCAGATTGAGAAAAAAAACACTTGGTCACTTGTTCCTAGACCTGATGATAAAAATGTGATTGGTACCAAATGGGTATTTAGAAACAAGATGAATGAAGATGGAGAATTCGTTAGAAAAAAAGCAAGACTAGTATGCAAAGGGTATGCACAACAAGAAGGTGAAGATTATGGAGAGACCTTTGCACCAGTTGCTAGGCTTGAAGGAGTTAGAATGCTACCTGCATTTGCAACATTTAAAGGCTTTAAAGTCTATCAAATGGATGTAAAGTTGGCATTTCTAAATGGTATTATTGAAGAAGAGGTGTATATTGAACAACCAGATGGGTTTGCATTGACAAAAGATAAGGATATGGTATGCAAACTGCATAAGACATTATATGGATTGAAGCGAGCACCAAGAGCATGGTTTGAAAGACTTCATGCACATCTGATAAAGATAGGATTCTAGAGAACCGGTGAGGACAACAATATTTATTTAAAGATTGAAGGAGACAAGATGTTGATTGCAGAAGTATTTGTTGATGACATTATATTTGGTGAAAATGATGATATGAGTATGACCGGCAATTGAGATGAAGAAATAATTTGAGATGTCTCTTATAGGTGAGATAAAAAATTTCATTGGATTGCAGGTCCAACAGCTGAAAGGTGGTATTTTTATCTGTCAGTCCAAGTATGTGAAGGAAGTGTTAAAGACCTTTGGAATGGAAGACTGTAAACCAATTGGAACACCTATGGTTGCGGATTGCAGATTGTTGAAAAAGGATGATTCACCCTATGTGGATGAGAAGGAATACAGGTTCATGATTGGGAAATTGCATTATGTTGTTCATAGTAGACCGTATATTGCCCATGTTGTTGGTTTAGTAGAAAGATTTCAGAAGAGCCCTAAGGAGACACATATGACAACAGTGAAGATGATATTCAGATATCTTAGAGGGACATTTGATTATGGATTATGGTATCCATACATAAGCAATTTGTTTTTGCAGGTATTCACTGATGCTGATTGGGCAAGGAATGTAGATGATCAAAAGAGCACAACCAGTGGTGCATTCTTTCTAGGTAGCAGGCTAGTATCTTGGACTAGTAAGAAACAAACTTGTATTTCTCAGTCTACAACTAAAGCAGAATATGTGGCTATATCCATGTATTGTACACAAGCTACATGGATGAGACATGTCTTGGAAGGTTTCAAGCAAGATATGATAGAACTAGTGATCATACATTGTGATGACACTAGTGGTATAAACATTTCTAAAAACTCGGTACTACATGCAAGGACTAAACATTTTGAATTGAAGTATCACTTTCTGAGAGAAAGAGTACATGAAAATAAATTGAGATTGGAGCATGTGTCTAGTAAAGAGAAATTGACAGATATATTCACTAAGCTGTTACCTAAGGCTACCTTTGAATATCTCAGAGGTAAGTTAGGGGTTATACACCTACCCAAGAACAACTAGGATTCTAGTGAAGCATCAAGCTAATGGAATTCTTGAATATCTTTCACTATGGATTGATGAGAAGTGGGCTACTCCTCAGGGGGGGTAGCTGAGATGATGACAAAAGATGCCTTTGCACCTTTGGTATTGCTGTCAAAGGGGGAGAAGAAATGTAACAGTCATGGGGAAAAGAAATATGATAGAGGAAGAAGAGAAAAGGAAAAGAAATATGATAGAGTAGAGATGCAATAGAAAATTAAATTGATCCACATTTTCAAAAACCCAAAAGTCTCTAAGCATTTACATAAGAATCTCCAGTCAACTTTATCCTATGCCTTACTAATATCCAGTTTAATGAGCATGCTTGGATGGTTGCTGATTTGAATAGAGTGTATAGCTTCTTGGGCGATGATAACTCCATCCAATATGGACCTCCCCGGGATAAATCCAGTTTGTTCTTTTGAGATTATAGATGGAAGAACTTTCTTCGATCTATTTGCTAAGACTTTTGAAAAGATCTTGTAAATGGAATTACAAAGTGAAATGGGCCTAAAATCTTTCGATTTAAGCGACTTCTCTCTCTTAGGAATTAAGGAAACGAATGTATTGTTGATCTCTTTCAAGAATCTTCGTGAATTTCTTGATGCCTCTAAGTCTTCGGTCAACTCATTCCCTAAAATAGGCCAACATTTTTGGAAAAAATAGGTCTGAAATCTATCTGGCCCTGGAGATTTATCTGGTTGAAGTTTATTAAGTGCATTTTCTACTTCTTGTTTGTAATTTTTTTTATTGAGCATTGAATTATCATCAACTAATAAAATGCTTGGAATATTTCTCAATAGCTCTTTCTGAGAACCTAAATTTGACCCATCCCAGATGTTTAAGAGATCTGAAAAGAAAGACACTGATTTTTCTGAGATGACATCCAAGTCTTCTACCATATTACCTTGATCATCTTTAATTTTCAAAATTTTATTGATTGCTCTTCTCTGTTTAGTACTATTATGGAAAAACTTAGAATTTTTGTCACCCTCGAAAAGACAAACATCCCTAGATTTTCGCCTCCAAAAGGTTTCCTCTTTTGCTAAATTTTTTTCATAGAGTTGAAGAAACTCCTTCTCCTTGATGAACCTGTTTTGATCCATGGCAAAGTCTAAAACCTCTGTATTTAATTGCTCCATTTAATTTTACCCTCTTAACTAGACTTGAAAGATATTTAAATTTTTTTCTCTATTCCAAATAAGGAGATTTTGTTTGATCTTTTTCAATTTTGATATAAAACAAAAAATCTTAGATTCGTCAAACCTTGCTTCATTCCACCATTTATCGATCGGTTGGAAAAAGTCTCGATCTCTCATACACATTTTTTCAAATTTAAATGGGGAATTTAAGGGTTTCTTATTTCTAGAGACTTCTAACTTAATCAAATAGTGGCCCGACCTAGAAATTGGCATAATTAAGGATTTCAAAGTAAAAAGAACTGAGGGATCCCCTTTAAAGAAAAATATATCCAACTTCTCAGCTATATAGCTAAAACCCAATATTCTATTATTCCATGTATATACACCATTTTTCGTAGCTATATCCAAAAGATTATTTTTAACAACCCATTCTCTTAAGTCGATTCGAGACTATGTCTCCTTCTGAATACCTCCACATTTCTTAGAAAGATAAAAAATTGCATTGAAATCCCCTCCTAACACCACATTTTTTTTAGGAATATTTTGAAGAATCCTATTCAGATCCTTCCATAAGGCCAACTTCATATTATTTTTCACTAGTCCATAGATGTTAAAATTAAAAATCTTTATTTCATCTTGATTTCTAGAGAGCAATCATGTTATTCAATGATTATTTCAAGACAAGTGAGAGTATGATATTTTCCTTGGGTTCCATAGTAGGGCCAATCCTCCAGTAGAACCCCCAACATCTGCTGATTCTACTTCCCAATACCCTAATTGTTTTGTGAAAGCTGAAATATGTTCTTTATTCAATTTTGTTTCCTAAAGCAATACCACCTTTGATTTTGAAGCTTTGTGCAACGTGTAACCAAGTGTTGCTTTGTAAGGGCATTCAAGCCCCAAACATTCCACAATATTATTTTCATGAATCCTTAACAGGGGAAATCCCCTTTCCTTTGCTCCAAAGGATGATTATTTTTTATTGGTTTCTATCTTCTCCATCTAAAGACCTTAATACCACTGAATATTTTCCTCCTCTCCCACTCTCTAGTGATTGACCATAATCTGGTTTGAGTTTAAAAGAATAGCTCTCTAGAAGACCAAGTGAATCCTTTTCTTTTTGGTTTGCTGATGTTGCCATGAATTGGGAATTTAAATAAAATAGTTCATTCTCTTCCTCTATTGAATCCTCCAGATTTAATATTTTCTTTATTAATTCTTGTTTTTCTGACCACGAATCCTCTATTTCCCGATTATGTGGTTTTGATATGCCTAGGAAATCATACACTACAACCAATTCCCTTGTTAGACGAGAGAAAGATATCGTCCTCTATTTTATAATTTTGAAATGAAGACATTGAAAAGGGGTTTTCTTTTCATGAGTTTTTGGGATTTCTCCATTAAGCTGAGATGGAGAGTCAGATAGGGATAAAGCCAATTCTTCATCATCCTTAAAAGTTAATAAAGACGAGCGAATGATATCTTTGTAGGCATAGACTGAGAACCTTTCAAGTTTCATTTCCCCATTAGTCTCACAGATCTTCTTCTATCCATCTTTAAACTATGAATTGATGAGTGTAATGATTCTTGATCTTGTTTAATCTTTACTCTTGAATTCTTAGAACTACCCAAGGGTCTACCTCTTTTTGGTTTGTTTGGTTTAAAAAACTCTGAGTCTCTTATTTGAAAGTCTATCACTGTATCTTCAGAGATTTTTGAAGAAGTTTCCGAATCTTTAGAGACTCATTTCAATCCTTAAAATTGGGGAGTTCTCTTTGAGTTTTATAAGATTCCAACAATAATAGAATTCCATCCTTCTGATTTCTATTTGGCTTAACTGGTTTGAGAATACACTTCCTTTTTTGAACAAATCCAAACCTATTTTTAAGTCTAACCGGTAATCTGATGGAGTTTGAAGCTCTATTGGCTAAAATAATTCCTAGAGGCACTGGTAAGTACAAAGGTAAGTTGCCTCTCAAATGTTTCTCTTGTAACAAGATAGAACATATTGTTGCACACTATCCTAATAATGATCAAAAGGAAAAGTTTAGAAAATATAAGGGAAAAGGAAAGAAACAATGTATGTTATGTTGTAGTTGATGAAGGTGCTACTGATGAGGAATCTGAGGATGAAGACAATGAGGAGATTATTTTTGTTGTTGTTAAGGAAGATCTGACTGATAAGAAGGCTTTAGTATCTCGCATTGACAACAATGATGAATGGATTATTGATAGTGGTTTCTCACACCACATGACCGGTGATAAGACCAAGTTTATTTCTCTTAAAGAATTTGATGGCGGTGTAGTAAGATTTAGAAATAATTCACCTTGTATGGTTAAAGGCAAAGGTTCTATCTCTTTGAATGGTACAAGTAATGTTGATGATGTATTTTGTGTTGAAGGTTTAAAACATAACTTGTTGAGTGTTGGCCAGTTGAATGACAAAGGTTATCATCTTGAGTTTAAGAATGGAGTTTGCAGGATCTTAGGATGCAAAGGAGAACTGATTGCTACTGGTAAGAAAACTAAAGGTAACTTATTCCATCTGAATGTTAATGTGAACAATTATTTGATTGCTAAGGTTGAAGATAGCTAGTTATGACATAGAAGGTTTTTTCATGTGAACTTTGATAATGTGGTTAAGGTCAACAAATCTAGTATGTTGAGAGGTATGCCACAATTTGTTAAACCAGACAATGTTTTGTGTAAAGAATGTCAGTTGGGTAAGATGACTACATCTTCTTTTAAGAGAAAATATTTTTCTTCTGAGCATATTCTAAATTTGGTGCACACTGACTTATGTGGTCCTATGAGGACTAGAAGTTTTTATGGTGACAAGTATTTCATGATATTTACTGATAATTTTTCTAGAATGATGTGGGTTACTTTTCTGAAGGAAAAGTTAGATGCTTTCTGCAAGTTCAAGGCATTCAAGGCCTTAGTAGAAAAGGAAACTGATAAGAATCTTAAGTGCCTGAGATCTGACCGAGGTGGAGAGTTTACATCTGATGATTTTGTGAGATATTATGATGAAAATGGAATAAAGAGGTAGTTATCTTCTCCAAGGACACCACAACAAAATGGAATTGCAAAATGGAGAAACCGGACCATTGTTGAAGCAACAAGGACTATGCTGATACATGGAGATGTACCTAAGATGTTTTGGAGAGAAGCAGTCAACACTATTGTATACACATTGAACTGGTACTTGTGAAGAAAGGTAATGATAAAACACGCTATGAGTTATGGTATGGTAGAACTCCTAGTGTTAGTTACTTCAAAGTTTTTGGCAGCAAATGCTTTATAAAAATAGATGAATATATTGGTAAATTTGATGCTAAGAGTGATGAAGGAAGAACATTTCTTGGCTACTCCACTAAAAGCAAACCTTTCAAGTGTTACAACAAAAGGACAAAGAGGATTGTGGAGAGTGTGAATGTAAAAGTTGACGAGTATTTTGATGAAACTAATGATACCAGAAAATTTGATCCAATAGATGATGAACAAAAACTTGTGTTTATTGAACCAGATGTACAGAAAGATGTTGAGGAGAATAGTGCAGATGAAGATGCTCAACCGAAATATGAAGAACAAGAAGAGGTTGTTGCATCGGAATAGGTAATCCCTAGGTATGTAAGGCTAAATCATTCTGAAGACCAGATAATAGGTGACACGAATGCTAGAGTACAAACTAGAAGGAAAATCAGAGAAATCTCTTGTCTAATTTCTACAGTTGAACCAAAGATGGTTAGAGAAGCTCTTAAGGATGATGACTGGTTTAATGCAACGAATAAAGAACTTGATCAGATTGAGAAAAAAAACACTTGGTCACTTGTTCCTAGACCTGATGATAAAAATGTGATTGGTACCAAATGGGTATTTAGAAACAAGATGAAAGAAGATGGAGAATTCGTTAGAAAAAATGCAAGAATAGTATGCAAAGGGTATGCACTACAAGAAGGTGAAGATTATGGAGAGACCTTTGCACCGGTTGCTAGGCTTGAAGGAGTTAGAATGCTACCTGTATTTGCAACATTTAAAGGCTTTAAAGTCTATCAAATGGATGTAAAGTTGGCATTTCTGAATGGTATTCTTGAAGAAGAGGTGTATATTGAACAACCAGATGGGTTTGCATTGACAAAAGATAAGGATATGGTATGCAAACTGCATAAGACATTATATGGATTGAAGCAAGCACCAAGGGCATGGTTTGAAAGACTTCATGCACATCTGATAAAGATAGGATTCCAGAGAACCGGTGAGGACAACAATATTTATTTAAAGATTGAAGGAGACAAGATGTTGATTGCAGAAGTATTTGTTGATGACATTATATTTGGTGAAAATGATGATATGAGTACGACTTTTGCAAATGAGATGAAGAAATAATTTGAGATGTCTCTTATAGGTGAGATAAAAAATTTCATTGGATTGCAGGTCCAACAGCTGAAAGGTGGTATTTTTATCTATCAGTCCAAGTATGTGAAGGAAGTGTTAAAAACCTTTGGAATGGAAGACTGTAAACCAGTTGGAACACCTACGCTTGCAGATTGCAGATTGTCGAAAAAGGATGATTCACCCTATGTGGATGAGAAGGAATACAAGTTCATGATTGGGAAATTGCATTATGTTGTTCATAGTAGACCGTATATTGCCCATGTTGTTGGTTTAGTAGAAAGATTTCAGAAGAGCCCTAAGGAGACACATATGACAATAGTGAAGATGATATTCAGATATCTTAGAGCGACATTTGATTATGGATTATGGTATCCATACATAAGCAATTTTTTTTGCAGGTATTCATTGATGCTGATTGGGCAAGGAATGTAGATGATCAAAAGAGAACAACCAATGGTGCATTCTTTCTAGGTAGCAGGCTAGTATCTTGGACTAGTAAGAAACAAACTTGTATTTCTCAATCTACAACTAAAGCAGAATATGTGGTTGTATCCATGTATTGTACACAAGCTACATGGATGAGACATGTCTTGGAAGGTTTCAAGCAAGATATGATAGAACTAGTGATCATACATTGTGATGACACTAGTGGTATAAACATTTCTAAGAACTCGGTACTACATGCAAGGAATAAACATTTTGAATTGAAGTATCACTTTCTGAGAGAAAGAGTACATGAAAATAAAGTTGAGATTGGAGAATGTGTCTAGTAAAGAGCAATTGGCAGATATATTCACTAAGGTGTTACCTAAGGCTACCTTTGAATATCTCAGAGGTAAGTTAGGGGTTATACACCTACCCAAGATCAACTAGGATGCTAGTGAAGCATCAAGCCAATGGAATTCTTGAATATCTTTCACTATGGATTGATGAGAAGTGGGCTACTCCTCAGGGGGGTAGCTGAGATGATGACAAAAGATGCCTTTGCACCTTTGGTATTGTTGTCAAAGGGGGAGAAGAAATGTAACAGTCATGGGGAAAAAAAATATGATAGAGGAAGAAGAGAAAAGGAAAAGAACTGATGACCGGACAATGATATAATAGGATTCATGATGAGATTTTGGTGTTGTAGTTTTTATTGTTGTCATCAATGCCAAAGGGGGAGATTGTTGGTATGTTGGCCTAACTGAAGGAGATGATGTTGTATCAGTAAAGGACTATTGGTGATGATATATTGATGGACTGTTGGTGATGATATAATTATGATGCTTAATGATTAGTTATTTGTGTTGTCATTGATGGCAACCATATTTGTCCATGTTTGTTTATGCTTGGAATGTCATCTTAGTCTACTAGTTAAGTCTAACTGATAATGAATTGAGTTGGAAAGCAAAACTGCCAAGTGATAGTGAACCGGTAAGCAGGAACAGAGAAGGAGATGGATCCTTCAGCGAGGTTACTCCTAACAAGGTAAAGCTCCTAATAGAGCTAAGTTGTAAAATCCCTTGACTGAGGGACTCTTAATAGGGTCTTCTCTTAACCGAGCATTGTTGTAAAGCTCCTAACCGGGATAGGCTCCTAACAAGGTGCATTCCAAAAGAGTGCATATTTTGTGGGTACCAATTCGTACCATGGTTTTTGATGATATGATGAATCAATAAGGATCCAGATAACTACTGAGAGGGGGGGTGTGATTTAGTAGATAGAAAACAAACTAAACTTTCACCAAACTCAAAACCCAACTCATAAATCAATCACTGAACTAACTGGTTCAAACACTGAACTACAAACTACAATTGCACTGTCAAGTTTACCGTTTGAATGGCATAAAAAAATAATGGTGTAACAGATCTGAAACTCTCAAACCATTTAACCAAAACATCAAAACACTTTGCTAACATCAGTAAATGCACTTTTCAGATCGCTTCCAGTCATCTTAACATATCTAAGTGACTTTAGCAGTTAAACAAATTAACTATATCAAAACATAACCACAAAAACCATTCACCACTAGACACAATGATTTTTGATGTGGAAACCCAAATGGGAAAAACCACGGTGGGGATGAATACCCACAAGTATTTCGAACTCTTCTGAAGTTCGCCCTGTTAGGAGCCAAGCCTTGTTAGAAGCTTTACAAAAATGTCCTATTAGGAATATATCCGGTTAAGAACCACCCGGTTAAGGGATTGACTATAATATCCTGCTAAAGGCAATACCCTGTTAGGAGTAACCTTGATAGAGGATTTGAAATCCAAGATAATGGATCACCTGGTTAGAGGATTTACAAAACACTAATCCTATCAAAGCTTACCCGGTTAAGGGACTTAACTGTTGTAATTGTTAGAGAACAACAGGGTTTTGTTGATATGGTAATAACACTACTCTGCTTGATTAGATCCTATTCATGCTCCTATCTGCCTTCAAACATTCTGCATATACTCCTTCTGGTTTGGCAATCAATCACACTGAGACCTAACCAAAATTGCCAACACTACTACAAAACAACTCATCAACCTTATAAGCAAAACAATAGGTCGATAACACATCACAAAACCTAAGATCTCATAGAGATTACAAACAAATCGGTTCAAACATGACCATTAGATCAAATAGCAATCATCAACACATTGTTCAAGACAACCTCGATCGCTCCTAGATCACTGCTCATCGAATCTTGTAACTCATCACATGGTTTCCACTTCATACAATGTACACACTCATTCCCAAGATAAAATAGTTATCTCAATGTACCAAAAAACACTTGAAACTCATCACGTACATCATGCATACGTGGCATAATCATCTCTGATCACCATTTCATCATAGATCAACACAACTAATTCACCAAGCTCCATCGGTTAGGGTTTGTCATATCAACAGGCAGGGTTACCGGTTGATCTCACTGCTTCAATAGTAATACCGGTTTCCTTCACTTGCTCAACTACCGGTTGCAAAACAACTCCATTATCGATTACAATTGACATCAATGACAACACAATAGTTCATCAATGCAATCTTCATGAAATGCCAATAATTTTTCCCATTTGGGTTTCCACGTGAAAATTCCTTATGTTCATGATTTGGATGGATTGTTGAGTTATGCATTTGATGTCTTTACTTAATGATGAACACTTAAGTTGCTACTGGTAATGTTTTGGTAAATCTGCATTAAGTGATTGTTTGATCAGCTACCGGTACTGGTGATAAATTGTTTTGAGAAGTGTTTTGCAGATTGGTGAAAGTTTGGAGTTTATTGTTATCACTTACTCACCCCCCCTCTTAGTGTTAGCCGGATCCTCACATTAAAAATATGTTACCTTTGAGCGTGTAAGCTATGTAAGTACTGGTCCTACATTAAACATTTTTCCCTAGATCGATACAAGGGGGATTTATCCAACTTTGTTTAATAATTCTTATAACCATTTCCCATTGGCATTGAGTTGCCATTGATGTCAACCAATGAGTAGGAGTTTGTTGGCATTGTTGGCCATTTGGTGGAATTAATTATGTGTTGCATTGATGCCAACACTAGTTGTTTGGATGCTTTACTGGCACCCTTCTGGTCCCCGTAGGTTGAGTGGATTCTGGTTGTTTTGGATCCAGCATGATCTAGTAGGCTCCGATATAGTTTGGTGATGGAATTGACTTATTCATGATACTCATGCTCATATTCGATTAGTTTATTTTGGTCTGGTGATCGGATTCTATCTTGCTTGCTTAAAAGCTTAGTTTCTGGTTCCGACAAGGGTTTCATCGACAGAGCTTTTGATGAAGATCCTTGATGAATTGCATAAGTGGTGTTGGTGCAACTTCTGGTGGAGTTTCAGGATGTTGTTGGTGATCATGTTCAAGACCTGGCGGATGGAGATCATTGCTGTAAGCATGTGGACCTATACTGGGTCTCGGTTGATCTAGGTTATGGACCGACTTTAATGTAATGTGTGGATTGGACCTCTCGATGTGTTTTCGGGATGTCTTATGTGCTGGATATTATTTGTTTGGTCTAAGGCCGACATGGTTTGTAATTTTGTAATTGGTTTATTATCTGGTGGCCGACCTAATTGTTTATGGTCAAGGGTTTGTATATATAGATGTAAGATCTCATTGTAGATTATCATGGTTGTGTTAGATGTCATGGTCAAGGAATGTAATGTGCGAATAATGTAATATCATCCAGGCAGAGGATCTGGTCGATCATTGGAGATCGAATCGGGTTTATGTAAGAGGATCCAATCCTCTGGTACTGAGCTTAACCAGAACTATACTCAGGCATAGGATATGTTATCTTTTGCAGTTCAACAATTCTTCGGATTGTAGTCTGGATTTCTATGTAGTCAGTGAGGCTCTTTTTGTGATGAGCAGTGTGCTCTAGGCTGTTGGCCTTCCTGCAAGTGCAGGCCCCTCAATTGTAATTAACATACTTACTGTAGAAGTATTATCTAACTGTCGGTAGGATTCCCACTGTGGTTTTTCCCTTTACCAGGTTTTACACATATAAATATTTGTGTCATGTGGATGGTTTTTATTCTTTGATTATTGTTTATGCTTAATTGGTTTAACCACTATTCCGGTATTAATGTTTTGGGTTCCGGTATCAATGTTTTAAATTGCTAATAGTTCCGGTAATCTGTGACAACTGATTCACCCCCCCTCTCAGTTGTCTTTTGGTTATTTGAACTGTCTAACAAGCATTAGAGATTGATGTCAACTGGCATGGTGTAAGCATGAGTTGTCACCGGTAAGAGGTGATATGAAGAAGTGTGTTGGCATGTTAAGTAAATAACGGTATGTATGAAGGTTGGCTGCCATTTTGTGATGAAGAGGTAGAATGTTAACAAGATCACAATGAAGTAGTATACTGGAGGATAAGGTGAGTTGACGATGTGTTGTGTTACCAGTAAGAGAAAATGTTCAGTGTGTTGGACATACCGATAAGGGTATGTACTGGTAGAAGGATTTTTCAGATGAACAAGTATGAACTGACCCTATGTTGGTGAGTGGGTCGTATACTGACGTGTCTATCATGTGGATTATAGGTGGCAAGAAGGGAGATGTCAGTGTGTTTGCATCGTTGAGGCAAGGTAGTTATAGGGACAGGTAAGCATTTAATGAAGTCCCCCTTAATTTGTGGATTGAAGATCATAAGTTTTGTGACTGGATGAAGAATGAATGACATAAGAAGATCAATGAGTTGTTGGTGTCATGATCGAAGCATGGAATCAAATTACAGGATGACCTCAAACAAGAAACAGCTAGATCTTAAATGCGGTCGACAAAAATCAAAGCAAAAGAGAAGGGTTAGGTTTTCTATTTTTAGCATACATGCATTGGACAAATGAAAAACGCATACAAATTTATTTCCTCAATGTAGGTGATTGATCCAAGGAAGATTGGATCAGATTGGAAACAAACTTGGTCATTGAGAAGAAACCCTAACTGCCTTATGTTTGAATTGGTTTTTGGCGGGAAGGCTCAAGTTTAAATATGCCAACTTGAGACTTTGATTGGTGATGAGAGAGTGTGGAGAAGGGTGATCCATGTGTAGTCAAAACAGTTGGAAATAAAATTCTAAGTGACTGAGAGTGTAGGTAATACTGGAGCATAGGAGGGAAACTGATAAAGATGTTCATACCGGTAGAGTGTGTGTGAAGAATACAGAGGGAAGGAATACCTGCAGAGTTAGAACTGGTGGACATGTTGTAGAAGTTAAGTGTGATACAACATAGGAAAAAAAGATTAAGCAGAGTGTGAGATCTGACAGAGAGGGAGAGCAACAAAAGAGATTGTGAAAGTGACCGGTAAAGGTGAAACTGGAAGAACAAAGTACATAAGAGTTACAAAACTTTATTCGTAAGAAATATTTATCACTATATTTGAAATCTATTGCAGTTTGATCACTAAGTTGGTGCTTAGTGCAGGGGTTGTAGCTCCTTTGAGTTGGTTCTCATAATCAGGGGTTGGTGCTCCTTGGGTTGGTGCCCTAAAATTGTAATCAGATCATTTTGATTGTGAGGCTGGATTGGAGCAGAAGATCTCCAACAACTATTATCATTGAGGTTTTTCCCACATTAGGATTTCCTCGTATATCTGGTGTTATGTGTTGCAATTTTTATGTGTGTGTATTATTGATCCAGTAACTATTCTTCCTTCACATTTAGTTTGTATTGTTTGAGTAACTAGTCTACCCATTGTTTGTTTTATATGCTACCAGTATATCCCTTGGTTAGGAAAGTGTTTAAATCACTAGTTCACCACCCTCTCAGTGATCCATTATGTCCAACAATTGGTATCAGAGCCTAGGTGCCCTATTTTATCAAAGCGTTCTCTAGCTTGGGTAGATCCTGTCAAGTGTATACAATGGCAATAAATGAACCTGCCTCCTCAAAAGGTCCTATGTTAGATGGTGCCAGCTATTCCTTTTGGAGTAGAACAATGGAAACCTATTTATCCTCTCTAGGTTGTGATGTTTGGATGTCGATTAAAAATGGGTATACAGTCCCAAATGTTCTCCCTATTGATCCAAATGCTAAGAAAGAATTCGAGAACAATGTTAAAGTGAAAAATGCCATTCTTAGTGGATTGTCTGATAATGAGTTTGTTAAAGTTATGCACTGCTCTTCTACCAAAAAAAATTGGGATAAGTTGTAGAAAACATTTGAAGGTGATGCTAAAGTCAAGAAAGCCAAGTTATAGACATTGAGAGAACAATTTGAGGGTTTGAAGATAAGAGATGAAGAGAAGATTGCTAACTATCTCCAAAGGATTGATGAAACAATAAACACCATTAGAGGGCTTGGAGAAGAAGTGAAAGATGAGGTGGTAGTGAAGAAAGTACTTAGATCTCTCACATCTAAGTATGATACAAAGGTTTCAACAATAAAAGAAACAAAAGATCTAAAAACCTTTACAATGGACGAGCTATATGGTTCCCTAACTGGTTATGAGATGAGGACTGCCAGTATTGTGACTATGAAGAAAGAAGCTACATTCAACACTTCAGGGAAAGGAAAAGAAGATTCTGCTCAAGATGGAACTAGTGAAGATTCTGATGATATCATGGCTAACTTTCTTAGAAGACTCAAGAGGGGTTCTGACAAATACAAAGGCAAGCTTCCCTTGAAATGTTTCAATTGTGGAAAGATAGGACAATTTACTGCCAAGCATCCCTATAATGATAAGGATGCGAATGATTAACAAATTGTTAGTAGATCATCTGGTAAAGATAAAAAGAAGAATGTCTACTGGCAAGAAAGAAGAGGCAACTGGAAGCAAAGCAACCTCTACACTCATGAAGATGATGTCACAGATGAGGAGAGTGTCTCAAATGACTGCTGCAGTGAAGAAGAAGTCAAAGCAAACATCTTTATGGCCCAAGGTGTCCCAATTCATGAAGCAGATGAAGAAGAAGAAGGTGCAGGTGAAGTGGATCTTGAAGTAGAGCTCATCAGTGCCTTGGAAGAGCTGAAGAAAACAAGAAGAGATCTGAAGAAGGTGAAAAAGGCTGCAACTGAATAACAAGAGATGTTGGAGCGATCTCTTGATGAATCCAAGAAAATAATTGAATATCTAAAACTTGAATTGGAAGAGGCCAAGAGGATCTGTGAAGCTACTAGTACTAGTTTGAGTGAAAAGGAGAAGGAGGATCAAATTTTAAAAGAAGAAATTGTTAAGCTCCGAAAGGAATTAGAGAAGAGCAAAAAAACATTGGTGATGAGAAGAAAGTATGAAAGCAACACATAGGCCCTAGACAAAATGTTGAGCAATCAGAAGCAATCAAAGGATACTGGTGGACTTGGGTTTGAAGAAGGACAAAGTTATGGGAGCAAGGACTTAGTCAGTAAGTAAATATAATTCACAACATCAGAAGAGAGTAAGGACAAACATGTGTTTACTGTCAGTAAGCCTAAGAGGAAGAGGACATATGCTACTGCTACAAGGAATCAATTCGTAAACCAAAATGCTGCTATGGGCCAGAAGGGTCAACATACAAACCAGTATGCTGGATACAAAGGAATGAAGAATGTTGATGATCAAGGGTTTACAAGAGTTCATCAGTTAAGGAACAAATATCCGGTAAGACAGAATCATGCTGCTCCTAGGAGACAAAACTGGTATGTACCTGAATTCTATGGTTATTGTCACCGATGTAATAAGTTTTGTCATAGAGTGGCAGAATGTAGGATGATGAATGTAACCCCTAGTTTTGAGAGTAGAATCTCATTTGTTTGATTACAAACTACAAATGTCGCATGTTATAATTGCAATGAGTTTGGTCATAAGAGTTATGAGTGTAGGAGAAATTTGCAGATGTCCTACAAGAATGTTCTAAATACACCTTTTTATGATAATGTGAAATGTTATAAGTGTCAAAATTTTGATCACATAGCAAAGCATTGTAAACTAAGGACTAACAAGCAAAAGAAGGAAGTACCGGATCAGAAGGCAGAAACAAAACTGGAACAAAATGTTTCAACTGAGAAGAAGAAAGAAGAGAAACCGGTTTGGATTGAGAAAGACAAGAACAATTCCGAATCAAGTCTGATTGTGCAGACTATCCTACATGCAAAAACAAGGAATTTATGGGTAGTGGACAGTGGATGTTCGAATCACATGACCAGAGACAAGAGAAAATTTATCAAGCTTGAAGATTGGAATGGAGGCTCAGTGAGATTTGGAGACAACTCCTCCATCACGATAAAAGGAAAAGGCACTCTAAACATAGATGGCAAATTGAAGCCACATGATGTTTATTATGTAGAAGGACTAAAACATAACTTGTTGAGTGGGATTCAAATGTGTGACAAAGGATACAAATTCACTTTTGACTTTGTCGATTGTCAGATAAGGAAGAAGAGTACCAGTCAAGTTGTAGTAGAAGGAAATAGGACATATGGTAATGTATACAATCTGAAGGAATGCTTTGAGTCTAAATGTATGATGGGACAGGTAGATGAAAGCTCATTATGGCACAAAAGGTTGGGCCGAGTGAACTTTGATAATACAACCTCTGATCATAAGCAAGAATCGGTATGTGAGACACATACCTCTGATCATAAAACTGGCAAGCACATTCTATGATGAATGTGTTAGAGGCAAGCAAGAAAAGGTCAACTTCAAAACAAAGGAATATAACACCTCAAGACCTTTGGAGTTAGTACATACAGATTTGTGTGGGCCAACACGGACAAGAGGATTGGCCAGTGAGAGATATTTCATGTTATTCATAGATGATTACTCAAGAATGAATTGGGTAACCTTCCTGCATGACAAGTCACAAGCATTTGAGAGATTCAAGATTTTCAAGAAGATGGTAGAAAATGACTGTGGTTACCGGTTAAAGTGTTTGAGATGTGATCGGGGTGGAGAATACACTTCAAATGAATTTATGGATTATTGTGAGAGGCATGGAATCTAGAGGCAATACTCAACATCAAGGATACCAAAACAAAATGGTGTTGCAAAGAGGAAGGACCAAATAGTAAAGGAGATGGCTAGGACTATGTTGAATGAAGCCAACCTACTAGATAGGTATTGGAAGGAAGTATTTCATACTCCAGTATACACATTGAACCGGGTGTAGTTGAGAGTAAATAGTAACATGACACCTTATGAGCTATGGTATGACAGGAAACCATCATTAAAGCACTTCAGGGTGTTTGGTAGTAAGTGCTTCATAAAAAAGGGATGAACAAGATTTAGGTGGATTTGAGTCTCAGAGTGATGAAGGTATCTTGTTAGGCTACTCAACTCATAGCAAGGCCTATAAATGCTATAACAAGAGGCTAAGAAAAGTTGTTGAAAGTGTGAATGTCAAGGTGGATGAGGATTCATTCAAGGGAAATCAATTACCAACATCTTACAATGAAGTCTAGGATGATGAAGATGAAAGGCAACCTGAGAATGAACTGGAAGAAGAAGCACCAAGAAAGACATCAAATCGATATAAGTAGAAAAATCATCCGAAAGACCATATCATAGGATATAAAGATGAAGGCATGCAAACAAGGAGGAAAATAGCTTGGAATAGTGAGCAGGTCAATTTCTACCTCATGACAGAGATGGAACCTAAAATTTTTGATGAGGCTAGCAAACGTGAGAAGTGGGTAGATGCTATGGATGAAGAGCTGAAACAAATTGAGAAAAATCAGACTTGGGAACTCATTCCTAGACTAGCAGACAAGAATGTCATAGGTACCAAGTGGGTCTATTGGAACAAGATGTATGAGGAACGTAAGATTGTTAGGCATAAGGCCAGACTAGTATGCAAAGGGTATTCTCAAGTAGAAGGAATAGACTTTGAAGAAACATTTGCACCGGTTGCTAGGCTTGAGGCTATTAGAATGTTTCTTGCTTTCTCATCTTACAAGGGATATAAGTCTATCAAATGGATGTAAAATCTGCAATCTTAAATGGAAACTTGGAAGAAGAAGTGTACATGGAGCAACTGGAAGGGTTTCAGTTACACGATGATGAAACTTTTGTGTGTCGATTGAAGAAAACCCTGTATGGTTTGAAGCAGGCCCCCAGAGCATGGTATTCCTGATTAGACAAATACTTGAAGGTGCAAGGATTCCAGAAAGGGAATGCTGACAGAAACTTATACATCAAGGTAAATGGACATCATATGATTATAGTTGTTGTGTATGTGGATGACATCATATTTGGTGGAGACAAGGACATCATGTGCAAGTATTTTGCAGATCAAATGAAGACAAAATTTGAGATGTCCATGATAGGTGAGTTGTCTTACTTTCTTGGTTTGCAAATTTCACAACAAGTTTCAACTAGAGGGCAACAAACCAGTAAGTACTCCCATGGTGACCGGTTGTCAATTGAGCAAGAATGATGAGTTACCAGATGTAGAGAAAACATTGTATAGGTCTATGATTGGTAGTTTGTTATATCTAACAACATCTAGACCAAATATAGTACAAGCAGTGTGCATGGTTGCAAGATTCCAAGTTGCCCCCAAACAGTCTCACTTAAATGCAGTTAGGAGAATCTTCAGGTATCTGCAAGGAACAATCAGTTATGGCTTATGGTATCCAAAGAAAGGAGACTTCACTTTGCAAGCATATACTGATGCAGATTGGGTTGGTTGTGTTGATGACCAAAAGAGCACAAGTGGAGGTGCATTCTACTTAGGAGGCCAACTAGTGTCATGGCACAACAAGAAGCAAGATTCAATTTCATTATCCACTGTCGAGGCTGAGTATATAGTTGTTGCTACATGTTGTTCACAGGTGTTGTGGATGAAGCAGACATTGAAGGATACATAGGTGAAAATACCAGATCCTATTCCAATCCAGTGTGACAACTCAAGTGCAATCAACATCTCAAAGAATTCGGTAATGCACCCAAGAACAAAACACATTGCAATCAAGTATCACTTCTTGATGGAGAAAGTAGTAGACAAAGAGGTAATAGTAGAATATGTTCCAACCGGTGAGAAGATTGCTGCCATATTTACAAAATCACTTCCTTTGAACATATTTGAGTACTTGAGACAAAAGATGGGAGTTGTCCCACCATCTTGTAGCACTTAATGTGTAAGAGATGTATGGTTCATGGGGAGTCAACAATTGCTATAATCTCAGGCCCTTGAATTATGAAGCATGAACACAAGGGGGATAATGTGTCCTACTAGTTGCAGGCATGAGTTGTGTGAGACCAAGGCTCCCTTTTCTATTGTTGTCAAAGGGGGGGAGAGAGATGTAGTGTGTGTTGACATCAATGCAAAAGGGTGAGATTGTTGGCATTGAGTTTCCATTGATGTCAACCAATGAGTAGGAGTTGGGAGTTTGTTGGCATTAGAGATTGATGTCAATCGGTATGGTGTAAGCATGAGTTATCACTGGTATGAGGTGATATGAAGAAGTGTGTTGGCATGTTAAGTAAATACTGGTATGTATGAAGGTTGGCTGCTAGTTTGTGATGAAGAGGTAGAATGTTAACAAGATCACAATGAAGCAGAATACCAGAGGATAAGGTGAGTTGCTGATGTGTTGTGTTGCTGGTAAGAGAAAATGCTAAGTGTGTTGGACATATCGGTAAGGGTATGGACCGATAGAAGGATTTGCCAGATGAACAAGTATGAACTGACCCTATGTTGGTGAGGGGGTTGTATGCTGACGTGTCTGTCATGTGGATGGCAGGTGGCAAGAAGGGAGATGTCGGTGTGTTTGCATCGTCGAGGCAAGGTAGTTGCAGGGATAGGTAAGCATTTAATGAAGTCCCCCTTGATTTGTGGATTGAAGATCAGAAGTTTTGTGGCTCGATGAAGAATGAACGACATAAGAAGATCAGAGAGTTGTTGGTGTCATGATCGAAGCATGGAATCAGATTATAGGATGACCTCGAACAAGAAACGACTAGATCTTAAATGTGGTCGGAAAAAATCAAAGCAGAAGAGCAGGGTTAGGTTTGATATTTTTAGCATACATGCATTGGACAAATGAAAAACGCGTACAAATTTATTTCCTCAATGTAGGTGATCGATCCAAGGAAGATTGGATTGGATTGGAAACAGATTTGGTCACTAAGAAGAAACCCTAACCGCCCTACGTTTGAATTGGTTTTTGGCAGGAAGGCTCAAGTTTAAATATGCCAACTTGAGATTTTGATTGGTGATGAGAGAGTATGGAGAAGGGTGATCCGTGTGCAGTCAAAACAATTGGAAAAAAAATTCTGAGTGACTGAGTGTGTAGGTAATACTGGAGCATAGGAGGGAAATCGGTAAAGATGTTCATACCGGTAGAGTGCGTGTGAAGAATACAGAGGGAAGGAATACCTGCAGAGTTAGAACTGGTGGACATGTTGTAGAAGTTAAGTGCGATCCAGCAGAGGTAGAAAATATTAAGCAGAGTGTGAGATCCAACAGAGAGGGAGAGCAGCAAAAGAGATTGTGAAAGTGATCGGTAAAGTTGAAACAGGTAGAACATAGTACATAAGAGTTACAAAACTTTATTTGTAACAAGGATTTATCACTGTATTTGAAATCTAGTGTAGTTTGATCACTAAGTTGGTGCTCAGTTCAGGGGTTGTAGCTCCTTTGAGTTGGTGCTAATAAGTCAGGGGTTGGTGCTCCTTGGGTTGGTGCCCTAAAATTGTAATCAAATCATTTTCATTGTGAGGCTAGATTGGAGCAGAAGCTCTCCAACAACTATTCTCACCGAGGTTTTTCCCACATTGGATTTTCCTCATATATTTGGTGTTATGTGATGCAATTTTTATGTGTGTGTATTATTGATCTAGTAACTATTCTTCCTTCACACTGAGTTTGTATTGTTTGAGTAACCGGTCTACCCATTGTTTTTTTTATATGCTACTAGTATATCCCTTGGGTAGGAAAGTGTTTAAATCACTGATTCACCCCCCTCTCAGTGATCCATTGTGTCCAACATTTCCTATGCAAGTTATAAGTATTCTTAAAAAACATTATTCCAATCTAAACATTTACAAATCATCATTATTACCACTGGTAGTCACAAAAATTACTATGTTCATTAAAATTGTTAAAATAAGTTTATCTAGTTAATACCCTGAAAGAAATTTATAGTAAGAAATGCTCACATAATTCAAATGTGTAAAAACTAATAAGTACTTACCATGCAAGGAGTACACTTAGTCATTAACAAAATCTTATAATTTAATTTAGGAAACTCGATTTTCATCAAGGAGTACACTTAGTCATTAACAAAATCTCAGAATTCATTTTAGGAAACTCTATTTTCATTTATTATGTAAATACTCATATTATGAAAAGTTGTAGTCATTATTAACATCTAATAAAATTCCAATTATGGAACTTATTAAATTATGAACTCTCCTATCACTTAATAACATCTAATACATTATGATTCGACTAGCTAAGTTCTATGGTGGAGGTAAGAATATTGTAAGGAGGATGGAATGGCATTGAAATAATTATTAAGCATATCAAATAGATAATATGTTTTCAAGTATGATTTGATCTTTGCAATTGTTCAATCCCTAGAAGGTTGCAGGAAAATCTACAAAGTAGTACAAATAACCCTTTGACAAGTATTTGTAATCATAAAGTTCATCATCCTTATCAATTTCCATGTTTACTAAATGTTGAATAATAATTAATATGAAAGGTGGACTATACCTATACTATGATCACTTCCAAGCAACAACATGACACATGTAGTGCATGATTTATAAGTAAGATATGAGGTCTCAAAGAGAGCTAATTATATTATGTTGAAATATAATAGCTTGCTCATTAGGTATAGAAATTTGGTGAAGGACTAAGTCATGTATAGTTGATGTCTTGATAATGTATAAATAAATTCACACCATTATGCAGTCACATACATACTATGTAGTGATAATATATATTAGGTGACTATTAATTCTTTAAATTTGTAGCATCCTAAATTGCACTCCCTTACAAAATAGTCCATATTTTGGGCCCTCACCTTAGTGTTAGTCTCTCAATGTTTAATTAAGACTTGATTATGCCTGCATCATGTAAAAATGGCCTTATTTTCACTGTATACATCACATTGCCCCTTAGTCTAGCCCTAAAATAGGGTAGCACCAGGGTGTGGCACTTTGGTCCTCATTAGGACCAGAGCACCACACTCTGGTCCTCCTTATTTGGGTCCCATTTTGAACCCCTCTTGCATTTTCAAATTTGAGGAGGAAATCTATCTTTGTGTCGGCCTATGTCAAAAAATTTGCATTTTTTTCGATGGGAAAGTATATAATGAGGCGTTCCCCTCTCATTTGGGGATACACATATATACGTACATGATACAAAGATCATAAGAGAAGGACAAAATTATAATCAAGCATTCACCAACAATCATCTCTAGAGGTCTTAAAGGCTGCATTCTTCATTCATCAATTGTGGAGCAACATTACATCTTTCATATGCAAGTATGTGTGTGTGATTAGGGTTTTGTCATGTTCATGCCATTTCATACAACATATGTGATTACATTAAAAAAGAAAAACATCATTATCAATCATTGTAGATCTGAGGTATATACTTCCATTATTTATTTTAGTATTTATGATATTTCAATCAAGGTTAATCCCTAAACCATGATTTGACTTAGGCAAGTCACTATTCCCAACCTATTTCCCTTTCTTTCTGTATGCGAGAAATAGGTATGGAGCTACAATCTTCAGAATCAAAATTATTCATAGAGATGAATCAACCCCTTTTGGTGTGTGAAAAGATCGGAGGACCAGAGCGACAGGCATTCCGGTCTTGAGATTTATGTAGCCTTTTTGTGGATAAGATCAGAATCTGCTTATAATTCTCAGATCTAAGTGTGTGTCTAAATCTCGCATCTGTAGCTCGTTGTTTTTGTGTTTTTATCTTCATTTTTTGCACTTTACCCTAATTTCAACAATTCAACTCATAAATGAGGGCACAAAATTCCACTCCTTGAATCCAATCAACCTTTAGTCCTTATCCTTGCTGGTTTGTGACTGAATCTATTGGATCTTATCCCTCTTTTTAATGTAATAGGCCACTAAGCAAAAAATAGTGGTTTACATTCTCCTATGGTGGAAATCCTAAATTTTCACCCATTACAAAATTTAATATAAAATGTCATGGCATGATGAAGTCAACAACTAGCCAAAGACATGCATATGGCTAGCTAAGGAACAATGGTACATTTTAGAAATGTGAAATAGATTATCATATGTATGCAATGCTTTGGAATGAAAATAAAATAGGATACATTAAGTATATTTTGTAGGTATTTCAAAGTGATACAATGATGTAAAAACTATCATGAATCCAAAATAAGCAATTAAAAAGCTAGCAATAAAAGAGAATGACAATTAATGATTCAAATAAAACATAAACTATATAAATGTTTCACACTAATTTAGAATGAATTGGTATCTACTATAGAGTGTGATATTATGTAGACTCTAAAGTTAATATGGTTACACATGATAAAAGGGTGGCTATGAGCCAACACGCCTTAATACACTCACTGCATATTCCTTCCATGTTGAAAATGAAACACAATCTTACATTATTAGATTCTCCATTTTATTTCTAAGTAGTTGCACAAATGCACTACAAATAAAATGCAATGAACTTTAAGAATGGGATAAGTGAGTCAATATATATGCATTGTTGATCAAATTTTCTTTGAGCTATTTCTAGATACACATAAACTGAAATAACCAAGTTCTACTTAACTTTCTATAACTAGCATAAAAATAGAAGAGTAGAGATATAGTTTTATGAGTTCACAATAATGAATCAGATTGATGATATTATTGCAACACTAAAAGAAAAGTCAGTAGCATCTAAAACATACCTAGGACCAACATTTTAAGGTCTAGAAACAACTTGTGAAATTTTGTCATCTTTTCATCAAATAATAATTAAGGGATACCAAGAGTTGTATCCTAAACAAATCTCAACCCAAACACCATTTAAAAAAAATCCATATATCTTTTCTTCTGCAAGTTCGTAGTAGACCTAAGGCCTAGTTTTTGAACCTTTCTCTAATAACATGTGTAATCACCCTTCCATAACAACCACAAATACCAACTTTTTTTTGTCATTAATTTTCTTTAATTTATTAGGTGTTCATTCATTTTATACTCAAGTGCCCATCTATCCATCAAACATAGATAGACATCTATCCCTCAAGGGGTTAGACATCCATCTATCAAACACAATGGGAATCTATCAATCAATATGGGCATCCATCTATCATACATGATAGGGAATCAAAATGCTCTAGCTAGATACTTAAACTAAGGGATAATTTTTCACCCTAAGCTCTTGGAGACTACACTCCCCTATTGGAAGTCATTAAGGTCACCATCTTCAAGAGTATATATATATAGCTTGAGTCCCACCTTAGAATTTGGCCTAAGGCCTCAAGGAGTCAAGCAAATCCATCCAAGATTCCTTTCAAGTATACAAGAATATATTTTATCTTAATTTTATATTAGAGATATTTATCCCCATCTATTTACTCAAATGAGTTATTTTGATTTATTTTAATCTCAATTAACACATCACCTTCCTAAAGCCCCATCCCTAATGGTCTACATAGTAGGGACAACCTCATCCCTAGATTAATTACATACATTGCTTCCAAATGGGATCAAGTCCTATGTAGTTATATTTTCTATTTTCTAGGGTCATTGTCCCAAACAATTTCTCTATAGTTGCTACCCACATTGGAAAGCTCATAAAGCAAAAAGGTCCATGACGGTTGCTTGTTTACCTATTTCCATCTAGGTCCTATGATCAAGTCACCTTTAACCCATGTATCAAAATAATGGTTAATAAAATCCAATTAATAATGAGTTGAAAAGATTTCATACATACAATCCCTATTGGGGTTTTCTATGGCTTCATTAGTGGATATAGATTCATTAAGAATTATCTTATTAGATTATCGATTAGAGGAGGATTTATTGCCCCTTGAATTTTAACTTCACGATGTCCCTTATTACTCCTGACAATTTATAGGGATAATGCCACAAATGCCATTTTTGTAGCTTTACTATGCAATAGATGTAGTAGCTCAATCACAATGATATTACCCATAAGCATGAGCTAGAGACACTGTTTATATCAAACACTGCTAGGTTTTTCTAAATTTCCTACTCTTAAATTAAGTTTACTAATCAACATAAAAAAAAGAATGCAAGTAACTTAGAAAGAAAAAGAAAAACTCAATTGGAAAAGAAAAATAATTAAAATATTTGAAAAGAAAATAATTATATCAATTATTTCTTTTTTCTGAAAATGGGTAAAAAATTATTAAACACAAAGAGAATTACAAATCAAGAAGGGCCAATAGCCCAACAAAGAACAAATAATAACACATTCATATCTTCCATAACTAACTCTTTGAACATGTAAGAAAAATCCATAGGCAAATGTCTTCTATCCACAATATTCCAACCCAACATTTGATCAGAAGCCCATTTGTCCAGATAGTCCACAACTCTATTCCACTCCCTAGGAATATGAGAAAAGGCAACAGATTCTAAAGACTAAAATTTATTGAATAAATATACCTAAGTACCAATTGACATCATCCAACCATTGCTCATTCAACAAATTCACCACCACCTACGAATCAGATTCATATATAATCCTATTCCAACCAAGAACACAACCTCTATCCATATCATACAAAATGATGTAGTTATTCACATGAAACCCTTTATAAATGGAAAAGAAAAATTGAACAACACCTGAACTATCATGACCAATATGACCAATATCGACATGAGCACGATTCCCCTTAAAAGAACCATCAATATTTATCTTCAAAACTCCTTGAGGAGGAGGAAGCCATTGACCCGCTCGAGAAGTATTCCTCATTGACTATTTGCATGGGTTCCCCTAGCTTTCTTACAACCCACACCAAGATAAGTACTGACCCCTTGAACAAAAAAATTGAACCTTCTAGAAATATCTACATCACTAGGATCTACTATACTAGAGAAGTTACAATTCATTGAAATAGTCTCTTGAAGAGTATAAATAATTTTCCCCCATAATTGTTGAACAACCAGTTTTAAATCTTGAAAGATCCATTGATTTTGTTCTAACCAAATATGCCAAATAATTAAATTAGGCCCAAGATTCTAGGCTACATGAAAAAAAAGGGGTCTTAACTAGAGGCTTACCCCACCAATCCCAAAACTTAGCCAACAAAGAGGCATGTCAACAAGACTAATTCCAAACTCACCACCAAAGATGCCAAATCTCCCTAGAGAAAGAGCACTGGAAAAAAAGATGAGGAATACACTCTTCACTATTGTGACACAACATAAAAATAGAAAGTCCCTAAAAGCTATGCTTGCGTAAACTATCCCAAATAAGACATCTATTTTAAGCCACTAACCACATGAAAAAAATGTATTATTTCAATATCAATGCACATTCTCATATAAAAAGAATCATTCAAATAAAATGAAAAGTAAAACTAATGAATGATAAATAAAATTTATTAATTTTCACATCATGAGAGGAAATTAAATGACATATTAACTAGTATTAATCTTGCACGTAGATAATTTTATCCATTCTAATCATTTTGAAGAATTATGTAAAAACAAAAATTTATTAATTTTCACATCATGAGAGGAAATTAAATGACATATTAACTAGTATTAATCTTGCACGTAGATAATTTTATCCATTCTAATCATTTTGAAGAATTATGTAAAAACAAAAATTTATTAATTTTCACATCATGAGAGGAAATTAAATGACATATTAACTAGTATTAATCTTGCACGTAGATAATTTTATCCATTCTAATCATTTTGAAGAATTATGTAAAAACTAAGGAAGATAGAAATTAATAACATCTCATTTAATTCACTTCAAGGATTAAAATAGAATGACATTCATAGATAGAATTAAATATATGTTTGCTCCACATAAATATTTTAGAATTACATTGAGATTAAACACTTCATAGAGAACATATTGATACAATTTGAGTAATAAGATTCAACTTTCTATGCGCCATTAATATGAAGGGTATAAGAATGTTCTAAAATTACATATTTAAATAAGTTTTTTATTGCTATCACTAACATACTATTTAATAGACTAAACTATATTATCCAGTACATTATTATTATTATTATTTTTAACCAAATGTTTACATTATCCTCAATAGTAAAGGTCATGGAAAGAGGAGCCATTTTCTAATTATTCTCCTCACCATTAAACTAATAAGCTAGTTTTCATTTGGATCGAATCTTCTTTTCACATAATTAGGATAAATTTATGAGAATTGAGGGGTGATTAATTTCTTTTGTATGACATGTTTTAAATCTTTTAAATAATGTATTTATTTGGATAGTTTGCATTTTTGAAGGGGACTTATTTCGACTCCAATCTTGATTTGAATTTAGATAATGTGGTTTGTTAAGGTGTAGAATGTAATTCAAAATTGAACATAATGGTTAGAGTTTTAAGAGATTATATTGATGTATGTATATGCATAAAGGTTTTGTAGGAATACTTTAAGTTTTCTTGTGATGTAATCTTCAACATTTTTTCAATTTATAATCTAAGTCTCCATTTATTATTTTTGTTTTTAAGTAACCAAATCAATAAATATTTATTATTCAATTGAAAATTCATCATATTTTATGATCGATGATGGAGGTATATCTAATAATTATAAAAATGAATTAATATAAATATTGAAGTTAGTGTTTATTTTATTTCTCTCTAAAACTAAACTGTTGTCATTTTGTTTTAACTATAGTTATCCATTTGGTAGTGGTTATCTTTCACTCACGATTATAAATATAATATAATATTAATTTTATATATTAATATTGTCATATAAACATACAATTTAATAATTTAAAATTTTAATAAAATGTTTAAATATAATCTTATTTTATCTTCTATATAATTTCTTTTATAACTTTAATATATATATTTTATAAATTATTAGATATATGTTCAATGAAGCCTCAAAACATTAAATATTTATGAGTTTAAGGGAATGTGTAATATTTAAAAAAATATAATTTAAATAAGGTTTTAAATTTGATAGATGGGGTACTTTCTTGAACAAAAAATTTATATTGTTAAAATATTTTGATCAATTTATATTTTCAAATTAATTTGAATTCATACTTAACCAAATCCAATTTTATTGTTTTCTATCCAATAAATACAACAAAAGATATTTTTATGATGATGAAAAGATAATTATAATAGAGTAATAACATACTTATAATACTATAAAAATATATATAAGATGATATAATAATAATTTGATATTAATTTAAATATGATAATATAATAAAAATATTAAAAACAAGAAATATTTACTAAATTTTTTAATTAAGATGCAACATTACATTTAATGAATCTTATGTAAAATGTCATCATTGTTTATAATCTTGGTAAAATTATTACATCATTTTGACTTATTATAAATATACACTATGTTTGTGTTTGTTTTTGATTAAAAAGCAGCCAAAACCGGGTGTTGACCCGAAAGAAACAGAAAAAACCATTACCAGCATACGCACCGCAGACACGCGGCAGTTAGCCAATCCCTACTCTAGTAATCAAAAACAAAAATTGCCTGTCGCTATTGGATAAGCCGAGATTGAAACCAATCTCGTACAACAAGCGTCATAACCAACAGTAAACCATCATAATGTCATTACTATAACAACTGTTAAAAGTAGCAATATTACCATGGAAAGAGGCATTCCAACGTCCAAAACTAAAGCAAAAAGGCAAGAAACCAACCATACAACCTAATTATCAGCACCTGTGTGCTTAGAGAGCATGAGCCCTGTCCAATCATCAGCTAGGAACTGGAACAATTCCTTAGTGGTTTTGCTTCCCAGCCCTTCCAGATCAGCCTTATCCTAGTGGAGCAAGCACAGAGAGGTAGCTGATGAGTGCATCACTTTGACAACGAATTTCCCAATCTTGTTGACATAGGACTTTAGGTGCTCCAGCTTTTTCTTAACACCATTTAGGTCTTCAGAGATAGCCTTGCAACCCTAACATTGCACTGCCTCTTTCTTCTCCCCTTCATCAACAATAGTCTTCCTGCCATCAGAGTGTCTACCATCCTCCTCCAAGGTGTGGGGCAGGGAAGTGTTAGAATGAGCGGGGGTGCTCTTGATATCCTCCTTGATAGTCTCCGAGTCGAGGACATTAGTGCCTAAATTGGAGGAATCTTAGCCCTCCGTGGCCTCCAAATCCTCCTCCCCCTTCTCACTTTACACTTTCTCATAATCCTCCTCATCTTCATTGGCATAATGCTTTCTCATGACCATTTTCTTCATCCTGGATTTGTTTATGTGGTATCTACGTGGGGTGATACCCTCCTCAACATCAGACTCAACAAGGAGGATTTTGGGCTCCTTTCTGGGTTTCTTGGAGGTGGGTTTTGTAGTAAAAGGGTTGCATTTATTTTTTCCCTAATTTTGAGGGGGCAGGGGGGGCCTTGGTCAGGGGATTGACAAGGAGTCATCGAATTTTTTGAAGACTTTTTGGAGCCTTTTTTAGAGCCTTCAGGGGGACCCAGAATGGAGGGGGCGGGTTGAACCAAGATAGGTTTAGGGGGGAAATGACCTTATGAAAGTTGTAAAGCCTAAACATCAGCCCCTGGTGGAGGATGGTAAAATTACCCTCTTGGCTCATACAATTGTGGACATCTTTAACAATAGAATCAAGAGCATGCAAAAGAAAAAAAAGAAAAGAATTGGTGTCATAGTTGCGAAAGTGGTTTAGTAGCGGGAAGTGATAATAGTAGAACACACCATACCTTCCCTCGAGGGTGAAGTATTTCATTATGATTTTGTAAACCTGATCCCATGGGTAGGGTAAACATTCCCTGTTGAAACCCCCATGCATTCTTGTTGGTTCCTCGCCCTTTTTGAAGAAGTGGTTCATATTGTTTTCGTCCGCAACCCTACTGGTTTTATTCCATTTCCTTCCTTCAGTGGAGAGACCCGTAGCTTGGGCGATAACTTCTTCATTGATTTCAAATGAAATGTCCTCCATGACCACCCTCCTATCCTTCCAACTATTGACAAATTGCATGGAGAGATTTTTGTCTCATCCCTCCATGGCTTCCATGAATGGGATGATTCCTCCTTCCTTAGCATACATCCAGACACATGGGTCGTTGCGAAAACAGTCATCAATTATGTCCGGTGTTAGTAAGATGAGAGGGGGGGGGATCATATAAACTCACAATTCAATATATTCATTAGATTCAACCTCGGTAGCCTTTACTTCAATATGCAACCAAGACTGTAAATCATTCAAACTCATAAACTGATAACCTTAAAACATCACAACACATTTAACACCAGATTTAACGTGGAAACCCAAATAGGAAAAAACAATTGTGGGATTTCGGACCTACTAAGAAATATACCCTTCTAGAGTATGCTTGGTTAAAAGCCAATCTTGTTACAGATTACATAAACACATTGCTAGATGTGCCCCGGTTAAGCGATTTCCCTCAGATTTGTTATAATCTCGCACTTTGTTAGAAGTGACCTTGTCAAAGGATTTCAAACACTCAACTAGAATGTTACCTTGCTAGAGGATTTACAAATAAGACTGTTAGGTCCACTCGGTTAAGAGATTTTCTATCACTTACAAAATAAAATAACAATAATAAAATATATCTGCAACTTCACATCTGAAATGCTAAAGCAGACTCTATGTGCTCAAAATAATCTTGTCATAAGACTTATCTTGCTCCTTACTGGGCTTCTCAATCTGTTCTTCAATTAGATCTTCAATCTTCTATGCTTGGTGATCACTACAGCAACATCACTGTTCTTCTATTTGCCCACATACATTGTTCATCAACAATTCCTTATTAATAAACAATTCCTAACTGCTTAATCTCCTTGATCACATTTCCCATGTTTAATCTTAGCCATCAGATCATCAAACTTGACTAGGCTCATTGAATCCTTCGATCTAAAAAATGTTTTATCTCGTCTTGGAACTTGTATTCCTTCCTTGGTACTTGTGCTAGGTTATGACCGTTCAATCTGCACTGTAGATCTAACTCTTGTATTTTCATTATCGTAGATCCTCAACAAACTTCTTGAATGACATACCAATCATCTATACATTTCCAGCTCATTGTCATCCTTCAATTAATAATGCTTTTATTCATCCAATGCGTTCTGTTACTGCTCGGTTGTTACTCGGTTAATACTGAACTTCACTTGGTAGACATTCTACCTTCTTTAACCGATGTCGATAACCTTGGGGTTTACCGACTAGCTTCTTTCTTGGTAACATAGAAAAATATTAAACCTATATTCATCTACTGAATAAAATCTTTTCTTATTCTTATTCAGTCAATGAGTACACATACATAGAATATCATAACAATCAAAACAACAAAATCTCATCACTGTCTAACTCATTAATAGTTGCCCATTGAATAACTTATTATTCCCCTTCATTTTCACATTCATTTTGTGTCACTTACCGACATCTTTATACTCATCAAAACATACTTCTTAAGATATGGCAACATCATATTGAATCAGAAAATCAATCTCTTGACATCAATGACAAAATAATATTATTAAGACAATAATTATCCTTTATCAGTTATATCAATAATCTCCAACAACCTTCTCAATATCCTTATACCAACAAACTTATTGAAATGCCAACAATCTCCCCCTTTGGCATTGATGGCAATACCAAATTTAATGGCAATACCAACTTGATTTATTCCAAGGGATTCGGATTCAGATTGTTGTTAATGTTCTTCTGTTATCCTTGATTTCTTCTGAAATTCTCTCCCCCAGTCGTTTAGTCTTCTCCTATCTTCTCCTATCAATCTTCTCCCCCTTTGACAACAATGCCAAAAAGTAAAACTAATTCATGATTTCTTACCCTGTGAAGTAATTTCCTTGCAGTTAAAACATATACAAATGTATCATCTCAGTCTCAGTCAGAGCATCTTGTCTTCAATCACTATTTCCTGCACAACTTTAGGCGACCTCCTAAAGTGTGTAAGTCAGCATCAACTCATAAATAGTATTTTGTAGAGTCATAGAATTGATGCTTTCACCGAACTCTATCAGTGAGTAGAAGATAGGGGTAGGACCCCTAACTTGCTTCTGAGAAACTCAAAAGTGTCCCTTGGCAGTGGCTTTGTGAAGATGTCTACTATTTGTTCCTTTGAACTAATATATTCCAGCACAACTTTCTTTTCTTGAACTTCTTCTCTGAGATAATGATACTTTATAGAGACATGTTTTGTCTTAGAGTGCATTACCAGATTCTCTGAAATGTTAATAGCACTAGTATTATCACAGAATATAGTTACTGGCTCGGTAACTTTCTCATTCATACCTTCCAACAGTTGTTTGATCCATGCTATATTGGTGCAATTCAATGTTGCAATGACATATTCAGCTTCAACTGTTGACTATGAAATGCATCCTTGTTTCTTGCTAAGCCAACTTACTAGTCTTTCACCTAAGAAGAAAGCTCGACTGCTTGTGCTTTTTCTGTCATTAATGTTTCCTGCCCAATCAACATCAATATAGACTTTTAAATCAAAATCATTCCTCTTTTTATATACTAAACCATAATCTTCAGTGCCTCTCAGGTATCTGAAAATTCTCTTGATTGTTGTCATATGGGTTTCTTTGGGATCTACAGAAGATATTGCAACTATACCTACTGCATGTGCTATATCAGGCCTATTGTGAACTACATATTGCAACTTTCCAATCATAGATCGGTAAAGTGTCTCATCAACAGATGTAGATTCATCATTCTTTGATAGTTTACAATTGGTAGGCATAAGAGTACTTACAGGTTTAGAATCCTCCATTCCAAATTTCTTCAAGATTTCCTTTATATACTTGGATTGAGTAATGAAAATCTCATTTTTCATTTGCAGT